>NW_020799095.1:145953396-145986324 GCF_003259725.1 Athene cunicularia | reverse complement strand
GAAAAGAAAAGAAAAGAAAAGAAAAGAAAAGAAAAGAAAAGAAAAGAAAAGAAAAGAAAAGAAAAGAAAAGAAAAGAAAAGAAAAGAAAAGAAAAGAAAAGAAAAGAAAAGAAAAGAAAAGAAAAGAAAAGAAAAGAAAAGAAAAGAAAAGAAAAGAAAAGAAAAGAAAAGAAAAGAAAAGAAAAGAAAAGAAAAGAAAAGAAAAGAAAAGAAAAGAAAAGAAAAGAAAAGAAAAGAAAAGAAAAGAAAAGAAAAGAAAAGAAAAGAAAAGAAAAGAAAAGAAAAGAAAAGAAAAGAAAAGAAAAGAAAAGAAAAGAAAAGAAAAGAAAAGAAAAGAAAAGAAAAGAAAAGAAAAGAAAAGAAAAGAAAAGAAAAGAAAAGAAAAGAAAAGAAAAGAAAAGAAAAGAAAAGAAAAGAAAAGAAAAGAAAAGAAAAGAAAAGAAAAGAAAAGAAAAGAAAAGAAAAGAAAAGAAAAGAAAAGAAAAGAAAAGAAAAGAAAAGAAAAGAAAAGAAAAGAAAAGAAAAGAAAAGAAAAGAAAAGAAAAGAAAAGAAAAGAAAAGAAAAGAAAAGAAAAGAAAAGAAAAGAAAAGAAAAGAAAAGAAAAGAAAAGAAAAGAAAAGAAAAGAAAAGAAAAGAAAAGAAAAGAAAAGAAAAGAAAAGAAAAGAAAAGAAAAGAAAAGAAAAGAAAAGAAAAGAAAAGAAAAGAAAAGAAAAGAAAAGAAAAGAAAAGAAAAGAAAAGAAAAGAAAAGAAAAGAAAAGAAAAGAAAAGAAAAGAAAAGAAAAGAAAAGAAAAGAAAAGAAAAGAAAAGAAAAGAAAAGAAAAGAAAAGAAAAGAAAAGAAAAGAAAAGAAAAGAAAAGAAAAGAAAAGAAAAGAAAAGAAAAGAAAAGAAAAGAAAAGAAAAGAAAAGAAAAGAAAAGAAAAGAAAAGAAAAGAAAAGAAAAGAAAAGAAAAGAAAAGAAAAGAAAAGAAAAGAAAAGAAAAGAAAAGAAAAGAAAAGAAAAGAAAAGAAAAGAAAAGAAAAGAAAAGAAAAGAAAAGAAAAGAAAAGAAAAGAAAAGAAAAGAAAAGAAAAGAAAAGAAAAGAAAGAAAATTTAGAGTGGAAGTCCTTATGATTCTCTGTTCTGTGGACAGATGAGGTAGAAGTTTCTTCAACCTTGAGCTGATTTATTTCTGTACAAAAACTCCTAAATAATTTTTTAATCTTCACTTGCAAGATAAGATTAGATATGCTCTTGTTACTCAGTTATTTCCAGATGCATCTTAAGAACGTATACCAGAATATATAGAAAAATCTTCAGTTTTCTATGTGAAAGCCCCCGTTACAATTTTCATATTTTCCCAACAAGTTTTTTTTTACATTCATTTTTTAATTTAAAAAAAACCTTTTTTTCCCCCAATTTGTGTTTGTAACTTTACAGGTCTTCCCTCAGTAAGTTGGTTGCGATTTTTTTCCTTCTTTATGGCCTATTCATTTTTGTCGAGTAGATAACGTGAAAATAGGAAAAAAAAAATGGGTGAGGGGATGAAAAGGCAGTAGAAACTAGAACCCACATGTGGGAAGTGAGCTTTCTAACTTTCTGTAGGTCTAAATTAAATAACACTTTATAACCAAATTAATTTAATCTCCAAGTGTATACTTAAATATTATTTCTCACTTTAAATTTTCCCAATCATCATAATCATCAATACATCTCTTTCCCAATAGAAAACATATAATTAATACATTTTTTACTGTATTTGAAGAACAATCCTGCATTTGTATACTCTCACCCTTACTCTTTTTTGTTCCTTTCAGTTATACATTATTCCAGGAAGAAAGAATTCATTGAAAAATCTGGTTATATGCTTAGTTTACAATAAAAATTATAAGACAAAGATTGGAAATATAATGCTTTAAAGGGGGTTTGCAATAATAGGATAAATTTGGGAAAACTAATATATCTGTGAAATTTCTTTGTTTAACTATAAACCCAGATACGTTGGCATGCCAGTGAGATCACCAGCAAATCCTATTAGCAAGATAGTGGGAGGAGAGGGGCTGTGCCGTGTGTCTGCTTTTAAGAACTGCAATGAAATGGAAGCATGAGCAAACAGCTGCAAACTGAAAAATTGCAGGCAGTGCTGTATTGAGAAGTGTTGTGAAAACCCAGGAAGACAGCAAATTAAGACAGACACACCCAAAACCACTCAACATGAGATCTCAAAAAAAAAAAGAAAGAAAACATCAGGGGATGAAGTTCTCAAATGTATGTGTCCATCCAGAAAATACTAAATACGACTATTTAATCAGAGAGAAAAAATTGACAATGAAACCCTTTGCAAAGGAATTTAGGTGAGATTTAGGGATCAGTGAGTTCAACACGAATTTGTAACATGACACCATTTTTAAACGCAATAATCAAGAAGGCTGTATTTTTTTTTTTCCATACAGGGATCTTTTCATGTAAGGATATTGTTCTCTATTTAACTATACGTATTTTCTGTTGAAAGAAGAAAAATACTCTTTTCTGTGGAATATCACAGTGAAAGCACATGCTGTCTGCTTTTTCCATTATTGGAAAATGTACTGAAAAATTACAATGAGTTGAGAATAAAGTGCTGGCACTGATTAAAGGATGGGGAGCAGTGACTTACGAGAATGCTTACATACTCTTAAGCGTGCCCTTACACAACCCTGTTTTTCTTTGATGGTAAAGCTGCTTAAGACATTCACACCATCCTCACGGCCCCCGACTGCTCATTTTCTTTCCTCATGCAGCAGGTTCCTGCTCCCTCTGGTCTGCCAGTACAGCTGTTTGTAAGGCTGTGCTGGAAACCAGATCACTGAAAACCTGAATTTAGAAAAAAAAATTACAGTCTCCTTTTTTTAATAGGCAGAAAGTCTTTTTACCAAGCTCTATTTTCTTGTCCAAAAGTCCAGGGTTGCCCCACAAGTGATTGTACCAATACATCCAAAGGAGGAAATTTATGGGAACTTATTTTCGGACTGTGTCAAGAGCAGAAAGAAAACAGACTCTCTGAGAAAGATTTTGCCTCTCAGGGAAATCTAGATGACATTTTTACGTGTAGCGACCTCTCAGCTGATAGATTAGTACATGAAAACAAAACCTGGAAGAGACAAAGTTCTTGACAAAAAATGAAAAGCAAGGAATGTGGCAGTCTACAGATATGTGTGTAGTATTAAAAAAAAAAAAAAAAAAAAAATACGAAGAAAATTACAGGTTGAATATCATGCAGTCCAGTCTGAAGGTGATATAAGGGCTTGGTGGAAAAATATTATGAAATATTTGAAAATAGGCAAGAAAAATCTCAAGAACAATCCTCTATAAAAAAGGAACAGATTACAGAATTAAGGATTCTCTTTCTAAGCTGGTCAGTGAAGCATATTTCCAGATGAATTTTTTTATTGTATTAAAGGATTTATTTTAGATTACAGATATTGCATTTTAGATGTTTGAAAGCATGTGTTTTGAATACACTTCTACTGAAAGCAAAGGGAAGTTCAACTATAAAGTCCTATGTTTTTCTGCAGCCATAAAAAATGAAATTAAACTGCTTTATGAAGAATGAAAATGCTCTCCCTCGCTAACATTTTGATTTTTTTTAAAAAAAATTGAGCTTGACAAAATGTTTTCTGAAATTGAAAGCTGAAAACCCAAGCAAACTATGGAGGAATTAGTCTAAAGAACCAAATGAAGACAGAAGGAAGGTAAACCTTTAAAAATACCTCAATTTTTAAAAAAGGAAAAAATCTCTACTTGGTGGAAGGGGCTTTAAAAATTGCTGAGAAGCCTTAGCAAAGAATCAATGTGTCATCAATATCCGTCAGTTTAAATAGAATTCCAAGAGCGTGGAAGAAGATTGTTTGGAGTTTACTTTTACGATATCTCCTAGTAAATTTACCTCAAAGCGCTAGTTGCTCAGAAATGGCAGGTTTTATGTATTTGGGGTCAACACAAGCAACACTGCTGATGCCAGTGCTGCATAGCCTGTGAGGTAGTGTAGCGTGTATGTAAATGCAAGCCAGAACTGCGTACAGCCTGTAAGTATGGAAGAGGGTGATATATGAGGAGAGAGTGTTTATAATGAAGTGATAGAGTGAATTCTTCACTGCAGCCCCTCAGTCAACACAGAGGCAGCACATCTGCACAGACCGCTCTGCACTGCTTTACAAACAGCCTGTGTTTTATGAGGCTGTTTACAGCAGCAGCTTAGAGCCATGTTATTTATAGGCTCCTTCCTCCACAAAATAACCCACATGTGAGAACAGGATGGACAATTTCATATGCATAGCTGGGTTAACATAATCAGGCTTTTTTTCAGTGTTAAAAAAGAGAGGAGGATGGGGAAGGGAGGAATTCTCACAGTATGCCAGCTTCTTTTCACAGGCATTAACACACAGTTTCTCTTCTCCTCCCTGTCTCCCACACAAGATCATGTAAAAGTTTGGGAGGACCAGGAAGGTGGGTATCTGGTCCGTAGATCAGTGTTGTATTGCATGCACAGAAAGGCTGATTCCTTTGGGTATGTAACAGAGAATCCTTTAACCCCTAGCACAGCATTCCCTTCATCTGAAAACCTTGAGGTATGGGCTGTCTAAACCCAAAGGTTAAGATGTAGCAGTTTCCACCTTTCTGCCTTGCAGCACACAAATATGTTAAATTACCCTTCTTTATTTTTAAGTTGGTATTTCTACAGCTCTTACACCTTCTGATTGCCCTTTTCCATCTCCAGCCTCGCCAGGTTGCTGAGTTGTTCTCATGGGGGCAGCCTGGGTGGCTGCTACCACTGAAGACCCTCCTGGGGCTCTTCAACCCCAGCCTGGAAAATAAGGCTGGCAAGCTTTGGGTGAGAAGCGATGGTTGCAATGCTTATGAGATGATTAATCCCATCTAAAAGGCAAAGAGCATTACATTATTATAAAGACAGAAATGAGCTTGAAATGATACTGTTCACTGGTGGGTAAAGCATCTTCCAGCTTCTCCATTAACCGTGACAAAAAGCACAGCGGATGTTACACTAGGAGATACCAGAAGATTTTCAAATTCAGAACTGCCTTGCACAGCTCAAGGGAAAAAAAAAAATCATATATTGATGTTTGTTCATTTTAATGCTGCAAGTATTTTTGTTTACACAGCCATACTGAGTTTATTCATGTTTAGCTTCTGTTATGACTGCAACAGAAATGTTGCTGTTGTTGCCTTTGGAGGCAGATAAAAGAAGGAAGGACACAGACATTGTTCCATTGACATCAGCATCCTTCAATAACCTGTGCTGACATAGTATTCCTTTGAAAATAAATATAATTAAGACATAGAAAGGACTGTAAAACAATACTAATGCAATTCATATTTTAAATATACCACAAACTTCACTTACTTAAAGATATCTAAAAATTTGGGGTCTAATTTACAATTCACCCAGCTTCCCTCTGTCATCAGTGGAAAAATAAGTGCATCCAGAGTGTGAGTCACACTATTATACTTAAGCTGTCTCAAATGGGACAAACTGTAGAGGACATCATTTCTCTCTACTGCATATTAACGGAATGTTCTGACTAGCTCAGATGACTGAAATTTGGAGGATATGAATATAGTGTCTGATTAAGCTGGTAAAAAAATAGAGGTATTTTCCTTTAGATGGTTTTCATCAACATTTTAAGTAATTTCTTTATTCATTATTTTTAATTACTTATTACTACTAAAAGCAGTAATAAACTACTAGTTCCATGTTGAAAATAGAATGCTTTTGAGAAAAGCAGACACTTTCTGCAGACATTTTTCTGTTCAGCTCTAAGCCAAAACATCCAGGGATGTAACCCATAATGTGTTTATAGAAATATTTGCAAGGATTAGAATCTAATTCTCCCATTTATTTAAGATATCTCTACAACATGAAACTTAACACTGATGTAACAGTAGGTTCTGCATGAATGGGGAGCTTGTCTAACTTCTGTTTCCGTAAATTTAGTTGACTGTGTATCTTCTGCTGAGTGAAAAGCTATCCTGTAAAAAGTAACTACTTCTGGCAGAATGACATCTTCATCTGCTGTCCAGGACCATGTAGAATTACTCTGATAAAAGAATCTGGAGGAATTAGCAGATCTGATGGAAACATCTAGCACTGCCCACAGACGGAAAGACTATTGGCCAAAAAAGACCATTGATCAGATTTGTACTTGGACTGTCAGATGAATCAAAGCCTGTCCCTGCAGAAGATACAATACAAGAGGAATAGTTGCCCTTCTGGGCAACTGAGGAAGCACAGTTGGACCCTGGGAAAACAGGGCAGTGAATAGATGTTATCCCAACACTGGTCATGGAGTACTTTAATATTTGGCTGAGCCTCTGTGGATAGGCTGTTGAGGAAAATAAGGAAAAAAAAAAAATAAAAGCCCAGCAATAAGGAAACTAGAGTTTGTACATCTGTGAATAAGAAGTGGCATACACCTTTCCAAGGCTAGGGGTATCTGAGATCATCTCCATTTGCTTTGCTTTGCCAAAGTACCTGGCTGAAGGACCTGTTTTCACATCTACAGAGCTTTCTAAGAACAGCACCTCATATCCATGTGTGTGGTCTCTCCTCACTTTTCTTTCAGCATGATGTATGGAAAAATATCTGTACAGCAGTGAGAAAAGCACTTCTGCTTGCAATAGTCAGGACAATACAGTGCTGGGCACCTCTGACATTGGAACTCCCACCGTGTGTCACCTGGTTCAGGACAGTATGTCACCTTTGATTTGATCTAAAATCGATCATTCAGATCTCACAAAACTGCAGAATGGCTTAAGTTGGAAAGGACCTCTAGAGGTCCCCTTGTCCAGTCACCCTGCTCCAGAAGAGCCACCTAGAGTGATTTGTCCGGCACCACATTCAGACAGATTATGAACATCTCCGAGACTGTTGATAATGTACTGATGTTTTTAGTTGTTGCTAAGAAATCAAGGACGTTTCAAATTCCTATGTCCTGCTACTGTGCAAGCACACAAGAAGCTGGGAGGGAGCACAGGCAGAGCAACTCACCCAAATATAACACCATGCTCAGTATATAGATGTGTGTGGATCAGGAAGCTCACTCCCACTCCCAGCATCGTGGTTTCAGGGTTATCTCTCCTCTGGGATCGTTAGCTGTAAGCGGGCTGGGCATTGGTCAGTGGGTGGCGAGTAATTGCACTGTGCATGACATGTTTTTATTTTGTATTATTGCTATCTTTTTTTTTTTTTTTTTTAATTTCAATTATGAAATTGTTTTTATCTCAAAATCACCTTTGGGAACTGCATGGGTTTAAATAGAGCTTTTTTTTAAAAAAAAAATGTTTCTCTAGTCCAGGGCAAAACTTGTCATATTAGAAATTGATCAGGAATATAAATTGTTTTTATGCTTAGAACATTTTTCCAGAACATTCTTATATGGAGAAATTCCTTTTCCTACACTGAATCAGGCAGACTAGACTTCAGCAGCAGCCAAAATTAGCCTGTTGTTAGCCAAATACCTTGTCTTCTGACAGTTCCTAAAGACCTCTTCTTCCTTCAGAGAACTATAAAAGATTGCAGGTCTGGACTATAAAACATTTTCTTTCTCAGTGCTGACACAATATCTCTCAGACAGGCAGGTGTAACTGCATGTAGACTCCAGATCATGTGAGCTCTTAAGTAAATTCATATTCACCCGAGGACAGCTCTCATGCTCATTTATGTCTGGTGTGGGCTGAACTAGCTGACTCAGACAAGAATTTGTCCCTAACTTTCACCTAAATATCCACACAGAAAACATCTTTCCTTTCTTACCCATGAGCCAACTCCCATTAAAATGCTATATCAGTCTTTATAAAAAAATAACAAAATAGAAATAAATTTGGGGAAGGATGGCATGACACCACATTTGACAGAGCCATGAATCACACTGCTCAGATGAATGGTTATCCAAAGCCATTAAAAGTGCTTCCACACTTCAGCACAATGCATTGTTTAAGAGGAGTCATACTGGGCTGGAATCTGCTCTCTATTTCACCAATCTCATAATGAGCTTTAGCAGGAGTTGCTCTTGATTTATGTTGGATCAGGGTCAGACTGGGAACTTTTCTATCTCTCCACAGTGTTAGCATCATCTCATAAATAACTTGAACACCCAAAACTACAGCAGAGAAGGATCCAAGAATGGTTACTGCAGTATAAGTCTAAAATGCAAAGCTACCCAAGTTACACTGACAGTTATTTTTAAAAGAATACTCTTGAAATAACCAAAACCCATGATTTTTTTCCCTATAAAAAGCAGTT
Source organism: Athene cunicularia (assembly GCF_003259725.1). Classification (NCBI taxonomy): domain Eukaryota; kingdom Metazoa; phylum Chordata; class Aves; order Strigiformes; family Strigidae; genus Athene; species Athene cunicularia. The sequence goes on along the minus strand of NW_020799095.1, from coordinate 145,978,043 downwards.
TGAGAAAAACTCAACTGGTATTTAAAATAGTTGTTTGTGGGTTTTTTTTTTAAATTCAGAAATCACTCATAAAACTGCAAGATCCAGTGAGATATAGCTGTATCTGTCATAGACCAGCAGGCAAATAAACTTCAAATTGACAGGTATAATGTCAGAGTTAAATCTCCTTGGGGCTTTATTATTCACAGCAAAAATCTGATTCGAGACAACAATCAGGCACTTGAAATGCAATACCTTACCAAACACTTGATTTTTAAATGGAAATTTGGTAATCCTTTTTTTCTTCAAAGCAGAAAACATATAAACAAGAGTTTAAATATGTATATACAACAGTGGTGGAATTCACAATAAAATTAGAAAGAACAGTTGGCATGAGGAGGTAATTTACTTGACCAGATTCTTCATTCATCATGTGGAATGGCAGTGTGTAACTGAGGAGTTGGGCTCTTTCTAAATCCATCAACATCGTATATTTCAGCCATAAACTAAACAACTTTCTAACAAGTACTGACACACATAATGTTGCTTTAAATTACTTCTGAAGCAACTTAGATTTAGAAAGACTTCCTAGGAAGCAATTGAATAACAAACTAACAGCACAGTTGCTTTCCACTGACTTTGTACTAGGACTGGGGGACAATTCTCCTTAAACTTTAAGTGTTGTGAGTTCATGAGCTATAATACTACTGCTACACTAATAGAAGCGATAGTCTTTAAGAGATGAAGGAAGGAAGGACATTATCAAAGGTCAAAACAGGACTTCAGTGATGCTGGGATTTAAAAAAACCACTGTGCAACATGAAGAAACCTATTTCTATCCTGTTTCACAGCTGTTGTAAAAGCTAGTGTGCATCCTTAAGGCACACTGAAACACAGAGGTCCATTTTGATCACTGTGCTCCATAAAGAAAATATAAACCATAGAGATAGAACTAGATAGTGCTACATACACAGATGTGAGTTCATACTCAGAAACATGCAGCAATTGTTTGAAATATTTCTTATTTTGAAATCTTTGCTATCCACTTGTACAAAAGTTAATGAAATATATGAAATAGGTAAAACCATTTCAATAAAAAGAAGACTGGATGTTCGGTTGTCAACCATGCGGGTATATGGATTGCCTGGGTCTAAAGACCAATCTGGAACATGAAATGAGTGGGGTTGATGCAGTAAAGACTTATGTTATTCTAGAAGATTTCAGGAATCCAGCACACAGAGATCGTTAGCCATGCTTTGTTTTCTTAAGCAGACAGCTTTATTGCTCTTTTTCAGCTAAATTAACAAGCTACAGAGCTACCTCCTTTTAAACAGGTTGAATGCCCACTGGGACGGATTATAACCAGATCTGGTTAATTGAGGTTTAGTTTATCTGCACTTCTGGATACAAACAGTGTTATGAGGAAGACACCCTGAAGCACAGAATATGGTGTTGTTTTCCTATTCATCTTCTGAATAAAAATGAGAGACAGAATTGAGTGTAAATTTTATACATTTGCCCTGAAGTTTGGGTAAGGGTACCATGACACGAGATGTTCCTTGCACAAGAGCCTGCTTCTGTATTCAGACTAATAAATGAACTACAACTAAAAAGCTGTACTCCTAAACTTGGATTATGCTGAAAATTCTGGGATAATTTTGGCTGTTCTATTCAAAGTAATTTTCAGAAAATAGGATGACCTGGGATGCTTTGAAAAAAGGAACACAGCTAAAGGATGCCCTAATCAGAAATCAGAAGATGTTTGGTATGTAAAAATTTCCATCTCTTCACTTTTCATAAGGTGAATTGAATTGAAAGGAATAACTGGAGTTGAGAAAGGATTGAAAAATTTTAATGCACTGCTTTGGAAATTAGTAGAGTTCAGGGGTCTTAGGTGGTGTAATTTAGTCACATCATTATTTTCTGAGATCAGCTGTTGGCTTTTCAGCTTCTGCACTACTCATTGGTTTCTTCTGGGCTTCTTGTACAGTAACGGTGGTGAATTGATCAGCAGGTTTCTTGGTTAGCCAACTGCCCTCATGTTAGAAGAGAGTTCCTAGGTTTTAGGTGCCTAAGGGCTTAGTAAATTCCAGGGAGGTGTGCTAATCTGTAAGCACTGTTTTCATTACCATCAATATGCCCATTATCATTGTCTTACCATTTCCTATCAAAGTTTGCTTCACTGTACAATGAGGAATGACTCCACAATCCCTCTGCCCTTCATAATGTTGTTTCTCAAAAATGTGAATCATGGATGGAGGTAGCTGTACCAACCAGGGAGAGGCTATCCTCCGCATGTTAGGGGAGATTTGCATCCTCACAAGTAGTATCCAAGGTCAGGACAAACCTGTAACTCCACTTGGGAAAGGGACCCAGGCTGTGCATGCCCATGTGGCTTTGATCTCTTCACTTGTGAATTGCAGGGAATTAGAAATCTGACTGGAAGATGTCTGAAATTCATTTAGTCCCTATGATATAACTAGACTACTCCTGTGCAACATTTCTTTAACTTTTGGTTCTGTCCTCCCAGTCTTTTGGTTCTGTAGCCCTTGGTATTCACAAGTTTATGCTGAACTCTGAAATTAAGAGAACTAGAAATTTCTAGAAATTGGGCTTTGAAAACCAACAACATATTACTATTAATCACAGCAATAAATGAAATGATGGCTTCCTTACTTAATGAGGAGAAAGGTGACATCACCAGTCAGGTCAACATCTTACAAAATATTAAAGATGATTCACCATTTTCTCAAGAAAACAAATCTTGTCAGAAAAGAGTATTTTGCCAAATATGACGTTTCCATGATTTTTCCTTAGACTTTTATAAAATCTGTCCAAGAAAGCTTTGAGTTTTCAAAAAGTTTGAGTTACGGATTTCTTTTGACCACATAAGCAAATCTAACAATGTTTCCTCATAAAATTTCTCTGTACATGTACTTTCACAATTTTACATATCCTCTTTTTTTTTTTTTTTTCATAGAAGGAAGAGTATGAAGAAAGAACACTAGTTTTCAATAGTTTGTGAATTCTTCCTGAAAAAAAAAAATTTGAAAGAAGAATTTTCTAGGAAAAATAGTATTTGCAGTATTCTCTGGGATACAGCACATTTATTAACATAGACAAATTGTTCAAACTTGTTCCAGGTGAATTTTAATATATTTGAGAATAATCTGGTCCACTAACTTGATTTTACTGTCATCTATAGCTGTAGGATTTGCACCAGGGCAAGAGTAAGATGACAGCCACATTTCTTCTGCCCACTTCTCCATCATAGAGAAGAAAAGAGCTCTCACAAGTAAATCAACTAGAACAACTTTTTAAAAAAGTTTATAGGAGGTCACTTAGACTGCTTTTGGCTCCCTGCAGGTTGTGAGTTATCATATTGTTTCCAGGAGTTTATGACTGTGAGCAATCTTTAGATTGTTCAATCTGAATAATTAAAACCACAGCTCACTAATCCCAGAGAATATCCTCAGAGCAGTTACATCAGAGAGCTTCAGCCCTTCAGTTTCTAAAGGGTGAACATGGAAGGCATTGCAGGAGTCATCAGCACCAGAAGCTGCTATAGGCTGTTGTTGCTGGGTTCTTCCCACATAGTCCCAGAAAGCAAACTGAGCCTATATCTGCAGAGAAACATGACAGTGCTTTGAATCCCACCCAGCCAGAACTGTATAATTTTTCCTTATACAAAATCTTGTGAAAACAGTCTGAAGAACCCAGCTGGGTATCTGAGAGGACGAATATGACAGTGCTCTGACTTAACCAAAACCATGGCCTTCATCTTTTGCCTTTCTCAGCATCCACAGGCTACCAGCTAAAAGCATGAGATCACGCTTCTTTGACACCAGGTTTATTTCCCCTCCCACTTTGTTGATGACAGCTGTGATCATTCATAACAATGGCAACGTTTCTAAAAACTACACTTAAGTCATAACTCCCAAGGGCTGAAGCTGAACACAAGAGCATGGAGACATGAGACCACTCAGTGAGCAGCCAACACAGAGTCATCCTGGCTGAACCCAACATTTCCTGTACTGTTCCCAACACCAGGCACATTCCTCCTGGGACTCAGATGATGTCTGCAGCAGAGAAAAGCTGCCAGACCAGCCAGCTTTTCCAGAGAAAAAACAGTCTCATTAAAACCAGTGAATCAAACGTGTGTGTGGATTTAAGTCAATGGGGTAATACAGGTATAAATCTGGCCTCTTACCATGTGAGATGTCTACGTCTTTTAAAAAACTGAGGCCCTGTAGTCACAAATTCAGCTACAGTTTTTGAATTCTTGTTATACCACAGCAAAATCCCTCATCATTGATGTAACATTCACCTTTGCAGTTCGAGGTTCTGCAGCGATGCTTAGGAGTGTTTACCAGCTACAAACTGAGTCTTGATGAAAAGAACCAAATAATTTATTATCTAGAATAACAATATAAATTCTCCCTTCATTCAACCTCCAGCTATGGAATTGAGCCTTCAACTCATGAAAATCAGAACAAGTGGACTTGACTTCAAATTTTAGTTTATTCCTGAAAGGCAGTAGATCTTGGCATATTGTTTGGATTCATATCTCCAGACAACTCCAGATTATTTTTTTCCCCTGTTCAGATTGGGTTATATTCCTTCAAATCAGTGTTGATGCCTCTTATTTAGGTATGTTACATTCTTTTCTCCCTAAAATTTAGCTAACATATCTCTGTGTTATAGCTTCTGTACACTGTATGCATAAGGCAATGACAAGGTCACAATATTCTGTTTCCCTTTCTTCTTTATGGTGTGTAATCACCCCATATAGCATGAAATAAATGGATACAATAGGATGGTAGAATAAACCTATCTCTGCTTAGTCATTTGCTCATACAACTCCTTCAGTTTAAGCCAAGTCCATAAGTACACCCTGAGTATGACTGCTGTGACCTGGTAACCACCTCCACCCTGCTTTCATGACAGTACTTATTCCCACATTTGCATGTGACTACATCTCTAGAAGAGGTAAAGCTGGAAAGAAAGGCAGAGTCAACCAGCTGATTTGTGTTTAAATATGGGTTATAAGGAATATGAAAGTATTTGTTGAAGTCCAAACTCAATTATTTTTTTATTGCAAAGCAATTATATACCATGTTCATGAGAAGCACTGGACTGGCAGCCCTGGAAAAGATGCTGTTCTTTACTCATAGGCAGGCAAGGTTTTTGGCAATGTAACTCTTTAGAATATCTCAGCAATGACCTGGGAAGAGGTGAGAACAGGGTTTCTGAATTCATTCAGTCAACTAACCCTTCCACAGAGCTTGTCCACAATTGTCCTAAGCAGGAGCTGTGATGACATGGACATCTGCGGAGGGACGTTTTGGTGAACGCAGAAACAACCTTGTTCTCTTACCTGGTTCAGCTCCCCAGTTACCCTCTTTATCCCATGGCCTGCATATCCCATGGCCTCCCATTCTCTTGTTGCTTGTGTCATTGAGAATAAGATAAAGATAAAGATAAAAACCCCCATGAGCCTTCTACTGCTTCACTTCTGCAGGGAAACAATTTCAATGAGAAGGTTTTTTTCTTCCAATTAATTCATCTCCCAGGTACTGAACTCAATCACATCACAAAACCAACTAACTATCCTATAATAATCTGGTCTTACTTGTTAGGTCATTGCAGTCTTACCAAAACTTTTATGCAGTGTAAAAAAAATTAAAAAAAAAAAAAAATATATATATATATATATATATATAATATTTTAAAATTTAGTAACTTGCATGGTTATAAGGTTTTGTTGCTTGTTTCATTAACTATTAAGATATTCTAGAAATTGTCAGCTAACAATCTCACAGAAACAATCGAAATTACTAGAAGGGTAGTATTTCTTTGGTCATAAAATAGTATTTATTATGGCAAAATGTGTTGGAGAAAGACTCAAAACCCCCAGTTTTTATAGAATTCAACTATGCTTTAACTTTCTTTACTATATTTTCCATAACATGTTTTGAAAAATACATGTAACCATTTTTTATGTTTTGTGGTTCATATAAAATCTTTAACAGAAACTGTTAGCTTCAAAGTTGCAAATAGACTGAAAATGTCAGGTCATAAATCCTGACATATTTGGTGAGGTGGCAAACAAACCTGAAGCTGTTGTTGATTAATTTTACCAAAGAACAAGACAAATTTCATGGAAAGACAGAAGGTATCAGAGATATGATCTTACCTCTGGGCGAAGAAATTGTTTTGGAAAACTACTACTTAAGAAAATTAAAATATTTATGGATGCTTTACTCAGGATGTTTCAGAGGGACTTTACATAATGAATATTATCACTAGCCATAAAAATAAGTCATAAAACTGCTCCTTTTCCCTCATCTCTTCTTATTATCTGCAGTGCAGCCTGCACTGCAATGTGCAGGTTCAGGACAAATGAGTTCAGGTGCTTAAAGCAGCCAAGTGGAAGTTGACATCCCAGTGCAGGCTCATTTTTTTAAGCAGTGTAAACACCTAAAAGTCTTGTCAATTTTTTTTTTTTTTTTCTAAGCGTTTAATCCTTTACACCCAGAAAGTGATGATGGAGGGTTATTTCAGATTGTTTAATTCCATCGTATTATGTACCCTCATAGAAAAGGGAAATGCAATGATCTTTAAGAATTAGAGTGACTTTTCTGAGCTGTGTCCTTGAAAGTCCTCTATATCTTCATTTCCTGTTATTTAATTGAAAATTTAATAACTTTATGTACATATGGCATAGTCATAACACGTTATAAAGAGTTACTTATGTAACTGCTTTAGGAGTAAACATGTGTATTAATTTGATAACTTTTCTTAGTTACAGACACAACTTCAGAAAAGAAAGGCTGCGACAAAAAGTCATATCATCTTCAAGGGCTGCTTACATCAAATTGTAAAGAAGCAAGTTTAAAAATAGCTATAGAGAGAATAAAGGCATTTGACCTATTTGAAACAGATTCACCTTCTGAGAACACTGAAGGGATACCTTAGAGAAGTGGGTTAGGTATAAAAAAAAAAAAAAAACCACTCTGAAAAATTCCTGCCACAAAGGCAAAAGCAAGATTCCAGTTCTAATGCGTATGTGTTATTAATTCATATATAGCAGTTAATGAGATGAGCTGGGAGAAAGTTCTACCAATGAGCAGGTCACAGATGTGGCAAAGTCTCAAAAGTTACATTTCCCTCTTCCCACAATGATACAGAAAAGGGGTTATAAAAAACTCTAAATGGAATAAGCCCTTTGCTTCCTCACGATTTTTTTTTTTCATCTTCATAGCCTCAGATGTCTGCTCAGCCCAACTCCAGGTATAAGATATGTGAGGAAATAACTACACATTGAAACCTGGAGGCAATAAACTTCACAGTTAGAACACAGTACTTGTACTGTATTGCTGGGAAGGCAATGTAAGATTGGACAGGAGTTTTATTTATGTTTTTCCTGTAATTAGGTGAAATACTATTTTGATTGAAGACAATGATGCCTCTGGTTGAACATCCCAGGCTGTTTATATAGATTATGCTTTTCCTGCAGAGGGAAATAATGTAATACTGGCAATCAAAGAAAAATAATATTTAATACTGGTTTTAAATTTGTGGTATCTTAGGATGCTTTCTTTTGGGTGCACCTGACTTTAATATTGATTTTGCAGGTTGCTAAAGTTACTTAATTATCATAGTAATAACTTTTGCCATTTATTAATATTGAAATTATCCTTGGTAAACATAGGAGGCCTAACACGCTCTTCAGAAATTTTGTTATCTTACAAACTATTTTATTTGTTTACAATACACTGTGGCATAAAATATGGACAGATTTTAGAGGGTAATTCCCTTTGAAATCTCTCCTCACAAAGACAGGCAGAAAAATTAGAAACTAAAGTTCATAGTGTCTACTGTTCATTCACGGGTTTTCTCTTTTCTATTTCTGCCCCCGCTCCCCCACACCCATCTTTGAAGACAACACAATTAAGACTAGTAATTGGGTCATTTGGGGCTGTCTTTAATTGCAATTCATTAACGGATCTGGCAGGGAATCCTATGTGTCAGAAATAATAGGATTCATTGAACCTGAAAAGGCTTTCCAGTATCATTTAGAAGAAATAATTGTACGTGACTTTTCCTGTGCATTAGGTATCTCCAGCCCTCTGGGCAGTTTTCCTGGAATAAATGCTGTGGGATCAGGTTGACTATCCAATATACAGTTTTACTGGAAAAATAATACTTTCTGCTTTAAACAGTGTATAGAAAATGCACATGTTTTGCTTATTGTATTGCTTTCTTCCATTTGAACACAGAAACAAAGCTAATTTTTCTTTCCTGAGCATTTATTGTTACCTCTTTGACATAACAGGCTAAGGGGCAAGAGAAGTTAAAACATCTGAGCTAAGCAAAGGTGACATTAACCAGTTTTAGTGTGAACAGCTTGTCAGACATTATTAAGCTTTGCCTGGGTCCATCAGGGTTCATAGTCTGTTAATAAACATTGCCACCAAAGCAGAAGATCAAAAATTGCTACAAAATTATTTCAATTTTTCAGAGAACATAAAGGCAAAGATTTATTCCTTGTCTCCACCAGGTATATAGTTTGTATGCAGGAAAATTAAAAATGCTGGCAAGAAATGTACCCCCTAAAGTTATTCTTCATATTTTTTTCAAGAAATTCAAGCAGTAAATATGACAAAATGATTGGAAGACTAAATTAGCTTTGCCTCCAGGATGCCTAAATCTCAGATCACCTGTTAAAACCATTCATGACAACATACTTTGCTTTTTAAGATCCCTCAACACATCACTTGCTGAAATATCTCTCTGTTCCAAGATGGAGTTATCTGAAGCACTCCTCCTAATGTGTTTGAACAGTTAAACTAGCCTAAAGCACTATAACTTTTATGCATTATAAATTAATTGCTATGGATACAGGGTGTCTTGATGATCCTGAGTATTTGCCTTTGTATTACATTTTGTTATCTGTAATATTTGCCTACCCAGCAGAAAAACAAGCTTCATAAAATTTGATTATTTTATAAGAGCCATCAAATTAAAAAGTTAAGGGGATAATGAAATATAAGACAAATTGAAATAGTAAAATTTGCCATCTGCCCAGTTCTCACAGGCGATGCAGTCACAAAACTTTTAACCAGTTGAAAGGGGACTGACAGGTCAAAGCCTGAGGCCTGTACCCAGGACTGAACCCAGGACTGCATCCTTTGCCTTTGGCACAGGGCTCCACTGAAGTTGCATTACAGATGCATCTGCCCCCCATGCATGAAGGACCGAGGAAGACAGAAACACACCATGCAAACTTCCAGCTGTCTTTCCTGCTGTGTGCTGACACAAGTGCCAAATGCCATCTGTCACATAAATGAAGTGTGGAGTTGACTTCAATAAGAAAATGTAGTTAAAAGGCAATTGCTTCTCCACCATGGGTTTGCATTTTCTCATCTCGAGCTTCTTTTGGTCTCAGCGAGAGATCTGGCTGAATGCTAACTAGACAAGGATTGCAGGACTTGGCCCAAGATATCATGAAAATCAGGTTGGAAAGCCTTACCTGTGATTGCAGTTGGCAAGGCAAGGGGGGTTTTAGTCCCCTCTTCTTGCTTCCTACAACCGTCTCATCATCATGGATCGATGTAGTATACAGACCTCTGGTTGTATAGCAAAAGAGCACTCATCCACCTGGGCAGCCTCTTTTCTACACTCTTTTCTGGGTCTTTTACTGCTTTATGAATGAGTCCCAACACCCACTACAATTCATGGACTATCTCCAAGGGACTGCAGCAGATTTAGGTAAGAGATTTAAAGGTTCAGTCAGGCAACTGTATTCCCAGGGCCAGAAAGCAAATGGTGCTTACATCATTAGTACCTATAGAATTTACTGATACTTTTGCTGAAATTTTTATGGACTCCCACTCCTTTAGGAAGGGGAGGAAAGGAAAGGGAATTACACAGTTTGTGGATAAATGAACTGTCTTGCAAAGTCCAGACCTACACAGAGGTCATGGAGTCCATGCTAATGACTAGAATTTCTTCGCATCCAAGATAAAGTGGATGTCATGAAGAGCAGCTTCAAATTCACAAATTCTCCCGCTGTTTTTCAGATGATCCCAGAATCACAGCTGCCAGTATTATCTTACTGGCAAGGTTTTTCTTCAGTTAGAAATATGCAGTATGACAGGACAGTTGTTGCCTCTGCTGTGTAACAGATTTAATCTGACAGAGAAGTCAATACTAAATGTGTAATGACTTGCATCATGACCAGCTTTGTGTTCTTACTTGTTTTATCCTCAATCTCTTCCAGACCATCTTTCACTGAAACACCTAAAAACCCTCAGAAGTTATAACTCTCTATATACTTAAACATGTCAGCTACTTGAGCTAGCTAATGCCACCCAACACAGTTCCTCAAAAGAAAATGTAAAAGTAGGAATTCTTCTGGTTTTAATCCTTTATTCATGGTATGAAAAAGTTTCCCTGCATTTTGCATTTTTCTTCCATTGCTTCTCTTGGTTCTGCTGCAGGAAGTCAAGCTGAACTTAAACTTGAGTCCTACTCACTTGTCTCAGTTTGATCTCCAATATTTTCTTGGACCATGACATTTTTGGAACCTTTAGTCTCCAGAGTAACCATCTGTGAAATTAAAAATGAAGATGAATTACTCATGATTTAAAAAGAGAATCTCATGAAATGCAGCCCCTCCTTTTGACTACACTGTTGGCATGTGTGCCTGGGTGAGGACAGCAGCCACAAAACCGAGCTCCCCTGCTCATGTTCTCTTCCTGCTCTGTAGGTGCATGGCAGGTACAGAAATGAATCTTTGCTTGCAGAAAGAAAAATCTTCCCTTCCACAGCAAAGGAACATGTTCATGTTTTGCTTGGAGTTAACACCTTTCCTATGTAAAATAACCTTTCTTGGGCTCCTTAGGAGAAACGAGATCTGATAAGGTAAATAAAACACACTGAAGAGGACAATACATGACCTCAGAGATGAAGCAGACAAAAGGATAGGAGAGAGGGAGTACAGTTATTATCATTTCTTAAATAGCTAATTGAAGCCTATGAAGAAATCCACTACTTGTCTGTGTCAGTTTTTAATGTAGTACTGGCAGGAGGGAGATGTTTCTCAGACTCTAGTCTTTTATATAAACTCTATACATCTTCATTCTGGTAACTGAAACTGGCTCCACACTGCTACTTTTCCAAATCAACCAAACCTTCATGAAGATGACACCTCCATCTTGCTTTGGTCTTCCGAGCAGCCCTTCTTCCATGTCCCTGTTTCACTATCTGCTTTTTGAGTGTCAGCTTCATCCCCAGTGTATGACCGAGAAGTCCAGAGAAAACAGTGAAGTGTAAATGGGGATTAAAATCATTTACTGCGCAGTTGCTTCAAGATTGCTTCTTGTGGAGCTTGTCCTGGTCTTTTTTTTTTTTTTTTTATTTTTTTTTTTTTTAATTTTAAAATTTATTTTTAATTGAAGAAACTAATTATCTAGAAAAGGATATTCGTGCTTTCTTTATCTGAATTGTTTTGTCCCTCCATCATACTTTCTGAGTTTCCCACTTCATGACAAAAAAACAGAAGTGTGATGCCCTTCATAAAAGTCAGTAGAAGATATGGAGAGACTGTCCAATAAAGACACCCCTTGGAGAAATTAAACTGTCAGGAGCAGTTTACAGTCAGCTCAGTTTGTGGAGACTGATGACTCCTCAGGTGATAAGTGTTCGATCATGGTTGGACTCTCAAGAGGGCTCCTGTTTCTGCTTTGGCATAGACTCAGATGCCTTCTGGTTTTGCATCTGCCCTTCATGCATCCTGTCGGAAGGGGAGGGGAGGCTGTGCTGGTGCATGTCAGAAGAGGGAGTCCAAAGATTAACCTTACTGCAGAATGAATACCATCAACATATACCAGCAGCACATGTGGCACTGCTTTCCTGGGACACCTGCAGTGCTGCAAGTACTCTAAATATCTTTTGGGGGGGCTTTGAAAAGATTAGATCTCCCTGCTTTGGATAAGATATTCAGGGCACTTTAATTGGCCCTATGATGCTGAGATGTTTCCTACAGTAGGAAAGTAATTTTCAGAAAGGGGTCGTAAATCACTTTTTAGCAGAAAGGTTTTTTTGCATAATGGATGCTGGGCATTTCAGGTAAGAGGACTGGTTTTAGGGGGGGATGCAGCCAGTGACAGGGCAAGGAGGGATGTGGACACTGCTAATGAATGCACAGGAGCTGCTATTGAAGAGTCCTCAGGCTCCCCAGCACCTTAGCAGAGTCAAATGAAAGGGCTATGAGATTTAATAATTGAAAAACAAACCTATTAAAACTAAAGCCATGATGAAAGCAGCAATCAATACAGGCACAAGAGGATTTACATAACTTTTAGAGAAACAATAATATGGTTTTTGTTATGTTTTCCACACAATATAGCAATATAGCAATCACAAACTGTTATATTCCTCTGCAGTCTTCTCTAAAGAAAGCATCTTCTTAGTTTTCTTTAAAGATGTTTTACGTGGCTACTTTCCCTTTGAAACATTCTCTGTAGAGGGAATAGCACTTTCTCAGCTGCCAAATGGCTGAGGTGTGCAAGGAACAGACTTTGTCTGCAGAACATCCTGCTTGTGAGTAAAGCACATGGGCATGGAGATTCGATGAAGCTTCACACAACACCAAGATATTCTTCTTGAAGAGGAATGACATAGCTTGGCTGGTCATCAAGGCCACCAGGAAAGTCTAGTCAGCATCTCAACACTGACCTGGCCTGGCAAATTGCTGAAACACATGCTGTCCTGGTTCAGCTAGGATAGGGTTAAGTTTCCCCAGCAGAGAGAGAGGGGGAAGGGATCTCCAGCCGGGTTATTCATACCATGCTGATGTCAGGTCTGACTGCAGGAGCGTGGGAACTTTTTCCTTTGTGGCTTTGGTGGCGGGCTTGTTCCGTAACCATTGCGATATTTCTCTGTATATCTTTTGTCTTGCTTACTGTTGTTGCTGTTTATTGTTGTTATCATTGCTACTGTTGTTGTTCAGATTGTTTATCACACTGTTGTATTAAATTTCTTCTTATTTTACCCTGGGGTTTGTGTCTCACTGCCAGCCCGATGGGCTGAGGGTGAGGGAGGGACAACAGCAACGTGCTCTCCGGTCCCGGCAGGGCTTAAACCACCACAACTACTAGTCACTTGAAATGCACGTATGTTTTGACTGATTCTGGTGCCTGAATCTGTGCATCACCCATCATTTCTTCCAAAACATTTCTTTGCTGCAGGAATTCAGTCCTACCTTATCAACAGCATGATCTGGTTAAACAGTAGTGGAAACAACCACGTATCAGTGACTTTTAAGCAACTAACTCTTCCTTGTCAGGGACAGCTGGTTTCTGAGTCCCAATTAACACTCCTGATTAAAAAATGATCATGTACATCTGAAAGACTCAGGGATTTTCTCACTGTATTCTGAGAGAAAATTGCTATTGAAGGACCAAAAAGAATTTGAAACAGGGAAAAGTGGATATTAATAATAGGGAACTCAAATGTCTGGTTATCTGCCTGGCCTGCTATATGCTAGAGGTACTAACAAGCAATTGTGTTGCAAAGCCAAGAATAACTCCTTTGCCTTTTATTGCCTTTAAAATAAATAGTTGGTGTGATAATCACGCTGTTATTCTTGGCAGACCGTTGGAGCTAGGCTCTCAGTGAACTTCAGGAAACGGAAATACAAGGATATGGGGCACCTAACAGGAACCCACTTTCCCCTCTTCCCATTGCCTTAAGGACAGAAAAATCCACAGGAGTTACCTCCTCATATTCATTCTTTTGAGCAATTTACAGACTCAGCATTGTTATATGACCTTCTAACCACATGTGCACAACAAAGCGTTGCTCGATGTTTTACACATGTATTTCTTTGTTCAAAATAGTACTTCAATTCAGAAAGAAAAATATAGAAAAACGATGTAGTTTCCCTTGTCTACATTTTTTTAAAAGACTAAGACACTTCTCTCACTTTATCTTAATATTTTGTGTAGGGTTTTAGCTGTTTTTAATTGGAAACAAAACAGAATAAAAACATAAGTCTGATCCTAACATCAATACAATCACACTGTAAAGACATTTCTTGAGTCCCTTGCCAGTACCATGTCACTTTAGCAGCCAAAGTTCTGTCCCTGGCATGAAGATATGCTCTACAGCTTATTTCATCCCACTTCCTACCAGATACAGGGCAAGAAACTATCCTTTCCTTAGCTCTCATTAATTAGCCTAAAAGCTATTTGTTAACCACTGATCATTTAAAAGCCAGATTTCAGCTGTCACACATGATGTTGTAACCCACATTGGATGCACATTAATAACTCAAATAGGAAATTCATTAAAGGCTGAAATAATTCCTAACATAACAGTAATCCTTTCCTGGAAAACAAAACTACCTAGTGATAGATGTGTTTTCCTGTAAAATTCAAAACCAGAAGTTTTAAATATTCACTATTTATTAGGTAACTATTTACAGAGGACCTGTAACTTTGAACTCTGACTGATAAGACTTCAGGTTGTGATTTGTGTAGAACTCAGTTGCAGCCATGAAAAGTTTACATTTCTTGATTAAAGTTATTCATAGCTTATAGATTAGGCAACAGAAATTACTGTACTTTTCTAACAATACTAATTGGATTCTAGATTGCACTATTTTGCTGTGTTTAGCAAAGAGAGAACTGGTATCCTGCTTCTCTGCATGCTGTTCAGTATGCACCGGATCATTAATGTGAAATACTGCGCAGCTGGTTTGCAATTCATCTTAAAGATGAACTGCAGTTCCTTAATGGTCTTGAACTTTTACTTTAAGAAAATAAATAATATAAATCCTTCAATGTAGGGCAGAGGGGAGGAACCAAAAGTGCCCATTCCTGGCAGTAGGGTTATAAAAATCTCTGCTCGAAAATGCCTTCCGTCTTACTAGACATTACTTATTTCCTGACATCATTTATTGAATTAATTGTCATCAGCCAAATATTTTGCACAACACAGAGGGTGCCAAGAAATTATCTGAGCATAACCATCTATATAACTGAAAGTGGCCAATATAACCTAGAAATGCCACCCAAAGTTCTCAGGATAAAGTGACACCATAATATCACATTAATTCCAGTTTGTTGGTGGTTTTGGGGTTTTTTTTGTTTGTTTGTTTTTTGTTTGGTTTTTTGTTTGTTTGTTTTTTTCTGGTATGAAATTCACACTTCTTTATAGCCAGTTTCTTCTTTGCTTTACATTAGGGTCTTATTTCAGAGCAGTAGTCAGTAAACTGTTTGGGAGCTTAATTATTTTCTCTCTATTAGAACATTTTGGGCCAGTGCACTGGAAAATCCCAACCCATGACCCACACTTCACTGGGGAGTGTCAGTTAAATTTCTGCACAGTTTGTAAAAAATACCAGCAATTTACTGTCTGCACAGAATCTTTGTACATAGTGCTTCCTATTATCAGTGTCTGATTGCACTATCGTCAATGATGACAAAAAATCGACACTGATTTCGGTAGGAAAGAAAATTAAATTACAAGTTATGTGTTTAATGTGTTGCAAATCTCAAAAAATGGCAATTGTCAGGTTCAGTGTAAAGGCACACCACCAGTATTTTCATATTCCTGAACCTGTGACTGGAACCTCAGCAAGAGTTAAAGGTTCTCCTGGGAGAAAGGTTTGCAATGTATCCCCTAGCATGAGAACAGGGTCAGTCAATTAAATGAAAAGAATGGCAAAGTTAAAACATGTGAAAATATCTCTTTTCATATAGGTTAACCTAGACTTTGACAGATTCATTGCACAGAGAGTTATCAGGTCAAATATTATGGCTGGATATTTGAAGAATTTGGAGCATATCCTGTCAATTCATATTGCTGTGCAATAATTAGACATTGTCCTGATGGTCTCCAAGTTCCAAGAAAGACAATGTTCTTCCTTTGAACTTCACTATGCACTTGGTGAGTTTCCGTATAGTTATGAGGGCCAAGACAGAAGGAAAAATGTTCAAAGGTCAAAACTATTCTAACAAAGCATAGCAACATTCCTGTTCTTACTGACTTACCATGGGAGCTGGGTACCAAGCCCTCAGTAGTGACTCTGAAATTCTCCCTCATTGTGTTTTGACTATGACTAAGGTACATGAAATTAAAACGCTTGTGGGAAATCTTGTGCTCTGTAGGAAAAATTATGAAAGTGAAATGCTGCGGTTTCAACCCCAAGCCCCACATTAAGGTTGACATGTGGGTGATTCCCACAGCCCTTCCCAAAAGGGGGTGAGTTTCCCTTTAAGCTTCCCTCCAGGGTGGGGCGGCCTTGCAGACAGAGCCATTGGGTCAGTGAGCCCCAGGGCTCTGCAGTGAGTAACCCAAGGTCAGGTGTCCACTGAGGGATAACAGCTGGGACCCCTTGCAGGCAGGGCAGTGTCTGTGTGTGAGGTGGGTGCCCTGTGCAGAGTTCCCTGTTGGGGAAGGACCTCCTGCCTCCCTGGGACTGGGCTCCAGTCAGTTCTGGCCTTTGTAAGTGTGGGCTGTGTAGGGATTCAGTGTGTGGCTTCCTTGGTCTTATGCGTTTGGCTGGTTAACTCAGTTGTCTCCTGTCCCTTCTATGGGAGACTGCATTGCACCATTTATTCCACCCACTGTTGGTCATGTGGTGTTGTTGTTGGGGTCAGTGGGATTGATGTTGATTATGTATAATCTGACTTGTTTGTACCCCCAGCGCTCACCCATGTACTGATCCTTTTGTATCAAATACAATTTGATTATTGGTTCATCTTTATGCTGCCTGTGTCCTTTATGCTAGGTCTAATAATTGGCAAAACAAAGGGAGAAAAAATAAAACTTAAGGAGCACAGAGAGAGAAGCAAAGGCTTCAGCTGGTGTAGCCCAAGTAGGGATGAATAGACAGGAATGCAAAGGTGCAGGACACTTTCTAACTCAAAGAACATTCGCGTAGAATTCTAGAGGTCATCTATGTCCCCCTGCAGCATTGTTCCTATGCCCTATAGTATCTGTCAATCCCACAGTGTGCAGTTCAGTGTGTGTTTTTCTTACAGGGTTTGGTGGGCAGTACTGGATATGTGTTATGTTACTGAGCACACTCCCATACAGCTTTTAGTGTTCCACTATTTTGATTTTTACCAACACAGAGTTATTCTGTTGGAAAGGCCTTGTTTCTTCTTAGTGTAAGGAAATGGGTATATAACAGGGGGGAAACAGAAAATAGAGGTTGCTTTATGCTCCAAGATGTATAACACAAATCAGAGTGCAAGTGAGGAATAAACATTTTTTGAGGAAGAAAATTACGTAGAATGAGGTGGAGAGGCACCGTGAAACACATTGCTGATTCAAGAATAGTGTCTACCTCATACACAGACTGACTGCCAAAGAGGAAAGAGTGCACCTGATGATACTGTCTGAAGACACAGTGGTAATGCTGGGTGTGGTTTTGGCTTTATTATAGATTTTTGTTATGGGATGTTCTTTATTATGGCTGGAGAGTCTTCATTATTAATAAGCCAGATATTATATATTATGTGATAATATCACAGAGAATGGGGCCAGATTAAACTCCATGCAGGAGATCATTTAGATTATTTCCCTGGTGTGGTACACAATGACCCATATCTCCATTATTTCTGCTGGGTTTTTACTACCCTGTTCATAAACCCCTACAGGGATGGAGACTCCCTCTTAGGCCAGTTTTGTGAGTGCTTACCTCCTTTTCTTCAGAAGTGTTTTCCCGTGTCCTACCACAGCCTCTATGACAGCATGTGAAACCCCCCATATCTTCTTGTACAAACCATGGACTCGGAGAGAAGATTTGTGTGAGGATGACAAAGTTTGGCTTTCATAAGCTAGGTTGAGTTTTCAACCTTTCAAGTATAAAATCATCCCTTTAATGTATAAATGCACCAAATCTAATTCACCATCATTAAGTCACATGGAATTCGTTATGTCATTTTAACATATCTCCTGTCAGATTACAATCATATCTGAAATATGTGGCTGCTCTGTAGCCAAACAATAAAAAAGCCCAATCAAACAAGATCTGAAAAGCTGAGCTGTGAGACCCGTAACAGAGGAATGTTATGGTTGGGAGTTCACTGCAGCAGAAAACAAGCTGGAGAGGTGCTGTGATTGAGGCATTTTCTCTATTAAGTTTTGAAATTGCTGTGATAAGACATTCAGACTTGTGAAAGGAAGGTTATAGATCTCTCAAAGTGTCAGTGTAAAGAAATGTTTCTATGCACATCGTGTGGATATTTGAATAAACTAGGAAATCACTCTGCAGTGGTAAAAAAGTGCTGAGAAAGTTCTCCTCTCTTTTTGTTACTGCTATTTTGTGCTCCACCCGCCTATTAAGTTTCTGTACCAGTGTAGCATGCACAGCTCTTTCTTTCCATTCATTCAGCTGTAATCTAGTCAAACATCTAGATGACGGGATCTTTCAGAGGAGACCTCTTATTTTTGTAACAAGAAATTTGACCAGTCAATTCCTATGGGACATAGACAAACTTCTTTCTCACGGTAAAATCTAAACCATTCAGTGATGTATTGGGTTTGCACGACAAGGTTTTGATAGTGGAGGGGCTACAGGGGTGGCTTCTGTGAGAAGCTGCCAGAAGCTTCCCCCATGTCAGACAGAGCCAAGACCAGCCGGCTCCAAACCGGACCCACCACTGGCCAAGGTCAAGCCCATCAGTGACTGTGGTAGCACCTCTGGGATAATGTATTTAAGTGGGAAAAAATAACCCTGTGCAACAATCTGCAGTCAGAGAGAGGAGTGAGAATAGGAGAGAAACACCCTTGCAATACCAAAGTCAGTGAGGGGAGAGGCAGGAGGTGCTCCAGGCACAGAGCAGAGGTTCCCCTGCAGCCCGTGGTGCAGCCCGTGGTGAGGCAGCTGTGCCCTGCACCCATGGAGCTCCATGGGGGAGCAGAGACCCACCTGCAGCCCGGGGGGGACCCCACGCCGGAGCAGGGGGATGCCCGAAGGAGGCTGTGACCCCGTGGGAAGCCCACGCTGGAGCAGGCTCCTGGCAGGACCTGTGGCCCTGTGGAGAGAGGAGCCCATGCTGGAGCAGGTTTGCTGGCAGGACTTGTGACCCCGTGGGGTCCCACGCTGGAGCAGTCTGTGAAGAACTGCAGCTGTGGGAAGGACTTGCATTGGAAAAGTTCATTGAGGATTGTCTCTTGTGGGGGAAGGGGAAGAGTGTGAGGAGTCCTCCCCCTGAGGAGGGACGAGCGGCAGAGACAAGGGGTGATGAACCGACCACAACCCCCATTCCCTGACCCCCTGTGCTGCTGCAGGGGAGGAAGTAGAGAAAATCAGGAGCAGTTAAGCCTGGGAAGAAAGGAGGAGTGGGGGGAAGGTGTTTCTCAGATTTGGTTTTATTTCTCATTATCCTACTCTGATTTGATTGGTAATAAATTAAATTAGTTTTTTTCCCCAAGTTGAGTCTAATTTTTCCGTGATGGTAATTGGTGAGTGATCTCTCCCTGTCCTTATCTTAACCCATGAGACTTTCATTATATTTTCTCTCTCTCCTGTCCAGCTGAGGAGGGGAGTGACAGAGCAGCTTTGGTGGGCACCTGATGTCCAGCCAGGGTCAACCCACCACAGGCTGTGAAATGAGACTATTCATATAACACCATAAGACTATTCATATAACACCATGCCACAAACTGTTCACAACGCATGAGACAGGCAAGCACCTCTCTTGCCAACTACTAACACTCTGTTTACTCCCTTCAGCTCTGTCTGGAGCTGGCACTTCCAATAACATCTTTCAGAGAAAAAGGTCAGAAAGGATCAGCATGATTTAGAAGGATAAATATTTAATAAGAAAAAGTGATTTAGGTGCCTTTTCCAGGTTCAAAATCCTGGTACTACATGAGTAAGTTGGTGTACTGGGATAAATTACCATATTCATGTTGCATTTAGATACTGCAGTTAGGATGTTCTCCTATGTTCACTAGCGAAGACAGATAGTAGCCACCTCAGATTTGGCACTTCTGTGTCTGGAGCTAGTTTGAATTTCCAGACTGTGGCTTATGGCAGTGTACCAAGACCTCAAGGCTGAGATTAGGTGTCTGCACCTCATGTTGATTCCTTGGGGAGACGGAGACAAGAGGCTGGACTGTGAGAAAAGAGAGAACATCCAAACAGCCAGTCTTAACATGGGGAGTTACTGACACCAGAGCCTGTGCCATAAAGCAGTATTTGACTGACTACATCACTGTGTGGAGTGATACATTGTCTGTGAAATGTCTCCTTCCAGCCTATTGTTTCATCTGGGAGAAGGCGCCATTAGACATGTGTATTGACCTTTACTTATCATTCACTGTGCAAAGACAGGGCATAGACGTACAAGCCCCTGTCTGTCGGAAGCAGATTCGAACAGCTCATTCCAGGAGCTCTAGGACCACTCTGCACTGGAGGAGCCAGGAGTTTGTTGAGCACCAGGAAGCCTGACGGTGCTCCACGCTCACTAGCTGCAGAACAAACAGCAGAGCAACTGACTTTGTGTGTGTGTAGTCACCAGCACTTGCTGAGAACTAGCATCCTATTTCCATGACTACCTTCAGCTGGCATGGTCACCAAGAAGGGAGCCCATTTGTCTCTCCCACCCAGTCATTTTCCTTCTTTGTCCTTCATGACGTGTCCCCTCTTTCCTCAGGCCACCATAGGTGCTCACAAAGGGTCATGAGTTCATAAGCACAGTGAGATGAATTGGAGTTCAGATCAGGAGAAAAAAGGAAATATGAAGACAGGGTAGATGTAGGGGAGAGACAAGATGCTTTAATGAGCAGAATGGTGTCCTGTCCCTTCTTCAGTTCCTTAGACAGTGGAGATGAAGCAGTTATGGACCACTGGTCACATGTCATAACACCAAGTCAGGCTAAACCCCAGGGTTGTATCATCTCCTTCCTCTGCCCTGGTTTCCAATAAAGGGGGTTATTGTCTGTCAACTGTAGCCTGAATATCTGCTCAGATACATCCAATAATTTAGACTATGAATAATCACTGGAAGCACAAGCAACATCCAGATGTTTATAGTATAACCATTATAGCACAGTCACCTCATTCCCACATCTCTTATGGAACAGATCCCTAATGAAATTCCACGCTTACCATGGGCAGTTGTTTTCCCTCTCTAGAAGAGAGCCTGACTTGCCCCCTTAAAATAGAGCCCATGATGGTGGACTGGCTGCCTTTAGTCATCACATCATGCAGAAACAGTGACTTCCTGTTAATGAAACCCTAGGGCTGACGGCAAATATTTTTTTTTTTAAATATGTGTTTTACTTGAAAATGTGAAAAGGACTTGTTACTGTTCTAGTTCCTAATTCTTAGTTTTTATTAAAAAGATATTGACATACTTTCTTTTGACCTTTATTAAAATTTATTTTTTTAATCTCATTCTTGGCTTCAGGTCTGTTATTGAAAATTTCAGGTGGTTAAAATAGTTTTTGTTTCCTCAAAGATACAAAATACAGGAATCAAAGTTGAAACAAAATATTTGAAAACAGTAAAAATATTTTCTATTTTTTAGATAGTTTTGATCATCAGAATTCTCATAGTTTTTCATTTTCTCTTTAACCTGTGATAGATTAATGTTTGCATTATTCTCCCTCTTGGGTTTTTCCTTTGCAGTACAGACAAACCAGTTCATCTGCCAACTCAGCTGGAAAGCTTGTGGCTTCTTTTTAAACAGATTAGATATCTTCAGTAGACCTGTATTTTCCAGCTCAAGCTTCTTATATATTGTCTGCAATTTCATATTGTCCACAGCAGTGATCTTTGTATCATTAGAGCAGTGGGAAGCCTAGAGAATAGAGGGCTGTACATATTTTATCCTTTTCTTTCCAGGATTTCTGCCATTTAATGATGCATTTCTTTCAACCTGCCTTTCCTATCTTTAAGCATAATAGTCTGAAAAATTAGGAAAAGCATAGGTATTAATTGGGGTCCTTAATTGTGTATTAGTCTGTAGGGGGGAAAAAATAATATCTGAAATTCATGTATTATTTGATGGAAACTGCCCTGATACCTGGAAAATATAGCTGATGCACATTCTGCATGCAATACCCCCCAGTTTCATTTGAGTATTAACACATTACTCAATCTGAAGTAGTTCTTTCAGAAAGGTGAGAGGCACACAGCCACGCTCAGACTATGTGGATAACCTGAAAAAAACCCCTTGAGTGCCTGAAAGCTTGTTTGATTTATCCCCCAACTGTATCAGTTAGTCTCATAAAAGATATTACCTCTCCTCACAAATCATACTTTGTTCATTGGAGCATTACATGGCATACTTAATTATTGTAAGCACACTGGGGATGCTGGATTAAAAAGCCTACAGACATTTAAAGGAGGATTAATGTCTTTGCATAACAGTGGAAACTGATGTAACTTCCATGCCACTGAGAAGTAATTTTGCAATGGAAATAATGCCATTTTAATGCCAAAAAGTTTGAACATCTGCTTGGTTTGAGGAAACATTCTGCTTTCTACATTTTTCTCAGCTTTGAGGTTCTGGAGTCTTGTACAAATATCATACAGTAATTGGCTTTTCAGAACTGTTTCCTAAAGAAATGAAGCTTTATGTATTCCTGCCGTCTATCTATCAGTCTCTTGGCTTCTCCCTAACTTTTGAATCTGCTAGCCAATTTCAACCAAATTTTGTGGAAGGCTAGAGGTCTGAAAGATATTATATTTCTAGAGATGTGCGGAAATTGGGAGCTGAGTAGAATAGAAAGATCGGAATTAGAGCTTAGTGAGGCAGAGGCAAATGACTCAGGCAGTACAGGTAGTGCCTGGTAGCAGTCAGCCATGCCGTGAGCATGTAGAGCCAACCTCCACACCTATGGCTGCAATAGCCACAGCCCAGCCCAGCCCACCTCTAGTCTCCCCTGGAAATGCGAGGAGAGGTGGGACTCTTGGGCCAGGGAGGATTTAGGGGACAGAGGTCACAAGTCAGTATGCGAATGGAGTTAGTTCCAGTTAGTTAGTGCTCTTTCTGACGCAGCTTTTTCTTTGCTGATTTTAAGATATTTATTTTGTCTGTGATGAACCAGAATATCCGAACTGAATCATGCACTCTCCATCCTTGGAGATTTTCAAGACCAAACTGGATAAATCCTTGAACAGTCTTGTCTGACCCATAGCTGATGCTGTGTTGAGCTGCAGGTTGGGCTAGAGAAAACCTCCTGAGGTCCTACCAAATGTGAATCATCCTGTGATCCATGAACCTATGAATGCAGCTTGTTGCCAAAACAAGAGTACAGATAGGTTCAGCTGGACCAGGTTTTGTTACCTGTCACTACCTTTTGAAAGGCCTGTAGGATTTTTCAATACAAAAAAAATTATTGCTAATGTTTAATATTTATAATGTGCTAATAGCCAGAAATGCTAGCCAAGGGCAGAGACTAAACAAAGAATGAAGATAATTTAGTGACTAAATCATTAACCTATGACAGAGAAAATCAGAGTTCATTAGAGTCTTCCTATATGAGTTTTTACAAGTAACAATGAATAGGAGTCATCTCACGTAATTTTTAGCTAACTAATTTAATGTGACTCTCTTGATGCCCTCATGGGTCAACAGAGAGATGAAGTGCTCAAAGCCAGTTTCTGCAACATGTTCTGGTAAGGAGGGCTCGCTCTTTCACTTCACAGAGAAAGGATAGATAATAGCACTCCATGGTTTCACAGGGGGTTGTGCAGATAAATGCATCCTGGACTGTAAGATGCTCAGGTTCTGCCTAAACACTTTTGATAAATAATTATATTGGCTGCGCATGTGCATATGTATGTGTGTGACTGTAGTGCATGTGCTAGAGGAAGGGAATAGTTTCTCATGGAGTTTTATATCTAAGTCAGTAAACACAATATCAAAGCACACAATGGTAACTTGTCTGTAAAGATAAATTTTGTCAAAACAAATTCCATTCAGCTTTAAATTCTTTTCTTCCTTCTGGCACATCCTTTCAGCCTCACCCCCTAGGCAGCCAGAAATAAGTAAATGAAAACATGATAAATGAAAGTTGATCCATTTTGATGAATTAAACCCAAAACCCAACACTCCCTCCCATCCTGTTTTTGGCTGGCACAGAGTTAATTTTCCTCCTAGTAGCTAGTATAGTGCTGTGCTTTGGATTTAGGATGAGAATAATGTTGATAATACTGATAAAAGTGACGTTGCTGAGCAGAGCTTACACTAAGTCAAGGACTGTTCAGCTTCTCATATTGCCCTGACAGCGAGGAGGCTGGGGGTGCACAAGAAGCTGGGAGGGAACACAGCCAGGACAGCTGACCCCAACTGGCCAAAGGGATGTGCCGTGCCATATGACATCATGCTGAGCAATAAAACTGGGGGGAGTTGGCTGTGGGGTGGCAGCCCACTACTCAGGGACTGGTTGGACATCAGTCAGCAGGTGGTAAGCAATTGTGTTGTGCATCACTTGTTTTGTATATTCTTTTCTCATTATTACAATTTTCCCCTTCTTTTTCTCTCATATTAAACTGTCTTTATCTCAACCCATGAGTTTCACATTTTTCCATCTCTTTCCCCCATCCCACTGGGGGAAAGTGAGTCAATGGCTGTGTGGTGTTTAGCTGCCTGCTAGATTAAACCACAACACCCCCCCCCCCCCCCCCC
>NW_020799095.1:145916846-145953346 GCF_003259725.1 Athene cunicularia | reverse complement strand
AAGAGACAGCCCAACCCCACACAGAGAAAGAAAAACAAACAAACAAACAAACAAACAAACAAACCAAAACAAAACAACAACAACAACAAACACAAAACCCTCAATAAGCAAGTCTGTATTAGAAATAGCTGACTTCTGTTTATGAATGTTCACCTCTGGGCAGGAAGAAAATAAAAATCCCAGAAGAGAAAGAATGAGGGGAATGAGGAACATTAAATTGATATAAGCTTTCATGCTCTGGCTGCTCCAAGTGATGAAGTGAATGATAAGAAATTCTACTGAGAATTTCTGAAGCAGCCCCCGGTTTTCATTAAATTTCTCCAATGACTCCTATCTTAGAAAACCCAGCATCTACCAAACTTCACCATATTCCCAAGAAGGCACTTGTTCTTAAACTACTTGCATTTCTAGAAAGTCAGCTGCCATAAAATGAGAGGCACACTTTCATTTAATCCAACTCCGGTTGTGAGAAACACCAAGGTCCTCTTTCAAGTACCAAGGCTCAGTAACCATAAACTTCAACCTAGTTCAACACATGTTGATTTTCTTATGGGCAGGACAGCACTTAATAGGCAAAAGGAAGGATTTCTTCAGAGATGCCTCTTCTCCAGTAGTTTATAGGTGCATAAGCATTCAGAAAATTAATGATAGAGATTCTCTTTTAGACCTTGCAGAGAGTAAGAATAAGAATTGCCAAAAACACTCAAAAGAAATTAAAAAATAAAACTATTTGCCCATTTTCTTTCTATTTGGTGTTCAGGTCGTCTTACCCTAGAGGACTTCCCTCAGAGTATCTGTCAGTTTTCCTATAGATAGTTGTAATGTGGGTTTAGGTTGCCCTCTTTCACCTGAGCTGTTTGTCATTTTCAGGAGCTTTAACATATTTTTTTTTTCCCTTTGAGAAGACAAGTAAACTATAGAAATCCATCTTTTTGTCAGTGTATCCTGATTGCTTATAAAAACACCTTTAAAGTCTTGTTTCTCTGAAAACAATAGAAATGGACTCAGCTCGATTTTCTCACTCAGAAATGCTGTGGATAGACAGAGTAGGGAGCCAGGCAAGGAGCCTGCACCCTACACAGTCACAGGGAATGACGCTGTCATGCTGCCCGCACTGAGGACAGGGGAGAGAAAATTAACTTAAGGACGATGAAAAGAAAAGCCCCAGAGTAAAGAAGATGACATCTACATATTTTGGTTTTGTGGGTAGCACCTGGGCTAGAGTCCCAGTCCCAAATGGTGTAAACTAGTTTGTGTACATGCCGTAAGGCACTCAGTTGACGTCTTCTCTAGGTCCTGAGTGACCGCTTTGGTCTTGAGGCATAGTTATGATTCATCTTTGTGCTTTTTTCCACTTTGAAGTTCATGAAATAATGAATTGATGCCTTACATGATTTCACAGCCTTGGCACTGAGACTGTATGTTAAAGCCAATAATGCAAAACATCTTCCTACTCCTTGGAGCATCCCCCAGAAAAAAACTGTCCTGTCTGCCATGCCTGGTTAAATGGAGCTGAATCACTCCTGCTAGGACCCCAGAGATGGATCAGCCTGCATAGTTTAGATGATCTAGGGAGTGATGGCACTGTGAGAGACGAGAAACCAGGCCTGCTAGAAACTAAGACAAACAGCCTGAGAAAGCAAAAGTTGAGGCTGATTGAAGAAATGCCTCAAACTCTTGCAAGACAAAACTATAGTCACAGGGTACATTCTGTGGAGGTAGAAGCTGATAAGGCTGCCCGAATAACACAGGATGCATCTGAAGGAGAGAGTCCTGTGGAGACAGAACGACTCTGCTCTGGGGCACCTGGGCAAATTTCAGGGGCCATGTGTCCGGTGAATGAGTTTTGCTTCATTATCCATGAAATGCATATTAAAGTTCACACCCCTCAATATGCTAATGAAGACTAACAAGATCATGCTAATTACATCATCCCATGAAACACCTTACCCCTCCCCGTACATGGGATACATAGGTTTGTGGGTCGATCTAGAGGATGGACCAAAGGAAAGTGGGTATAAATCAAAGTGGGGGGGGAGCGCGCCTGGAGAGTGCAGTGAAGAGAAGACGACAGATGCAAGTGAAAAAGATGGATGCTTCCTGGAACCCTCACTAGTGGGATCAGTGCAGGATTTCCCATTAAGAAATGCAAGGAATATTGTATTGCTCACCACAACTTGCTCTGTACTTGGCCAATTATTGTGTGCTCAGTTAGTGCATTGTGGGTAGTTAATAAATGCTTGAACTTGGAGACTTGTTGTCCGCTCCACTGGGGATTTGCAAATCTGAGTCACTTGTCTCCCTTGTCTGAGAGGGACATGACAGGCACTAGGGATTTTAAAAGTTGTGCCTGAGATTCACCAGAACCACCACCATTACGCATGTGTGAGCTGAACATCATTTTGGGAAGCTTTGTGCAAATTTTATAGTAACAGCCCAGAGGCTAAGCTGAACTTGGGAAAATCAGGTTAATGAAGGATATTTTGTCATTGTTAAATACAGCTTATTCACAACAGAGCCTAAGAGGGTGATCAGAGTCCTGGTCAAAGGAGAAAGACTTAAAAGAGCTTTCTTCCATACTCTTCTTCCCTAGGTGAAAAGAGCTCTTCAGGTATATAGAGACTAACCTCATTCTCCTTCAAAACTTTTGTATTACTCTGTTACCTTGATGACTGTGTAAAGTGATGTGCTTAGACTCCTGAGACTGAAGATATGGTTACAACAATTGCTCATAATTTTGATGAGCCATTAAAAGTAATGTAATGTTTTGTAATCTGTAAGTGGGAAATTAATGATACCCAAAAGCTGGTGCAACAACAGATGTTCAGATGCGGTAATAATGGTCTTTGTGTGTTCACATGCCTTGAGTTACGTTCAATACTAGTTAAGAGAACCGTTAAAAGTGGTACCACTGTTCAGAGATAACTGTTTATTTAAACATTTAAAGAAGGCAGCGTTTTTTGAAATGTAAAATTTAACAATTAGTACTTGTATATATAGATACACAATTCATATATTTAAATCTACATACAAACAAACATGTATATTTTTATATCTATCTATCTACAAGTATATATAATCTCTCTCCCTCTCCGATTTTCCACTGTGAAATCCCATAGATACAGGATTAGATGCAGTGATGGTAAAATATAAAATCAATGGGGAGTTAGGTTTGAGCTCATAGATATCAAATTATTAATAATAAATGATTAAACTAATGATTAGAGAAAAATGTTCTAAAGAGAAGGAAGGATCTATGTTTCATTTGTCTTGTTACAATATTAACTAATTGCAACTAGTCTGTTCTCAAAAGTTCCAGAGGTGTAATACATGCCTTTGAGAATAATTATCACTAAGTGATTAAGGAGCGATCTCTGCAGCTTCATGGCCATTGTTGTTCAAATGGTATTATGAGTTGATTGCTTTGAGTGATGCTAAAGCAAGGGGAGAACTTTACACATCCAGTAAACCCAGTCCTGAGGTACACTGTGAAGGGGCATGAGGAAGAATCATCAAACCAATTAAGATGTTATAATATAAAAAAAAAAAAAAAAAAAAAATTGTTAGTATTTGTAGTTACATTTTGATTAAGTGGGTGGTTCAAGGGAAGTCTGTTGATTCCCTACACAGTACTACTGAGACAAAATGGATGCTACAGACCACACACAGATTTGTACTGAAGAGGTGTGTTCTCTTTGTCAAGAAATATTTTACTCTTTTTCCATGGGATTCTTATGGAAAAATAATATTTTATTGCAACGTGTCTTCTTTGGTGAGGAAACAGGTGAAGCCATAATTCACTAGGACAAAGTAAAAAAATGTACCCAACTATGCATGGCTTTAGTGATATTTTGAAATAGATTTTTCTTTCATAAGAAGTATATGAATTTCTGTGGCTGCTGTGAAGATCGTAAATTTTGCTCCTGGAAAAATTCACTAAGGAATTGCTCTACTCAAAGTTGTACTTGTTTACGAACCCTTAGTACTTGCCAGTGGGTGGGAGAGTCAGGAAACTTCTTAGACAATATTTTAAAATCCATAGCTTAAGTGGGTTCTACACGGAGGCAGCATTAATCACCAAGATTAGATGTCAGGTCAAAATTAGTTCTCTAAATTACCTTCCTAGTCAATGAGTATCAATTGGCACCTTCATGTTGTGAATCAAACATCTATGAGAGAGACTAAACCTTTACTCTGCTGAAATGAACTGAGTCTAGGCCACAGCCAGAAGCAGCTCAAGTCCTGATTTACAGGGTATTTAAATGCCTTCCAATGGCTTTTACATCAGTTTGAACAAAACCAGCTTAAAGAAAATGTATTTTATAAATATCCTTCTTGCATACACTGATAAGAACTAAGCTGTCCCCAAGAACCCCCGTACAAGTTACGTGAAAATGACCAACTCATATAGTTTTAATTATCAGCAGCTCGTTACCAGACTCTGGCTCAGTCCTATGGTACAGGCTTCCCATGTGTAGGCTATAAAGGGTTCTAGAGTTGCAGCTTTATTCACTAGGATCAATACCCTTGAAAACTGGTCTTTATATAAAGCATCTTAAGTTTTCTGAATTTTTGCTTATAATTACAATAAAACTTATTTTTGATACTTAAGGTGTGTATCTAATAATAATAAAAGCCCAACATATTTTATGGGCAATCCCTTTGGAAAAAAAACTAAAAATCTCTTTTGTGGTTTGTTGTTTTGTTTTGGGGTTGGGGTTTGGGTTTGTGTTTGTTTGGTTGGGGTTTTTTTGGTTTTTTTTTGTTTTTGTTTTTTTTTTCAAGAGATGCTGTTTTAATTGATATTTAAGTGATATTTTGGTTTATTTCCCAATTAGATAACTCAAAGGCACTATTTAAGTTTAAGGGAAGCCATTTTACCCTTTTTTGGAAAAAGTTGGTATACATTTTCATCTTTATGGTAGAAAAGACATCAAAGTTTGTATTAGTTTTCTTAGCAAAGTAGTATAAAAGTAAAACATTTTATTATTCCATAAAACAATATATATTTTATCTGTATTTGTGTTCTTATTTCAATCAACACAATAACTTCAAATACAATGACATATAACTCCCATCCTCAGCAAAACCATCTTCATGAGGTCCTTTGGCAATCTAGTAATAAACTCTAAATAATATACTTGCAGAAATATATGATCATTTCTATAACCAGCCTTTTTGTAGCTAAATTTTTTCTTTTTTTTTAAGTATAAGCTTAATTGCATTCTTCAGGACTGACAAATATGATACATGGTACTCAATTGAAATTGCCATTTTCTTCGTAGATGAAGGACCTTGGTACATACGATGAGCACTAGAACAGAGCAGCAAGAATGGCAAAGACTTACTGTTGTACTTGGCTAATAGGATCCTTTTTGGACAAGTTTTTGAAGCTTCCTTAAATAGTCAGACCCCACCTTATAGACTAAATATTCTGCTCCCACTAGCAGACAATCTAAACCTTGCCTGAAATTTAGTGGCTTTATTTAAGCTAGTTAGATGCTTCAGGCTCAAGAACCAGGATTACAGCAACATATGCCCTTGCTGGTGGGTCCATCTAGACTCAAATACCCAGGAATTCCTGCAGAAAAGAATGTCTCCCTTCCTTCTTAAACATGACAGTCTCTTCAGCTTATTAGAAACCCATCCTACTGACATTACATAGACAATTAATTCCAAAGCTAAACCCACCTTTCCTGGGCAAGTTTATGGGGAAGTTTACCAGAGGCCATCTAAAAATGCAGCTAATTGAAGCCCCATTCTAGATCCAGTGTGGTCTGGGTTCAGTCCAGACAAGTTACTGGGGGACAAAATTGCCCTCTGTGGGGGTATAATTAAGTATTGATCTTAGATGTCTTTGTTCCTTCTTGACCACAAATTGATGATTCTTTTTTCCAGAAAAGCATGTCAGTATCTGAGAATAATGCATCAAAATGGTGAAAACTTCTAGGAACGCTCATGAATCACCCTCTCTCTCTGGGTTTTCTGTACTTCTGGGATCCTAGAAAGTTCAATTAATTACTCAACCCTTTCCAACATTTATTTTCAACCAGTAATGGATAAATGACTTGCATACTAGGCAAAGACTTGCATGCAAGTACTATACAGATAACAGATTATTCTTCCCTCATTACCATCACAAAATAACCCAGTGTTTGGAAGCAATTCACTCTTAAATGAAGAATGGCTGATTTAAACTGCGCCTAAACACCATTAGTTTTGAAAAAAAAAAAAAAAAAAAGTAAAAAAAAGTGTTAAATATTTTTAGGTCAGCGGGCAAAGGTGCTGGGTAGAGAATACTGATTAGGGACACATCATGACAGCATGAATATCTTAGATTCTCAATTGAACTATCAATTGGCAGACATTCACTTCCCAATATATTTGTTTGCAAATGTAATTAAAATAATTCAGCAATACTACACTGCAAGGAGTACTTGTGCTCTGTTCTACTGATGCATATTTATTAGACACAGTGCGTGCACAATGTTTCAAAGTAGTAATTAGGATACTCTTCAAGTAGGCACGACTTTTTAATAGACCTGTGAGACTAGCTTCAACTCATCTAATTTTGGTACATGAATGGTCTCAGTCGTGGTCTAGTCTCCTCTGTTAGGAGTGATCTGACAGAAATTAGCATGCAGGTAAGGATTCCAGCTGCAGTCACCTTGAAACCAGAACAAAGGTAATTTTTTCGATTTTGATCCCTATTCTGTAATATTTCCAGAGCAGAAATCTATCACAACATCAGGAATTAATTTCCTTCTACTTTAGCCTTCTGAAAGCTAGAGAGTATCAAGTGATGGGACTTGGCTTTGAATTAAGATATTTAAATCTAAGGGACAGATGAATTTGCCTAAGTGTAAGCATCCACTACCATGTTATAGGTATGTTTGGAACCCACTCAGTCTTTAGGTGGTTATTTAAGATGCCTAACTAGAAGGTCTCCAGATACACCCTCCTCAGACCATGCCAACAGGGCAGAGAACCTGTTGGAAAACTACAGCTTTCTGTAGTGACACATGGATGGAAGAGGTATTCCAGTCACTTAAGATGTAACAAGGAGGTGATAATTAACCATCTGAGTCCTATCACTTGTGATCCAAACACAGAGCTCTTCTTGCACTGAATGTAGTAACTTTCTTAAAGGTAAAGGCCTGGTGACATTTTAGGATCTTTAAGGTATTCCACCTAACCTGCACCCAGCCATTTCAAATGCTTTAAGATCTTTGAGACATCTTCATGGGGTTGACAGTACATGCGATCTGCATGAATTTAATTGATGGATGCCAGGTAGGACATCTGTCATGGATTGAGATGCGTCTGTCCCAGAAGTGGAATCTAGGTGAGACCTCCATTAGCTATAACAGGAACTTAGAAAACAGCCTCTCACATAGCTATTTGTGTGTGAACAGCTATATTTAGCAATTCTATCATCTCAGACAGACATCGACACCAGTCTAATCAGAAGACTGTGAAAAAACCCACTTAATCTCTTCATACTAACTGGAAAAGATCAAAATCTTCAAAAAGAAGATTCATCTCAGGTCCTAGTTTTAGAGAAAGAAGTTCTCTGGAGTTACCAATTTTTCTAAGGTTATTTATTTTTCAATTTATTTTTTTATTTGGCATCCAATGTAATAGACAGCTTGTAGGATCTTAAAATAAAGAAGCTATTTCTCCTGTGAATCTGCCAGTTATGTGAAAAAATAACATAAAGAAGAGATGCTGATAAGGGCATTTTATCATAGTTGATAAAATACATACGTATCATGTCAATACAATACGTACTACTGTATCTGCCTGTCAGTTTTATAAAAGTCTCAGAAAAAAATGCAAGGTACCATCTTGATTATTTCTTTGCTAGTAGTATCTCTAGATAGATGAGCTTTCAAGGAGATTTTTAGGTCTTCATTTGATCTCTTCTGAACTTTACAATGTCAACCAGTGGGTTCTGGACCATACCCTAAAGGGAAGAGTAAGGATGGCATGAAAAAAACAAACAAACAAACAAACAAAAAAAACTGTGAAAATGAGTTCTGAACAAGGAAATTTTTAAAGGCACTGCAAAGGATGGTGTTAGAAAATTGGATGGTTACAAAACCCAAGATATTATGTTGTAAGTTATGTTCTATATAAATGTTTAAATATTTGGTTATATTAACATCTGAAGTAGATCCCTCAGCCAGAGCAGGAGTTAAGTGATGTTTGAGATACTCTGGTTTTAGAAAGAGCCTTGCTGGAGATACAAGGAGAGCAAGTTCAGTGGGATTCAGTATAACCGTGATTCCGTGCTTTGCAGTCTGGCCTTTTCTGGGGAAACTTTGAGGCTGACATTTCTCCTTTTCAGGGACTGGACACTATCAGATTTGAAATCAGTAAAGTGAGAGACAACTCTGCATATTTAATTGGTGGCCCCAGATGGTTGGCAGTTGGGTAATATGAAACAAACCACATCTCATGAATGCATGACTTCAAAATGCAAAACTGAACTCCCAGGCGCTGGAGCACTGACTGTCACCAAAGGATCTCTTCATGGTTCGAGGCATTTATTTCAAGACTGAGTTGTAAATACAAGGTTCCCATCTTTAGGACACTGTCTGCATTGATTTCACCTGGTGATCCTGCCTGTTAAGCCACAGAAAATGTACCAGAAAGATAGCTTGATGCATTCCTCACACAACAGAGAGCTCTGTGTGTCCCCACTGCAAAACCAACATACATAGAGCTGAGGGGATCTCAGACAGGACAAAAATCTCCTTTGTGAGAGTACAAACACAATCAGTTTCTGTATCTGCAATAGGAGGAGGGCAAACCGGGTTCCATTTCAGTAGCTATTCATCACCTCTTCTCTAATCCTTCCCATTAGTTTCTTCTTTCCTCTTTAATACAGAATCAGCAGCCAGAGTCAGGTACCATCCTCCAGAGCATTTCAAGAGAGAGAATCAGTTTTCCTGCAAAGGGGTCAGCCCTGACGTGACACATAAGGGTCCTTGTACACGCAGCTCATCGCTATCATGTCCTCTGAGCAGCTAGGGTGTTCAATAAGCTATGTGCTCCACGTGGAGGGAAAGTATGGACCTGGCATGAAGCTGGAGTGCACACAATGCCCTGTGAATACATTATGATGCCTGCTAGTTCATGACAATGGACTTTCATAATGGGCTGGATGAGGTGATTCACAAGTGCAGCTTCCAATTAAAAATAACTCTCCTACAAGGGCAAATGAGTGAGGTAGCGACTGTAATTCTAATCAAGCTGGAACAGCTGTCTCATTAGTACATACTCCTGGAAGAAAGTGCTTTTATGACTGGTACTAATACATCTTAACCTCTTCCTTCTGGACCAAAGCAGACCACATGCCTCACAAGAGGCACTGCAGGATCTTCAGGGAAGCGACTTTAACTCATAGTGAGATTAAGCAGAGACGCATAGTTGTACTATAAAATGGAGTGCAGTCATTTTAAAGGAAGATTTGATGGAGACAAAAGGCATTAAATCCAATATCTTTTTAACATTCACCTTTTCCTTCAGATTTTCTAATTTGGGATGAAAGATGTTAAACACTTTTTTCTTGTAGTTCAGAAAGCAAGGAAGTTTGTTTCTTAAGAGAAAAGGTCAGAAATTTTCTAATCACTTCCAAACTTTCCACATGGAATGGAGTTTTAATAAGTGATCCCTCAGGGGCGGGATCTGCAACAATGTTAATGTCTCTTCCTTTCTTAATTCCAGATAAATCCCAGTTGCTGAACATACATTCAGGTATGGCTTTCATGACAGAAACAAATAAATTCAACCATGTTTTCATTCTCATTTCTTCCTGGACTCACAGCTGAGGGACTCTCGCTTCCAGGTGACAACTGAAGGTCAGTTCCACTGAAGCACTTGAAGAGTTTGCCTTTGACTCTGTAGAAGATCAAGTTCTTCAAGTCCATATGAGACCATTTCAACAGCCAGAGCACATCATGCCAAATCAGGGGTAGCATTAAGGAGAGGGGGAAAAATAGGAACTCAGCAAGGGAGAAATGAACTGGAATTTCTTTAACAGATGTTTAAGATGATGGATGTTTTCTCAAGCCACAA
The DNA here is from genome assembly GCF_003259725.1 of Athene cunicularia. Lineage (NCBI taxonomy): Eukaryota > Metazoa > Chordata > Aves > Strigiformes > Strigidae > Athene > Athene cunicularia. Next base: position 145,943,263 of record NW_020799095.1, on the reverse strand, counting down.
AACTCCTGAAAGTTTATTTAGCAGATGAAACACAAACTACAGATATCTGAACATTTAGTAAATCCCTAAGCACCTGGTCTGGGCTTAAGCTGAAGAAGTGATCAAAAAAAAAAAAAAAAAAAAAGCTCTGTTGGATATGTTGGATATATTTGCATTAAACCCCAGACTTCCTTCCCTTTATCCCCCATACTAGCAGTAGCTGGTTTCTTATACACTTAAATACCCATGGGATCAATGTGGCTAATGCTGTCAACCCAACTTGCCTTTGCTTTTTGTAACAATGACATTTAAGTCAAAATGAAAGTTGATCCTCTTGGTGAACTTTGAGCCTTATATTTCTGTATAATTAGTTTTCTAACAAAAAATCCATTCAAACTGGCAGATCTACTCAGTTTGAACTCTTATTTAATCTAGATTATTTGAGAACATAATTCTGTGAGTTTTCTAAAATAACTTTTAAATCCCCCAACATTCAAATCTTCATTAAATTCTCAAACAGGATTTTACGTATATTTTCAAGCAATTCAGAAACTCATGGGTTCAGTTCAAGTCATTTCTAGAGCTGAGTTGGAATGAGAGAGGATGGAAATAGTGTTCTCAGTCTCTTCTGGGGTTTGCAAGTCAGCAGTTATAACCCCAGCAGGAGTCTACATCCTTGCCTGTGACTGTCGGGTAAACAACAGCTTGACCAGGAGTGGTGACTAAGCCAAAGCCACATGTTTTCCTTTACCCAAAACCAAACATTCAGGTGCCAACATCTTCAGTGGTTTGGGTATGCCATGCAACTAGTAGGCTAGCTGACAGACCACTTCTTCCATTAATCTTCTCTACGTCTCTCACTTTTCTTCAGCAGTACTTCCCTGCCACACTAGATGTGTAGAATTCAGTGGAAGACAAGTTATGTTACACCAATTCTGAAACAATTAATCAGAGTGAACTGACCTCACCAGCTTTTAATTTCTCCTCTTGTGCTTCCATCCTCCATGGATTCACCTCTTCTGTTTCACATGAAAGATACTGTCCTGTCTCAATTTGCAGACACAGCTAAGCAATCTCACATTTCACAAGAAAGACCATTGACAGTAGTTAAAAGAAGCAGTTTGCACACTGCAAGCTCTCAGACTGCCTCAAGGTAGCTTCTCTGAGTGCTCATATATTTTGCTGGTGATACACTTTTGCTATGCCTCCTTAACATTTAGGGAGCTGAACACAAGCATTGAGTGAAGGAAAGAGTGCTGGCCCATGATGGACAGACAACTATAAAGGGCAGGATTAGTTTAAAGATCTCCCACTTAGTAGAATACTAACCATACCTAACCATATTTTAGCATACTGGTCAAGAGATTAAACATGATTTTGTTTTTCTGCTGGTTGATAGTTTTCTGTCAGGAAATTAATCTTGGGGCAGGTAAAATGAGCTTCAGTGAATCAGTATCTGTAAAAGGTTTTTAAACAAATGTGGTTTATTTTGAAAGGGATGGGCTGAGTATCAGTTACCTCAGCCCTGCTGATAAACAGGGTCTTGTTAGGTTGTGACATGATTACTTGCTTGTATCATTTATACCATTCTACTTTCTGCCACTGTCATAAAAGAAGGAGGTTTTCAGGCATTTGAACACTGTGACATTGATTCAATACGGTTTCTCGATTCCATCCATGGATTATATTTCCCAGTAGAAAATGGAGCAACATTAATTACAAAAGTGAAATTTCTACACTGAGATATATAATTGCCAGCACTGAAGTACACATTATATTTTAAGATCATGCACAACATAATCTGCTGACATAATATGTAAAACTGATTCTCGATCTCTTTTTTTATCATCCTTTCATCCCTGGGAAATTTTAGCTATGTCTGTTCTAAGAAATTAAATATGTCTGGATTGTTCTCTGGCACCGGAGCATGGAAAAACTTTCATATTATTAAACTCTGTTAACATTCAAATCAGTGTAGTGACATCCAAAGTGCCTGTTGGGAATGGGCCTGAGCTACCTCCTGGGCTGTGTCTCCAACCGCATTCTCAGGCACACTGGGCTCCATTTGAGAAATTTAGCAGTAGAGACAATGACTTCCAGTACAAACAAAAGCTCCCTGCCACTATTGAATTTAATAGTAGAGACACAGCCTCAGGTTTCAAACACATGCAAGAAGAAAAGAGACCTGACTTTCCAGTGGTTACAGATGTTCTCCATAGGTAGCAGCTGCATCGGTAACATGTAGCTATTGGTACTGTTAATCACCTGTGGCCCTGATCCTCAGTTTAGTCACTCTTGCAATTCAATTAGCATTTTGTTTGCCTACTTTCATCCAAGAGGGAGTATACAGAGATTTCAGATGGATTGTGCTGCCTGAGAAATACTTTGATAAGTACCAGTGAGAAGTTTCCGGGGTTCAGTATAGGTTTCAACACAATTTTTGGTGATGTTGCACATCCACACACAGAAACAGGAATGATCCCACGGTGGTACCCACTTCGGTGTGTATGAGCACCCTTCCTCCAGTACAGGTTCATTTCCAGAGCTGCCAGCCTGGAAACTCTCATAATGTTTCCTTATATGGAGACATCTTGCAACCCTTGTAAAGCTGCCAGGGACAGAGCACATCCCTGCGTATCAGAGTCCTGTGGAGCCACATGCACAGCTGAGACATTTTCTCCACCCAGGACCTCTGATCTGCTATAATTTTCAGTGGTTTGTCACCTTGCCTGAATAAAGCTGCATCAAAATGCATCTTCATGATAAAATTGGTTGTAGGGAGAGAGATGGTAGAAGGCAGTATTACGCTTTCATCTCAGTTCCTTAGGACTGGTTTTACTAAAAGCAGGAGAGAGGAAATGCCACTGACTGTTTTGTTCCTAATCCTGGCTCTGTCAGCATGTTACACCCTGTCTTTATTGTTGTCTCGAACTTTTGGCTGTCTCTGGATATTTTTCAGAAGGGCCAGAAGAGCTCAGAATGTTGAATGACTTTCCCAGCTGCATACAATTGCTTTTTTCCTTCTAAAAGGGCAGGGAGAATGCTGACAATTACTAGTTTCTGATGTGAGGGGGTATGATGCTTTTGTCTAATGCCTGTGGTCAGACTGATGCCTAGGATATTGAAATTTCTAAATTTTACAGAATAATCTTATTTTAAAGCTAACTGAGAGATTCCAGAAATTCCTGAACTTGAGGAAACATTAAAAAAATAATAATAAATTGAAGCCAAATGGAGATATTTTTCCTACGGTGCTTTCAACTCATATATATCTGAAGTGAGTCGGTCAGCAGGACTTTTGAAATAGACATATTCAATACAGGTGACAGAGGCATTTCTGTTTCTCCTGTCATAATTTTCAGGAACAGTATGCTGAAAAACAATAAATTAGAGAGAATAAATGAAAGTCAACATTGGCTAATTACTTGTAGCATAAATTGTTGACAGAAGTATGTAAATGGAGGTGCTCTAGAGATTATGACCATGGGCAAAATATGATCTGGGATTTTGCCTTTTCGCCATGATGCATCATTGCTTTCCGTTGTTTAACTAAAAAAGGCAGATTTCTATGCTTCCAGCACCACCATCTTATACTGCAGTGTCTCAGAGTTTGTCTTCAATGCAAGAAATTGGTGTTTACTAGAGAAAGAGGTATTTACTAATCAAGATCATTAAATTTGAGTTAATAAGTGACAAAACACTCATATTTTCACATTGATTTATCTAATTGCAATAAACCTCAGCTGTGAGGACCTACACTAAAGCAGGACTACAAATCTTTTGTCTTCACTAAGATTTTGCAAGTAGGCTACTCAGGGTGTACTTCTTGCAGCAAAGATTCAAGGTGGAGTTTTTAAGACAGGAAATGATTGAAGGAGAGACTGGCTCTGGATGTAAGTAAACTCAACAGTTCCGTTCTCCAGCACGTAAAGAACAGTCAGATATCGTAAGCTTTTAATGGAAGTTTCGATGATCTTCCCCCACCTTGGCCCCCGAAATGAAACCTGAGGAGAATATTTGTCAAAGCTGTGTATGCATACATATGTATGTACCAAGTTTTCACTAACTCAGAAATTTGCTGACTTTAAGATTAGTAATACTTTTGTCTGAAAAAGTGTACATAAAAATAAAGCTTCGTTTATGACAGGACTTAGAGCCAAGAATCATAATTACACTTATGATCCTGAAAATTTGTAGCTGATGCAGAAATGGTAAGTGAAGCCCTATATAAATGCCTATACTCAGGCAATGGAAGTTTTCCCCTCCATTCTATTTATACATAAATCTCTCTGTCTCTTCCTCTTACATTCATTTTCAGCAAGACAAGGAAATAATTAATAGGCAATTGCATTACCTAGGAAAGACATTCTACTGTTGGATACTTTTATGGAAATGAGGGACAATTAATTTATCATCAGCTTTATGCCAGCAATAAAAAATATTTGACTGAAAGGAATTGCATAAACTTTGATATCTGATTAATAATGAGAAAAAAAAAAAAAAAAAAAAAAAAAGAGAGAGAGAGAAAAATGTTCTGATTAGTTTTTACCACTGAAAACCTACAATGGTTCTGCAGTTGTGAATGTATATATGTATATATTCTGGATTTATGCCAGAAAAAGAGATACCAGAGTCTGGCCCGAAAGAGGACTTCAGGAAAGGAAAGGTCACTGTCAACTCTAATTTTATGCCCAGTGTGATGAATTATTGGCACGAACAACAACCACTTAACCTTCTAGCTTTCATTTCACTGCACAAACATTAATGGATTTCTCTTAGCCCCTGTGTGAGGAAGGTCAGCATTATTCCAGTTTTAAAGATGAGGAATTGTGCAGAGAAAAGCAAATGCAAGGATTTTTATGCTTCTGAACATTACTCTGGCTGCTAGATTAGAACGAATTAATCTCCCACGCCTCAGACCCATGTTATATGGTTATGATCTACAGCTTACCCCTTAACAGGAGGTCACAGAGAACCGAGGCGTGGGCTCTATGGAGATGCTGACTCCAATGTCTCATGAAGTAGATGCTAAATTCATACAGGGGTGAGGACACTAAGAGGCCTTAATGCTTCCTCAACTTTCTCTTTGCCTCCATCCCAGGTGGGTGCATCACATTTGTTGGTGGGAGCTCCTGTCTCAGCCTGGCTGGCTGTGCTGACCTGTTGTCCCTCCTCTGAACCAGCAGCACTGCTGCGTTTCAGGGAGCAGCAAACATTCCGAATCATAGAAGCCCAGGGAAGGATGGATGGCCTTGTACACGGCAACAGGGATCTGTGTTCAGTTCTGCTTATCCAGATTTTGGGCGAGTTGCTTAATTAGCTTTGATCACCTGTGTAAAATTAAGTAGTAAATCTTTCTACTGCCCTTGGTCTTGTACACTTAATTAGGAGTTTCTATGACAACAGGGCTGTATTAAACATTTTGCTCAACAAAATCTTAACAATAGCAGTAGACCTTTGGGACTGCGTTTGATCCCGTTTTTCCATTCAGTCATAACAAATGTACATAGACGTGAGACATTTAAATCCTGGTTTGCAATCTGAAGGCACTCCTTTGCCTTTGGACACTGGGATGCTTTAAACTCTGCCTTTGTTTGGTCACCAGCTCACATGCAGTAGAACATCTACCTCCCATTTCTTTAGGTATAGAAACTGAGTAACAAGGAATTAGAAAAATAGCCTAGAAGAAAAGATTTTTTTTGTGTTCCAGTACAATTTCTTACAGTCAAAAGTTTTGTAGCTATGAAATAAATACTCTTAGGTCTATAAAAGATTGACTGTGTGACGTCACTGAAGTTTTCTTGTATCTTGATCATTCTTATTTGAGGGTTACCATTCTGTGATTGAGGACCTTTGCCTCTGTCCTGAAGGTTGTCACAAGATGATTATTATATTAATATCATCAGCAAAGACAGAGCATCCAGGTTACATGAAGGAAAATGCAGCTTTGACTCTTCCTACACAGCAGAGGCCTTTCCAGATGAACAGGATCCCACAAAATCCCCATTAGAGATCTAGACAACTGTCTCTGGCAGTGACAATCTTAAAGTCAATAAAGATCACCTTTGAGATCTTGTGGATTAAAAGACTAATCTTGTCCTTGGTGAAGAATATGGGCATCTCTGCCTGCTTTCTTACTCTCTTACCCACCGTCCATGTAGGCATGAAGGCTACAAATTCTGTTTTGATGACTGTCTCTTCTGCAGCTGAGTGAACCCACCCTCAAAGCAGGACTTTTAGTCTTATCTCTGGTGCTGGAGTCTGGACATTGACTTGAATGTTTTATCACACATTGTCTTTACTAACATAAGTTAATTCAGAGGAAGATGATGCTGGGCTAGTTTCTTCAGGAGAATTTTCTTTACAGGAAGAGGTCAACTCTTTCAAATAGTGAAGTAGAAACCAAATGGAAGTTGCCAACTTTCTTCAAGAGAGCAAAATTTACATAATGAATCCCAACAATAGAGCTGTACCTCTTGCTCTCACCCATAACACGTGTTTTATGTGATCACACAAATGTTCAGAATTACTAGTAGAGCACAATTTAAGCTTCAGTATCTGAATGCACATTTCAATGCAACTGAGGACCTGCTTATCATCCATTCCTGGCATTTTATTAGTGTTAAAACAAAATTTTTTGAAGAATATGCATGGAAGTGGGAGAGTAAAACTATCAGTCTAACTTTACCCAAATGAGGCAACACATGGCACTTTGTTTAGGAAGAATAATACTGTATTGTTTCCAGTAACAAAGGTTTTAGGTCTAAAGTCACTTATGTGTCTTGGCAGAAAGATCCACCTGACAGGTAATGCTGTGATGAAGGTGTGACATGTTCTAAATCCTGCTGTCTGCTGCATCAGCGAAATGGGGGAATGTGTATTAAACCACAGCTTTGCAATTTATGTGATGACAAAACAAGCCACAGAAAGCCAATGATTCATTGCACTATGATTGTCTATCAGAATGAAAGATACTGAAAGCCTTGGAAATGAAAAGAATGTCTCCAGACTTGTCAGAAGGCAAGGACAGCTGACTGAATACTCAATACAATAAACAGAACCAGGTCTTAGGTTCAGGCATTAGGCCATGATTTTTTGTACTGGTTAATTGCCAGCATACTCTCTGTATTTGCTCTGGGTCAACAATCAGCAGTGCCTGGAATGATGTGAAAACCAGGATGTGCCAAGGACCATTCACAGCAGGCAGACTTGTTACAGCATCCCCCTTTTGTGGGAAAAGTTAGCCATAGAAGAAGGTTCTAGCTTGTTTTATTTAGTGGTAGAAGTTCCTCAACAACCAAGAGATTGGGTAAAGGCTGGGACTGTTTTGCAAATATTTTTTAGCTTCACAATGCATCTATATATAGTGGAGAAAGTGTGCTTTTTGATATATTATTTAATCTGTCTCCCATTTTGTAATGAAGATGCTTTCAGGACAGTTTGAATCAGTAATTTAGATTACTTCATTTATTTGCAGCAGTTAAGTTTTCATAATGAAAACCATGTATTCAATTCCTTTTGTTATTTGATTCATCTGAGCCTAGCTCTGCAGATCACAGGAAAAGACACTGTAACACTTTTTACTAGTTCTTTGTTTCACAGTTCACTAATTTTCATAAATATCAGAAAGAACAAAAAAATTAAGGAGTGCTCAGTAATTTCTGAAGTATCCATGCTGAAAATGTACAGATGATGATTACCATCAGCAGCTCCTCTATAAGCTGACATAGAGAGTCTTTAAAATGTCTTGATAGAAGAAGCCTATTCAATAGAAGCCTGAAACTCACTGATATTATTCAGACATATTTCTCAGTGGAAAATGTCTGGTTTTTTTTTTCTATATATTACCATATTGTTTTATTACCCTGCAAATATGAACATTATTAACTAAGAACATGCCTGTTCCATAAATGAAAATAAAGTCTTTCTTACAGTGTAACTGAATGTGCATAATATGGAAAGACCAATGATAAGATGTTGAGAAGATGGAGCCAGACTCTTTCTCAGAGGTGTTCAAGGAAAGATGAGGCAGAGGTCGCAGATTGTACCGAGAGAAATTCTGAGTGGACATACGGAAAAAGAAAAAAAAGTCAAAATTAGGATGGTCCAACATTGGAATAAGTTATCCTGAGAAATGCTGGTTGTGGCACATCTCTCCTTAGAGATATTCAAAACTTGACTGGAGAAGGTCCAGGGAAACCTAATGTAATTTTGGAGTTGGCACTAGTCTGCATAGGGTATTAGATCAGATGAGAGCCTGAAATCCTTTCCAACAAAATTTTTTCTACAATTTTGGATCCAAATATCCAAACCCACATTCATTTCAAGCTGTGATTAGAACAAACTACATAAAAAGTGAATATGGCAATGCTCCACAAAGAAAAGCACTACACATTATAGCAACCTGAGAGCTCTGTTTATCCCAGTGATGTGCTAGGGACTGTCCAGACATACCAAAGGACAGTCTGTGCTCCAAACAAATCATAAGATCTCACTTACTCTGTTATAACTAATATAATCACTTGTGATTTTCGATTGCATGGGTGGATATACCATGTAAATGTCTTTGTCTGAACAAGTAATCTTTGTCTTTACTCACAGTGTGACCAAAGCTGATTGCTGGAGCTAAAATAATTTAGTGGGTACTGATCATATTTTATGATGGAAAACATTTGTTCAGGTGAATCACGTTCTAAATTTCACTGGCTGCAGTGACTAGAGAGCTGCTGACTGTACTGGGAAGTTTGATGTGGACAAATACATTCTAAACACATAATGTTGTGGTCAATCTTGTCCAAAGCACTTTATAAAGGAATTTCACATCATTGTGACTAACTTCTATCCCACAAGTAGGGAAAATGGAGTTCAAGATGGTTGTGTGGTGCTCTCAGGTTACATGCAAACCATGCAAGAGTGTGACTCAAGACTTTCAACATACGGTCTATCATGCCCTCCCATAGACCACACAGCTGAATAATACCAGGGCTACACCATGAAGAGAGACAAGCCTTTATTAAATGTCATCCATTGCTCATTGACATTAATTAAAGATCTGGAAGACTGCGCAGAACTTGGCTATGATTTAGAAGCAGACTGTTTTCATACATAGTAGGCTAATAACATTGGCAGGCACGAGCAATAGTGGATATATTACTTGCTAGAGTAACCTAGAGACACTACCTTGTCTTTTTAAAAAATATGGTATATAAAAACATAAATTTATGTTTAGCATTAAAATCGTATTTTAGTATTAAAATTGTAGAAGTAAGGAAAAAACACTAAAATTCAAATTTCAAGTGCAAGAAAAGCCATTCCTGAGACCTTTGATACTCAGCATCTCTATTAACTCTATTGAAAAGACCATTTTTAAATGTTTTATCCTAATGTGGCATATATTAGCCATCATAACATTTGTGTGTGATGTACTTGTCAAACCACCATGGGCTGGGATATTCTGGGAATACACAGAATAGCCTGATGCACACTGCCAACTTTGACAAAAATATCTCTCTAGTTACAGCTTCTATGTTCAACAAAACTGACCTGGGTGTTTCCCAAGCCCTGGCCTATCAGACCCAATGCAAGTCACAGTACCTGATGCTATGAGGAGGTTAGCATCTACCTCGTTCCCAAGCTCCCCAGTAAACGGTATTAAAAATGGATGGCTTGTTCTGTTTTCCCTTATTGCTCTGTGGGTGTCAAGGTCTTTGATCAACTGCACTGTCACAAGAAGGATTTACTTGTGTTATAAAAGTAACGAGTTTTTATTTACACTGAGGCAACACAGCAGTAGTACTAAAAATCTCACAGTTTCAACATACATTAACTAATATTGAGATTTCTCTAAGCGAGCAGATCCAGCCTTCAGGATCCAGATCTCCACAACCTGCTTAAATCAAACTGTTAAGTCTGACAAACATGCAGATAAGCTTTCTTTTTTGTCTACCCTGCATAACTATTTATCCATCTGAACAACACAAGCTAGGTTTGGGTCTTAAATCAATGCAAATTCCTTGGCAGGTTGTATCTAGGTCTACATTTCTCATCATAACTTCTATCTAGAAATACAAGGAAGGAAAATGAAAACTACGTGAATCCAGGTAAAACCAAATTAAACCATCTGAAAACTACTGCCTATTAAACTCCTGCTCCATCTGATCATCACTGGAAGCATTTTTTTCTGCTTCCTTCTTCTTCCTTCCTTCTCTGTGGTGGGTTAATCTTGTCTGGATGCCAGGCGCCCACCAAAGCCACTCTATCACTCCCCTACTCAGCTGGACAGGGATGAGAAAATGTGAAAGGCACATGGGTCAAGATAAGAACAGGGAGATCACTCGACAATTACAGTCATGGTCAAAGCAGACCTCACTTGGGGAAATTGGAGACCTGAGAGACTGACTTTTTCTGGGGATAGAGGAAACATTAGATATTTGGTTTACAGATCAGTACGTAAGACCACAGAAGGTTATTTTACTGACTTCAAGTTGTTAACAACACAAATCACCTCTCTTTATCATGGGATCCTTTGCATGTAGAGGTATTAATTACCTTGAGATCTGCCTACAGAGAGGAGTAAGAGTTACTATAGTGACGAGTTGAAGAGGTAAGTAAGAGAAATATGAGAGTCTGAGAGTATATAAAATCCATGTGTCCTGCAGGGTATGAAGCATTGATGTTGTTACGAAGAGAAACTCTTACATCCTGGGTAGCATTATGAGACTCCACCGTCATAGAGCCTGAGCATCCAGGTCTTGAAGATATCTGTCCACCAGAACACAGAAGGTTACGTGTGTATTCATTCGGTTTGTTGAATACTTTTGTAAAACAGTGACTTTGTCATTAATGATCAAGAAAGTCACATACCTAGGCATATAATCACAGAACTCTAAATCCTTCTTGGGTATATATCAGAGGTAATGGAGAGATAATTCACAAAGATTAGAAATAGATAAAACTGAGGCTTAGAACTGGTTGGAGGATGCTGTTTCCCCCTCATGTCTGTTAATCCCTCTCCCCAAAATAATTTAAATTGTCACTTTTTTATTAATATATCCGAAAAACCCTTCAGGAATTTGGTGCTTGCCCAAAAGTGAATATTCTACAGAACCCAGATGTTTTCCTTGCACATTAAGATTTAAAAAAAAAAATAATTCACTGTAAGTAAAAAATTTATCAAAAGCATGAAATACTAAGCAAAGAGTTAAGAGTATATTACCTGAATTAACATGACTGGTCTACTCTTTGCTGGAAGCAAGCTGTACAGGTTTATACTGCACTATATAAACTTTCCCAAACTACTGGAACAGGAGTATTACCATAATGATTTTTGTCCATTATCTGCAGCGCAGATATTGACGTTCCTATCGGGGAAAAAACAAAAACAAAAACAAAAACAAAAACAAAAAAACAGTAATAACTAAAAATGGATGGGAAAGTAAATTTAGATGGAATTAGGAGCTCAGTTTTATGCGTTATCCTGGAGGGAATGAATAATGAGGAACATGACTACCCGTAAGTATGTGAAGGTAGTGAAGAAAGAGGAATTATACACAGTGGGGCAAAAAAGGCATATATATCAATGGGAATCAATTAGAAAAGTTTATGCTGATTTCAGGGGAATCATCCTGACAGCCAGACCTATTAATCTATAACTGAACTCCCAAATAAAGCCCTGTTGAGAATCTCAAGTTTTTCTCAATCCTGGTATATTTTTCCTGGGAATGCTCATCTCTTGCATGGGAGTAAAGGACACCATAAGTAATTTCTTTCTCTAGATAGTTGCTGCACACTGGCCAAAACTCTTGTAATATTTAAGCCTAAATCATGAGAGCAGCATTTCACACACCTTTTACCATTCTAGGACTGTGTAACCAGAAATATTTCAGCTAAAGATCTCATAACCAACTTCAGATGTAGACTAGGTGCCTGCTCTATTAAATGGGACAGTTACATTTAGCCCAAGTGAAGAGGATAGTCATATCCTCAGGGAATTCTATTTTAAAGAGATTCACTATTTAAGAGAGAGAGGAAAAAAAAAATCCTTACAGTTTTTTAATTTCAGTTGTTGTCTGCCTCACGACAACAGCAAATTAAGCGGCTAAAACCCTACAGCAAATGTATTTAAATCAACTGAAACAGCAAAGGATAATCTCATAGACTTCATCTCAGTCCTGCAAGACCCTTACTGCCTCACAAGGGACCCTAGCCCACATGCAGCTTGAAGGTTGCCTTTGGTGCTCCTCTTGGCCCAGAACTGTTTCAGACAGCTCTGTTCCTTTTGTGACCAAATGTCTAACTGGAGTTTCCCTATATATGAAATAAGGATAATTTATCATTATCTCACTAAGGCTTTAAAAGACTCTATGCCCAATATTAGCTCTGACTCAAAACTCATGAATTCATAAGACTGATGTTGGCACAAATCATGTATCTTCCCTTTTAAGTATTTTCCCATAAATATTTTGGAGAGTGTCAAGCCTAACTAGATTTTTGAAATTAAACTAAAGGGCGAAGCATTTAGAAAATGTCTATTTTGACAATTTTGATTGCCATATTTTAATTCTGACATTTCAATGTTTCTGAAAAGAAACCTGCTATATTTTGCTAAATACTTTTTGTTAAAGTTCACAAAGAAATATTGAATAGCTGCAATGAAGTATTCCACAATTATGAGGGGAAAAAATAACAACAGATAAAAGCCAAAATAACCCTGACAACTGAAATTGTATTTCAGGTAGAAAGATACATTATTTGGTTTTGATTTCATGAGAATCACTGGACATCCCAACACCTTCCCAGCTCTTCATTTTAAGACCTGATAATTTCACAGAGAGAGAGGCTTCCTTATGTGATCTCCAGCAAAGACATCCAATAGGGGCTCAGCCTGAGGGTCATCCATTCAATACATTTTCCTCCTCCAACTTACTTTTTGTTTGTTACTATCAGAGAATGTCACACTGATTTTCACAGGTGCAGGTACTTTCCCATTTCTTACTAAACCTGGAAGTAGCATTATTGTTCTTCCAACTCAGATAATAACTTTTGCCTTGGTAGAAGCAGAGGCTGGATATGAAGATTCAGTTATTGCTTGCCTTTCCCGGTTCTAACCCACTGACACCCAGCCTTGCTCACAGTGCTTGTATTTGCTTGGTTTTCTGAAACTAGGGAAGGTAGAAAGTAAATGAGGAAGGATTATGCATCAGTAGTGATCCAATTACTAGTGCACCTTGAAAAGCACAACCCATGAGCCTGAAGAGGTCTGGAAAAAATCTGGCCAAAAGTAATTCAGAAACCAGCAGAGTGAGGACAAAGTACTTCAAAGGCCATAATTTAGCCTGCTGGACCACAGAGCTCTTCCTTAATCCCATTCCCTTCCCATCATGCATCATCCCGCAATGGTTTTGAACAAAGAGCTCAGAAAATAAGCTGGGTTCTTTTGGGGGGCACCTATGGACATAGAGGAGCTACAGCTGTCTTATTTACCTGTGTCAGCACTATATGCTGAACATGATCAGTCACAGCACAGGACTTCATAAACCCTTATACAACTTGCAGCTGTCTACACCCCTCCAGTCCTGAGACAGAGGTGCCCAGGAACCACCCAATCCTTGTGCACCCTTGTTTTTGGCAAGAACAGAGAAATTTTCAGGACATAGTTAGTGTCAAATAACACCATGGGCTACACGAGGCACCACGGCATCTCCTGCTCTTACAGAGGGCATTGTTCAGAAGGGATGATAAATGGATTGAGACGTGTCTACCCCTAACATACTGAAAGACGGAGTTGAGTTGGCAGAGATACAGGATGTCTCTTAAAAAAAATCTCATCATCTTCACACAAGAACATCCTCCAGTGAATTACAGAAGGAGAGACTGTAGGAAAAGTTAGTTAAGGATTGCACAATTGGTCCCTGAATAATGTTTTGCACAAAGAGAAAAGGGAGAAGTTTCTTCTTCCTTGGTGACCAGAGGAGGAAGATTAGCTCATCTTAGTTCAGGTGAGGGTTCTCTAGCTTTTTCTTTTAAAGAAACAGCTTGAATTAAAGATGGGGTTATCATACTGGCAATTACATAGTCCCATTTTAAATTTAGAAGGGGTCTGTAAGTTGCTTTCATGGTGCTTTCAAACCAGCTGGTGGCTGTGTTGGATGACTATGAAAGTAATTAGTGAATGATTTGGCATGTTAAACACTGTGCACTCACATTACCAGCTTTGGCAAGAAATTTTGCTTCCTTAAGAAATTTCCCATTCTGCAAATCAGAGGTTAATACCAACCAAACACCATCCATCAAGACTAAAGTCTGCCTTAGGCAGCATGAATTGAATCATCACATTCATTTCCAGTGATAAGTGTCACGATTCTCTTGGTTGATTTTGCCATACACTCGGTTTAGGAAAGCAAACCAATGCTTCAGAATGAGTTTTCAATTTATATGCTTGAATAGCTTAAATTCCATTCCAGCAATACATAACACGTTGGTATCATGCTCTGCATCTTACTCCGGCTGCTTGGATGTTAAGACAATAACCACTTGTGTATTGTCATCTGTACTTAGCAGGTTGAGGACAGTCTTAGAATAAAAATGACTCTCCACAGTTTTGCATTTGGCAAAGTTAAGGTTGACTAGAAGACAAACCCAGGAGCAGTGGAAAATAAAATACTGTACACTTTTACTTAGTATGTAGAGAAAATAAAAGCTTTTTCAGTCTGACCCACACTGACGCAGCGGACTGCTTATGAGAAATGTCATGCCAACTGTAGAGCCATTGCTACCATCACCTGAGGTCTCATTAGAGCCTATCTCAGGGTCTGAAGGAACAGGTGAATTTATGTTCAACCCAAATATATTTCGGTGATGATGGTGACTCCTGGTACAAAGTTGAATGACAGGCTTCCAGCACTACAGCATGCCGCACATGCCTGAAGTGTGAAGGCTTGGACAGTAGGCCCAAGCCAGGGCTGACCTATAGGTGAATCCTGTATATTTTATAAGTGATAACCATTGTACTATAATAGTAGGTATTTGACTAATTATAGCAAACCACTTTTTCTGATGTAAAAGGGGGAAGTATTGAAGCCTGAGCAACAGTCCCTGAACTGAAACTGCTAATTCAGTATGTAATCATTAATGAAATATGCATAGAAGATGTAGCTCAAACGTCATAAAACATGTCTATCTTGAATATATCCTTATTTTTCTTATCTTGAATATATCCTTATCTTGCTTTGTGTGTGAACAAGATAACAGGGCCACAGAGTCTGGCCTTGTGGCCTGATGTGTGACCTTGCTCATAAATCGACTAAATTAAGCAGGGAAATTCCCTGAGCTTCTCCCTTGAGCCCTGGCCAGGCTCTGGGGGAATCTAACGTGAGATTGAAACCAGATATTTCTGCTTAAAACAAAGGTGCTGGCTATTCTGGCTTGCTGATTTTTGGGTATATAAGACTGGAAGCCTTTGCAGCGACTTTGGGTGCCTCACCTACGGGTGGACGCACCGCGTAGGATTTCCCACTTGCAGGGACAGTCTCTCCAAACCCTCGCTGTGACCAGGGCTGCCCAGCGACTGTAGGTCTGGATTAAGGTAACGTATGAAAGTGGTGATGTATCTTTCTTAATCATTATTCTCTCTCTCAGGTAGTAATGATTTTATGCATTACACGGTATTTTCCTATTTGTTTAAGTGCACTGTTCTGTCTTTTCTTACTGTATGTTTTATGTATTGTTCTGTTACATTATTGAGTTATTTCCAGTAAAATACACCTGCCTTTTCACTCTGGTGTTTTGAGTTTAATTGGTATCCCTAATCAGAAAAACAATGCCTTAGAAATGGAGTGGCACTGTAAAAACACCCCAAATACAATAGTCTCCTCCAGGGCAGAGACTGAAGGGATCTATAACATGCACAAACTCATAACCTGGAATCATGGGTCTACTGAAAGTATCATCTTTCAGAGAACTGAAAATGAGATTGTTTGCCACTTACAGTCATTTTAAATTTGTCAACAGACAAATCATTGATCCTTGTACTGAGGAAAAACTCAATACAAGTTGCTCTGCTACTTAAATTCGTATTGATGTGTCAATCCTATGCACTGTTCATACTTAGTTTTTTTTGCCATAATATTCCTGTACAGCTGGTAAAATATATTTTAGGGATAACTTCTTGAGACAAAGGAAACCTGGGCATTCTTTAAAATGCAAAATGTTTTGAAATGAGTTTAATTTAAAGTGAAAATAAAGGCAAGCAAAAAATCCAGTTTCCTGTGCAGCAAAGAAAAAAGTATATCCCAAACAATTTATTCTTGAATCCAATATTCTAGTTAGCAGTGAACTATATGTTCAATTTCAAATTAACAATTTGAACTTTATTACTACATGTCAGATATCCTTCATTTTCTTTGTGTGTGGTGTTTTGTTTTTTGATTTTTTTTTTCTCAAAACAAAAAATCAGCCAACTCCCCCCTGCATTATTGTAGTGACTATTATGGTCATTCCTTATGGATGCATTTCAGAATACACAAATGGCAAAAAGTCATTCGTTCTTTATTTTGTAAAAGGTAGAAGCAGCAATAAAGTTTTTCTTTCTTCCTGGAGATCTTTGGGTTTGATTCTAGGTTTAGGTTTGATGCCAACCTTTTACAGTCATGACAGGACACAGCTCCAGACCTGCCTGTGACACTCAGCTCTTAGACACTGCTGTTCAAACCCTGTTACTCAGGGACTAGTGGAGGTGGATGTAGTGGAGTAGAGCAGATAGTCCCCTTTCTAGTGGAGTCCCCTACTAGTGGAGTAGTAGTGGTGATAGATAGTTAGCCCCCTTTCCTGGTAATTTTTGGACAGAGTTCATATGCATGGACAAGTTTTTTTTTTAAATCTGTCTTTAGACATAAATATATGGCCTTTGGTGCTCACATCAGAACCTGAGTAGCTTTCAGGAATGCCAGGCAAATATTTCAGCTTTTAAATTGTTACTAAATAGTCATGTATCATAGGATACAGTGAAAAAAAGTACAGTGTTGAAGAAATAGATCTGGGTATCCAGATATTACGGGTTTGCCTCTGTCATAAGCTTCACATATGAACTTAACCAAATACTATTCTTTCTGTCTCTGAAAATCTTACAAAGACCTGGGGAGACTTAATCAGGAGATACTTGTGTGACTCAGGATAGTTCTAGAAATTCCTGATGGGTCAGTTTTATTCTGGGAACAGTCCGACTTGAAAGCCCCACTGTATCCTCTGGCACTGTGTGACTTTTCATGGGCAATTTGTCCATTTTTCTGCCAGCTGACTGACAAGGAGCCCCATCATCCCCTCACCAGCCATTTCAGTGGTGAGGTGCCCAGCTCCCCAGAGCACTCTGTAGACTAAGGCCAAGAAGTTAGGAATGGAGGGAAGGAAGCAACATCTTCCAGTTGCCCATAAATGGGATCATTACAGAAGTTCCATGCTGCAGATAATTCTCTAAATTTTCCTTCTCATTCTCAAGCAAGTTAACTGCCTTTCACTAAACCAGCTAATACAGATGAAACACATGAACAAACAAACAAAAATCAAACACCGAAACCAGACCTGTTTGAGGGAAAGCATATTGGTCTAATAAAAGCTACTCCCTCTCCTACTAAACTTTTTGCATTCGCATTCATGAGTTTTCATAACTGCAGACTCAACACTCTTGTTTCCATGATTGTGCAGAGTGGAAACAAAACTAAATGAGAATGTACCATAGTGCATAGCACAGAAATCAGGTTCATGAACAATACCTTTCATCAGCATGGGTTTTTTTCTGGGGAGAAGTCTTCTTCCTCCTCTAAAAATAAATAATTTCCTAATGCCAACAAAATATATGTCTTTACCAAAGAACTTTGCAAACTGACAATTTCAGCAACACAGAATTGTCATCAGGTAACCGAAAACAGCTTAACAATACTCAAGAGCCATAACATTTTATATGCACCTACTTGTCAGCTGAAGTTTCAAGCTGAAATGGAATTTCTTTTGTGATATAGCCACAAATGCCATTTTCAAGAAATATCTACGATAACCACACATGACCTTGCTAGTGTACTACATCACTGTGCTAATTGATACCTATTACTCAGAGACAGTTTTAGTGGAAAATAAATCAAGTATACACCAAATTTCTTCAAGGGATATATATTCAGGTGTCTGTTTGTACCACTATTAAACTTGAGGACTCTCTGCATCTTCATCCTTCTCTTTTAATGAAGACTATAAGCCAGAGATATAATTGAGACAGTGGCAGGAAGAAAACTGCCCTTTAACAATTTTAATAGCTTCTGAGTAAAAACACACAGCGATAACCAGCCACCTGGACACCCCAGGGCTTAATAGGTAGCTGTGGTAATGATATTCCAATAACAACACATCGTGTAAGATGGTCCTGAATCCCGTGATAACTGCTACGAGGGATGAGCTTTTAAAGCTCTAGCTTAACAGAGTGCTTAAAAGCAGCCTTATTCTTAAGCACTAAATTTAATAAAACTGTTCAGATGCTTAAAAATTGCATAATTAATTACCATGCTAAGTCATGAACTGATATACTATAGTTCGATATCAGTTTGAGGCCTAGGCCTTCAGAAAACATGCTCAGACCACAGAATGTTTGGGTTTTTTTCTCCTTCTGTACTACCAAGTGAGTCCTGAAATGAGAGTGCCCACACTGTACTTAAGAAACCTCACTATCTGGTGGACTGAGCTTAGCTTCATCCAGTAAAACCAGTCATGAAGGCTTGGCCTGTCCCTGGGCTGTTGAATACCCTTTGAACGTTGTTACTCTTTTTCTGGTTCATAAAATACGCAACTGAAGGCGTGGAGGTTAGGCTTGACTGGGGTTGAGAGCAAGCTTTGACTTGCTATGACCAGTATTTCCTCACTCTCTAAATGACCTAATATTTGAAGTGAGAATCCTACTAATCTTCAGTGTCCTACTGGCATGCACATTTGAAAGAATTAACCTACATTTCTTTGGTATATTTAGACAACATAAAGCATCCAGACCTTGTTTCTAAGGAGTGCAATCATAGGAAAATTCAGGATGGCAGGGATATCTAGAAGCCATCTGTTCTGGTCCCCTGCTCAAAACAAACAGGTTCAGTTACACTGGGATGATCAGGGCTCTGTCTGTTCATGACTTGCTTGTCTCTAAGGACGGAGATCCTACAACCTCTCTGTATCCCTGCTTCAATATCTGACCATCCTCATGGTGAAAAATATTTTCCTTACATCTAATCAAAGTTTCCCATATACAGACTTGTATCTTCTGCTTCCTGACATACTTACATGCACCTTCAGGAAGAGTCTGGATTAGTCGTTTCTATAAACCCTATCAAGTAATGGAAAACTGAAGTTATTCTGCATGCCCTCAGTCTTCACTCCAGCCTAAACAACGTCTTGTACGTTGTGTGCTTCAGCTCCCCAGCTATATCAGCTTTCCTCAGTTGGACTCTCTAGAGTTTATTGAGATATAGATATAGATAGATAGATAGATAGATAGATAGATAGATAGATAGATAGATAGATAGATAGATAGAGATAGATAGAGATAGAGATAGAGATAGAGATAGAGATAGAGATAGAGATAGAGATAGAGATAGAGATAGAGATGAGAGAGATAGAGATAGAGATAGAGATAGAGATAGAGATAGAGATAGAGATAGAGATAGAGATAGAGATAGAGATAGAGATAGAGATGATAGAGATAGAGATAGAGATAGAGATAGAGATAGAGATAGAGATAGAGATAGAGATAGAGATAGAGATAGAGATAGAGATAGAGATGATAGAGATAGAGATAGAGATAGAGATAGAGATAGATAGAGATAGAGATAGATAGATAGATAGATAGATAGATAGATAGATAGATAGATAGATAGATCTCAACTCTGGGCCTAAAATCAAACACGGTTTTCCTGGAGCATCCTGGAAAGGCAACAATCTCTTCTCTGGAACTCTTGCCTTTTGCTAATACAGCCCAGTGTGTGGCTGGCCCTCCAAGACTCAAGGACATCTTATCCATTTATGTTCAGCTTGTCATTCACCAGGACCTGGAGGTCTTTTCCTGTTGCTTAGTCATTTGTCTCTCAGCCTGTACTCATTCACAGGGTTATTCTATCCCTTGTGCAGGACTTTGCATTTGTCTTCATCGAACTTCTTGAGGTTCCAGTCAGCCCCATTTCTTCATCTTGTCAAGATCCATATGATGGATCCCTACCCTCTACCATGTCAATCATTCTCCCTAATTTGGTTTCATCTCCACATGTGAAGAATATATTCTATCCTGTCATTTGGGTCACTGATGAAAATGCTAATTGCTATTGGTTCCAGCACTGAACTCTGATCCTATGTATGTGTTAAAGTTCTGAATTGGGCAAATATATGGACCATTTAAATATGTGTATTACAGTGAAAATGAATAGAATAGAATAGAATAGAATAGAATAGAATAGAATAGAATAGAATAGAATAGAATAGAATAGAATAGAATAATTTCAGTTGGAAGGGACCTACAATGATCATCTAGTCCAATTTCCTGATCAATTCAGGGCTGACCAAAAAGTTATAGCACGTTATTAAGGGCATTGTCCAAATGCTTCTTGAACACTGACAGGCTTGTTAGTCTCCTTTGAGAGAACAAACACCATGTGTGGCTCTACAAATCTGTTCCTTGTATGTGTTCAAAATCAGGTTTGCTGATTTAAAATTAGAAAGTGCTTTTTTTTATTATTATTATTACAGTTGGTCAAACACAGCCAGTACAGCTAAAACTGAAGCTGAGCTTGAGTCTTGTTTGTATACCACCATCAAAAAGTTTAGAAAGCCTAAAAATCTTGCGTTTGAACTCACCCCAGGCCTGAAGACAAAGCTGTTTTCCAGCCATAAAGAAGTTATTTATGGTTGTCAAGTCTGAGAGAAAGACAATCTGGATGAGTTCACAAGAGGGTTTGCTCCTGAACAGCATGTGGCCTGACCTCTGGAAGCCTTGGTTTCATTTCTTACCATTCCAGAGGTAAACTTGAAGAGTATGTCACCAAGCATAAACAAATTATTCATACTAAAGGACACTTCACTGATGTAGTGTTGTGTTCATGTAGCTACAAAGATTTTAAAAACCTAGGCCTTTATGGGCTATGGGCTTTACTGGATACACCAAGTTTGTGCTCTCTGTTCCCTTGTGTGAAAACATCTCTGCCCTACCTACCCCAGATGGATGCAGTGAGGATCTGAGCAATGGAGCTTGGAGGGTTCTCATGTACTACCTCACGGGAGCTGTGCACCTGTTGAAGATAAATGCATCAACCCATCTAGATATGTGCCATCTAACTTCACCTGACTAAAATCAGAGTTGTTATTAGCATTGTACCTAAATCCAGCAGCAGAAGCTTGAGTTGCAAACACATGAACTAGCAGTCTACAACACCGTAACTGTCAAAGGGAGCCAGTCAATACAGCTGGTAGAGCTCAGGCTGCTAGTCATGAGACTGGATGTACCCAAAGACAAACCAAATGCCAACAACTCTGTTATTGGGTCTTCTCCATTGCTAAAGAGAAGACCAGCATGGCATGCTTGGATGCTGCCATCAAACCATAAGCAGCCAGACCACCTCCAGCCCCAGAAGCTAGCTCAGGGTTGCTAACAATGCTCCCTCTGTGCTCACTCAAGAGACACAGACACCTCTATGGGATAATGCAGCTCAGCTGCTTTAAGTGCCCATGTTACATACACCCATATGCCATCCCCTCCCTCTGCTGACTATACAATGACATTTTTGTATGTGTAGTCAAAAGGGATGAATCCTACCTGAAGTTTGCCAGTGTGACAAATGGGCAACGCAGTCCTGCTTCCACGTCAGGTCTTTATCAAAGTAATTGGGGGGATTTATTTCTGGAAACATCTGCCTAACATTAATTTTCACATATACTTCTGCATTTCTGAGGTGCTAATAGCTTGCCGGCATTGTAACTTAGTGAAGCTTGGCACACATCCTCTGTCTTCTGAAGATGTCTCACTGTTTATTCAGGGCTCTTTACCTGTCATGATATGCTGTGCTGCTTATTTAAAAGGTGCTGCTTAATAAATAGAGCCACATTTATGCTTGAAGAAGAAGCTTTCCCTCACACAATGTCAAGCATAATTTGCCCAATTTTACCCTCTTGATAGGGAAGCCCATCAGTTTGGGCTAGAAAAGAGCTAGGAGTAAAAGCTCTATCTCGAGCTAGAGATAACAACTTTGCAAGCAACTATGAAGTTTCAGGATTCTCCATTCCCTGTTCTTTTTGCATTCCTTCACAATCCTTCAGACATGATTATTTTATTTTTTTTTTAGGCACTATACAAACATTTTATATGAAGTAGAGAGAAAATGCATACAGGAACAGTTGGCCATTTCTTACTATTTGTATGAGCTAGGAGAAAATACAAATAATCAGAGTCCCTTATAATGTGTCAGGCACCAGGTTTTGTTTGACTGTAATTGCTCCCCTGATTGCCATACATACAGCCTCGGCAGCAATCTCAGGTTTGCAAAACTATCATCTTCTCCTGCAGTTCACAGGAGTGAAATAAGGATGCAAAAGTACCTCTTGTTGTTTCAGTTTCCAGACCCTTTTCTGTCCCTCTAGTCAACAATAATCCAACCTTGCCTTAATCTTAAGTGAGAGATACTTTATTATTCCTAATAAAAGCAAGGGACTTAACTGGTTAATTTTTATTGTCTATTATACCTTGCTTTTCAGTTCTGCCATCACTTTATTCAGAAAATGAACATAGCTTTAATATAGTTCTAAAAAGATAAAGACAGAATGTAAATTATTAACATTGATTTGTGATGCAGCTAATATGCATATTTTAAAGATCTTAGGCTATGTTTCTAGCTGGTCAAAGGTTGGCTGAGCTCAATTCCACATATTTATTTTTTCTTCAAAATTAACTGAATACATTTCTAGGTATCTATCCTGGACTACTGATACCTTTTCTATTAAGATGCCAACAGAAAAGTCATTGCAAACTCAAAACAGAGCTTTATATCTTGCATCTCACCCTACCTTTACTCTGATTCAGTAAAAATAATACCAACATAAATGAAAGGCTTCCCACTTCCTTGTGGTGAGACATATCATGTTACATTAGAGCCAAACTCTCCTACTAACTGGGACAAGAACTTTAAAACAAACCAATTCCAGTCTTGGCAAGTCCATAAAAGGGGATATCTTGGTATTTAAAAATTATATTTTGTCATGGATTTCAAATGCACTTTATTGAATGACTTATAACAAAAAACCCAGGGGTTTATGTTTGATAAAAAAGTTTCCATATCATATTAAAGTATCTGGACAACAATCGTTAGTTTGACCTTTGTAAAACATCATCACCGCAGAACTGAAACAATACTTCCTCAACTCCTGTCATTTTTTGTTGCTCCTCTTTATTTTCCCCACAATTCCTGTACTATCACAGCTGAGTGAACATTTAACAGAGCACCAGGGAGGGCGAAAAAAGCTGTAGATCTTGCCTCCAAATTATGTGATGAAGAGATGTTCTGCTAAGACACAGCCCTCCTCTTTATCTTCCCCATGAAATGGGGAATTGCAATCCAATGTCTTTTTTTACCCCTCCAAGGCAGGAGCTATCAAAATCTCATTGACAGAAGTCACATGTATGAACCGACATGAAAAAGCAATGAAAATGTCACACATTTTTGCATTGAAATGTGTCCACAAGGTTTGCCCAGCCCTGATATTATGAAGCCAGTGCTTGAATGAACTCTGTTTTGCATCCTTAACTATAAAAGCTGCAACCTGCACAAGTCTGATAACAGCTCACAGCTAATGCTGAAAATTTTTTTCCAGCTTGCAAGCAATTCCTTTGAAGAAGAAAATTGAATAGCAGCCATTAGCACCAATAACATTGCCTTCTCTCCATCCCATGGCTTGGCACACACTGGGGCTGCTAGAGGAGGGATCCCATGTTTCTGGGTGGAAGAAAATAAGACTGGCAGTGTGAAAACAACAGCGTTCCACTGGGATGCAAGTCAAACCCTTTACAACAGCAGTAGTCAGACATGTTGATTGTTTTTCTCTTAAACCAAAGTTCACCTTATTTTAATAATTCCCTTTGCTCTTCAAGAAAAGGTTTTAAGCTCACGAGAGCCCAGGTCTTCTCTTCTGGAACACTCTTTCTTGTCCAAATA
Organism: Athene cunicularia; assembly: GCF_003259725.1. Lineage (NCBI taxonomy): Eukaryota > Metazoa > Chordata > Aves > Strigiformes > Strigidae > Athene > Athene cunicularia. The sequence continues at coordinate 145,919,072 of NW_020799095.1, read as the reverse complement.
TCATGCTGTCAGACTGAGCCTCTATGGGTTTTCCTCCCACTCTATCTCTCCAGAGACTTGCTAAGACTTTCTTTGCCGCTGAAATTAAACTAGCTACCCTGTAATTTTATATGTAACTTGTCACCAGCAGTCTAAGTAATGAAGACACCTGCTGGTTGCTCACCTCCCAGGCATCAGAGAGATCTCTCCTGGCATCAATTTTAATTAGCTCATTGCAATGCCTTTTGCCTTCTCATCCTCCTTTCATCAGGAAACCTTCACCCATACTCCTTTCAGAATGACACTCTGCAGATCTTGAATTGTGCTGAGCTGCAGCTGACTCAAAATTGGACCTCTTGTGTTCAGAAACTTCACTACTGAACGCAAAGAAATAGAGCAATTGCCTTCTCGTATGCCCTGCATATTTCCATGGAGTATAAGTGGTTTGCATACTTTGTGAATCATCTAAATTCTGTAGAATCTACATTAAAAATATCTGACCTCATTAAAAAGGAAATATTTCAGCCTCTGACACTGAACAGTCAAAATGCATTACTGCATGAACAGAAGTATGAAGTGCAGCTATCTATCATAACAGTTTTCACCATGCATGATATATTTATAAAAGCCATTTTCCTAACAGAAGATGAGGTGCATGTGATCACATGTAGGCCAGTTCCATTCTTTCTGGAATAAAAGAACCTTAGTGGGAAAATAAACTTTAAGAATGTACAAAAAAGCTATTATCACCATGATCTGACAGAGGCATAGTGAAAGAAACACATGAACCATAGCAAGAGGGTAGAGTGATGTGCAGCACCAGTGTCAGTAGTTAAATGCCTGTGAAGCCTTTATGACTCGTTAACAACAGGAATTTCAACTGTGTGGGGCTGCGCTTTAGAAAATATTGGGAAGACCCATCTCCATCCTGTTGCTTTGCAGCTCAAGGCTCACATTTTGCGGCAGTAGACAGAGCAGGAATGCCTGCATTGACAATTAAAAAGGGGACAAAGAGATATTTCAAGTACTGAGCCCTGGCTACCCACACTTAACATTATGGTTTTAACTATTACAGCTAGCTCTATTATGATAAATCTTTTTTTCAAGGAGGCTATTTCTAGCTTGCAGCAGCTTGTTTAGCAATTGTTTACCTCCAGGACTAGGCTCATGGTCTCTTCAGAAACCTTCCCTGAAAGTATTCCCCAAAATTATCTCTGGCCCTGTTTGGGACAAGCAAAAAATTTGTCCTTAAAAAGTGACTCCAGTAAGGCTCTGTGGAGGTAGGGGACCTTATTTCTTGTCTCTTATTGAACAACATAGGCTGTCAAATAAAAAATACATTATCAAGAAGAATGGGGCAGTTAAAATCCATTCCAGAGACTGAGGATTGAGGATAGAAAAAAAAATAAACAGGGAAAACTTGAATACTTCACTGTGTATCTGCAAGAAACCGCTTCCAGGAAAAGAAAAGAAAAGCACTTAGAAGCTGCTTTATGTAGCTACTTTTGGCATTTAATAGTTTCCACTTACCTCAGTTAGATATGGAGAAATATGAACATGCATTACATTTTCGAGGAGTATAGCTCTCCCTATAAAAATAAAATTTACGAGTACAATGTTTTCTGCAGAGTGGAAAAAAGGGAGTGAGTGGAGAGGGCTTTGTGAGTGATCTGAAGATGAAGAGCCAGTCCCAATGTTTCTGTTAGTTAACTGACAGGAGAGGAGATCTACCTCTTGTTCTGAGGCAAAATATTCAGGCAACAGCTGCATGTTACAGGCATCTGTTGGCCACGTTGGTAATAAGATTTATTTCGTTTCTGCAGAAGCAGTTGTACTGGCTCAGTGGATGGGACAGAAACTGCAGTATATGCAGGTGGAGACACGATGGTGAGAAGCTCTTTAACTGGCTTTGTGGCTGTGGGTCCACACTGAGAAAGGGAGAGAGAGGGAGAGACAGACTGTATCAATCCCTGAGAGACAGGATGAAAAACATTTCAAATTTGCCACATGAAGGAACTCACTCATTCCCATCTTCCATTTCTGAAGCTGTAATAGAGATGGGACTTGGAGCCTGTTTTCCCTGAGCCTCATGCCAGTGACTTGTTTAGAAGAGAAATAGAATTCTCATAGAAGTGAAGAGCAGAGAAGTCTGTTTCAACCGTAGCCCATGAAGTCAAACCTTCCTCCAAAGCTTCAGTCTTGTAGAATTTGGTAAACATTTTTTTCCAGCTATTCCCACACCCCCCA
>NW_020799095.1:145799124-145916796 GCF_003259725.1 Athene cunicularia | reverse complement strand
CCCCACCCTGAGATTATTTCAGTGAATGACTTCAGCTATTCTATCTCCGAGAACTGAGAGGTGACTTGAAACTTCCTAGACAAAACTCATCTGACTGAATGGGTAGAAGTGCATGAAAAAAAGCTATTGAACAGAAATGTCAGCCTTTTGCTTATAGAAACTCAAACATGTCCAGGCATAATGGTCTGGCAGCTGTCAATTTGGAGCTGAAGTCACCTTTTTGCAGATACTCATCTCTGGCACTGCAGGTGGGTGTCCCCTCCTGGGGTATGACTGTACCTGTAGCCACTCCATTGACCATTTCTGTCAAAACCATCAGGGTTAACAAAAAACTAAAACCAAACCAAACCAAAAAAGAGAGATTAATTTGAAATATGTTTGTTAAACCACTTCCTCTTGGCAGGACTGGCTGAGGAGACTGAGGTGTTCATTCGTACCTGTGAGGAGATTGTAACTTCTGTGGTGGGACAAGAAGGAGCAACAGAAGGTGGTAACACTTTAACTTCAACTAATCTGCAGTAGCAAGTGGTTCTTCCTCAAGGTGATGCTAACCCTAAGGTGAAGTTCCCTTTTTTTTTTTTTTTTTTTACCCAGATATTAATATACCGTGTAACAGACAACTTGTTCTCTCCATTGGTCTGTGCTAGAAACGGTTCATCCTACTGGGTGCAGTGTGATCCTTTCAGCAGAATTACACATTAACCCACATCTCTCTCCCAAGGACAGTTTAACCTTATAAAGGATCATGATAAATCAACACAATAATAATTCCATCCTTCTTGCCACCTTTAAGCAATTGGACCTTTCTCTGAGCCTTCCCTTAGAACCCAGTTATCTCCAACTCCTCTAAGGCCTTTTAATTTCAGGAAAGAACTTCTAGGAGAGCATTAACAGTTTCACTGTTATTCTAGGCCATTAAACCTTCTCAATAGTTATTCTGCTTTTTTGAGGACTATCTCATTATCTACCTTGATGAAGCACTAGGAAGCCAAGCCATTCATTAGGTGCTGTACAGAAATAGAAGCAAATTCCACCTCCTGCATCAGCTAACCCAGTGCAAAACAAGAGATATCAGATGGATACAGGTGGACAAGAGGGAATGCAGAAATATCAGGATGTGTTATAGCAGGACACTGAGTAGCACTACAGTGAGTAGCAGACCTCTAATAGTCAAAGAACCAAGTTCTTCACCAGAAGGGAGTATGTTCCTGTTCTTCAACCTGTCAGCCATACAAGTCACTCATCATATTCCAGACCCTGATCTTAACTTATGAGACATATTAATTCCCAGCTGCAATGTGCTGTTCCATATTAGTCACTGCTCCCAGAATTTCTTATCATACTAATTAAGACCCAAGATCCTTAAATTCTGTATGCCATGCACTGCGTTTATATTACAGGACATAAGATTTTAATTAAGCAGCCAGTTTGTTATCGCTCATGCTCACACTATGGGATAATGAGTTATTACTGCTTGCCTCAGGTAATTTCTGAGCTAGGAGGCAGCAGGAGGAGAGCTGATGTGCATAGCTGATGGCACTGCCTCACCATGGCAGCATTTAGGAGAGGTTTTCTTAAGGAGAAGCCCAAGCCTCTGGGACAGAAAGCAAAAGGAAAATTCAAGGAGAGACCGCCAGGGGCCTGGAGTTCTTATTTTCTCTTAGTAGTAGAAATAATTAAGCTCACAATTTTGTTGGCAGAGCACTAGAGAGTAGATCAGTCATCATTTCTCCCAAGCAATGGTATTTGACTCATGAAGCAGAAGAAACATCATCATCTCATGGACAAAAATCAGACAGATATATCTGTTCAGTCTTGGATGTACTTGCTGAGCTGTTACATTCTCCTGTCTTCCTCAACAGCCTAGAAATGAGCAAATCCCATCTGCCAGCAAGTGATTCCATCCTTTCTGTTTTTTTTCTTTCATGTTTCAAAAACTCAGTGAGATCATAGGAGAGCTATGCCAAAGACAACTCTTGTTCTTAAGGATGTTTGCAATTCAATCATTTTCTATAGTAATTGCTAGGAAATGTTAATTCCAATCCCTGATGAACTGTTTTGTGTTCTCTGTGAATATGAGTCACCAGATAAAAACATATCTAGATATTTCCCATTACAGTATCAGAACTCTTTGTGGCTACTGCTCACACTTTATCCTCCTTCTCAGGTTCTGAAGTGTTACACCTTATTTTAATGGGAGAGGGGGATAAGGGTTAGAATGGAACACTGGGTTATAGGATTTAGATCCAGAATAAGTAACATTAAGAAATGAATTCTTACTTCCTTGACTCCTGGGCCAAACCACCATACTCTCTAAAATATTATTTTCTCAACCTCAAACTCTTGAGTTAAGACACTGTACCCCAGGGCTTAACACAGAATAAAGCCATAGTTTTACTCATGCCTGATATTGATGTAATAAGCTTGAATCATGATCTATAATCTTGGCTTCTAAACTGGTTCCCACTTTAAAAATCAAGGTTAAATATATTCAATTTTAAACAATATTTTGATCTCTGTCACAAAGGAGAACATTTCTTTTCAGATAGCAAGTAATAGCATTAAATATACTTACAAAACCTCTAAAAGCCTGTGAGGAGGTTCTGTATTTATCTGGAAATAATTTGTGTTCTGCAGGTCACAGGGCTGCTAGCCCTGCCTGACTTATCTTCTGTTTAAATTAAATAAGACAGCACCTTCCACTGAAGGTAATAAAACACATCTAGCTCTCCTTTTTATCTAAATCATAATCTGTTGTGAGGTGTGAAGCCCTCCAAGATTGCCACCAGACAGAGTGACAGTCTGGGAATAAAGCCATTATAAGATTTCAACAACTCCGGTACTTGTTTAGCTGAGAGACACTTCTCAGAGCTAGAAGTAGTATCACTAAGTGATTCTTAATTTCTCTTGGAACCTGGAGCAACAAAACTTATCCAGTGTGCACAAGGTAAAACTGACCTGAGAAAATTAGTGTAAGGGCTTCACTTCTATTTCACCTATCTACTTTAAATTATTTATCACTTATAGTACAATTAGACCTGCTATTTCCCATCAAACCAAGGCTGTAGATTATAGTCTAAAATAAATAGCTAATGACACAGGCTGTAAACAACGGTCAATAAGAGAGTGGAAAACAAGACAGAGTAAGCAAATTTACATAAAAATGTGGATATCTCAGTTGTAGGCATTACTGAAAGCCAATCAGCAGCAGCAACCATGACTGACTGATAGAAACAAAATTATTCTGAAATCACTGAAACAGAGAGGGATGATTGACTGGTGTTATGCGCTTTGTCTCTGATTGCCTATTACTAGCAAGGAAACAATTATCAAAAATTAACCATTTATACAAGTGATAGACAATCAGCAACACTAAAAACCCTCACCAAGTTCTCATATCCTCAGTCCTCTCAAAATTCTGTCAAAACTGATGTCATCTGCAGCATTGCCTAAAAGGCCAGCAATTTCTGCCCATTTCAACCAGATATGTGTTATTCAATTTACTGAAATCAATCTGCATGTGCAGATTAATTTGGGGCTGTAGTTCTATGAGTGTCTCAATTTCCTCAGTAAGAAAAGAAAATAAAATCATGTCAGGAAGATAGACCAGCTGTAAGAAAAGAAGAGCTAGATAATAGCTGTATACAGGGCCCTTCAGGGCTATCACGTTAACCAAATTTAAAAGGATGGCACTCACAAGTGTGAGAAGAAATCTCCTTTTATGAAAGAGCAATCCAGAAATGTCTATGGAGTTCAAAACCAGAAGATAGCATTTGTCAAGCCTGATGTCTTATTTCTTTGGAAAACATCCTGAGGCTTCCTAGGCTGGAACTTGATGTTTGAAATGGCAGCTTTCAAAATAATACATGTTTATAATTTAGCAACAAATGAGGAATTTGGCATCAACTTACCACTTAGTTTAGCACAGCTCCTGACTTTTGGTCTGTCGTTTGATTCTCTTTTATAAAATCAACACAGTGAACTGTTTTCCTGCTTTTCTAGGGTAAGTTTATTTCCCTTACCAAAGGCTCCTTGTTCTCAGCCACCACACACAAAGATATACAAACCAATGACTCTCCTTGCTCCCCTGTTTCAGGAATACCCTCGTTTGCATCCCTCCCTTGCCTGCCAGCAGTACTGTGTGTTTCTTACATTCTTTCCATACTGGAGGCTCTGTGGAGAATGATCTATCCCCTTAAAGTGTCTTTAAGCAGGCTGAATGTAATTACCTGAACTGGAATATATCCAGAACTCTGGATGTAACAGCCATTAAAAATCTTGTTACACATTTGTCATACCTTCTTAAATCGCCACACGCAGTGACAGCTTGGCATCTGAAAGATGGTAGTTCAGAATAGCATTGCTCTTACACTGGTGTATTTGCTACTCAAACAGTGAAGAAGTAAATGTCCCAGTCACGGGGACAATGTAATGGATGTTACAAGAGACTCATACTTTGCACCCAAACATCTAAAGAATGGCTAAGTTAAGTCTTAGCAAACCTTTAAGTTTGGTCACTAACTGTTAGTTTCAGCACAGGAAGACCAGGAATGTGACTCGTCAAGTCACACAATAAATTTACAACAGAGCAGGGAATGGAAATGTCCCAGAGAACTCACCTCTTCTGCACAGCGACCTCTCCTCCAGGGTCCCTATGCCTGAGGCTCTACAAGCACTTCAAACAGAAATCCATGGTCCAGACTTACACTAAAGTGTGAATAAAAGATTTCTGCCTGAAAGACACAAATCCAGAATCAATTATGGGAATTATAGTAAATACAGACATTCAGAGAAAGGAAAACTATAAAGAAATCCTATCTCCTACTGCTCACACCCACCTCTCACCTCCTGACACATTTGGGGGTTCATTTTGAAAAATCTGACACTCCCAGGACATTTTTCATAAGTGAAGAATACAGAATCAGTCTGCTAAAGGGATAAATAGCCCAAGTATGGCAGGGCAGTGGGGGTGGATTGCTACAGCATAAACTCTGACTACTTGGTATTTTATGGCAGTGGAGAGAGTCCAAGCTGACCTTTCAACATAGTGTTGCATGAGCGTATTTGAAGAGGGTGAACTGTTGGGGGGAAAGCTGTTTGTTGTGGAAATGTTGATATATAACTGGTTGTGTTTGTAAATTAACTTGCAGATGACCCCACCATCTTTTCCTGCGTAGCTGGTGCAAGACATGCTGTGAAAGGAATCGACCTGCTATTCTTAGAGTGTAAGCTATTCAGTTAAGGTACTTACAAATGGTTTCATGACTGTAGCTCATTACCAGCAGACAGCTTCTGCTTTATAGACTCATTTTTAATATGCGTTTATATTAAAATGAGATGTTGTAACACGATCCAGTTTTCATTACAAGTTCAGGTCTTAAAAGGAAGTGGATAATAAATTCCAAGTTAAACCTCATAGCTACTTATGCCATGCACCAAGTGTTAATGGGGAAAGCAGTGCACTCAGACAAATAAAAGGAAGTGACTTTATTCTAAGGAAACAACTTATCTCTAGACTTGTGTTTTTCATGTTCTGAGCCTATGATAAACATTACTGAATGTAGCACTCACTACTGATTCTTCATATACTTGGTGCCAGTGGTATTTGCTTATACAGCTTTATTTGTTAATCCACTGAAGTCCTGCATAAGGGAATTCTTGATTACTCTTAGTCACGAGGAGCTTGTGACCTTCTTCAAGACTGGCTGCCTTCACCATATGGCTGAAAAAAATTAGGTTAAGTGAGAGTCATAATCCCTTCATAGTTTGCCTGGTTATGTGCTTAACCTTGAAGAAGCCCATGTTTCCTTTAGGAAACAAGAAACACCAACAGCTTCATTGCTTAAAGTATGTTGGACCCTTGATTTACTTCTGAGCCTATTAAAGGTCAAGTGTATGTGCTCGTCCTAGTACACACTCTCTAAAGGAGCTTTTGTAGGTAAGGTACAGCAATTTTTACCTTCTCTGAAGAAAACTTGACAGCTTTTCCAATGAAAATAATCAATTAAACAAACAAACAAGCCCAACTGCCTTAATCTGGAGTATGGCAAAAAAAAGTGAAGGGAAAGATCAGGTTTAGAAAGAACTAGGAAGACATGTCCAGCTTAGATAAACAGAAGAATAAAATTTTCAGAATGTGGAAGAAGTATGAAAAGAAGACCACCCTAGGATGATATGGAGCAGCCTCAGCTGCCATCTGCTTGCTCTATAAACTATAAGGAAAGCTTTAAAAATCAGTAATTCCTATACTTCTACCAGAGTCCTTTCACTTTACCATTCCAAACTAGACATCTAGTTTAAGCTGTCTCCCCTTACAGCCACTTGAAAGGCAGAATCATTTATCCCAAGCTAAAAGAGGAAAGTAAATTCTATTATTTTCTGGAAATCAGTCTCTATTACCTACTGAGGGATCACCGACAAGTATGTCAGATACAGGTGTCTGCACTGTAGACCACTAAAGTGAGATGAGACCAGCCCCGCTTCAGTTAACAGCCATAGCCTGATAGCTAGTGGGGTACCTTACCAAAAAAGGTGCTGTCAGAAAGGGACCAAGCTGAGCCTAATGCTCTGGGAGAGCAAGAACTGATATAAATACTGGAGTGTGTAAGAACTGGGTTCAACCAGTTGGTTCTCAGTGATCCCATACAAGATATCTACATCAGCCATGACTTGTAGTCAGATATAACTTGCAGTCAGCCAGAGAGGGTCTTTTTACAAGAGCATGTAGTGATAGCACAAGGAGTAATGGCTAAACTGTCAGAGGGTTTTAGATTAGATGTAAGGAAGTTCTTTACTGTGAGGGTGGTGAGACACTGGAACAGGTTGCCCAGAGAGGCTGTGGATGTCCCTTCTCTGGAAGTGCTCAAGGTCAGGTTGCATGGAGATTTGAGCAACCTGGGCTAGTGGAAGGTGTCCTTGCCCATGGCAGAGGGGTCTTTAAGGTCACTTCTAACCCAAACCATTCTATGATTCTATGATATATGAAATGCAGTTATTTATAGTATCTCACAGTCATTTTGCATCAGAGAGTATTAGCCTGATGTCATGGTTTGAGCCCAGAAGGAAACTGAGCACCAGACAGCCACTCACTCACCCCTTCCCCATCAGGAATGGGAAGGAGAAAATAAAGCAAAAGACTCAGGAATCAAGATAAGGCATAGAGGTATGATTCACCCATTACGGTCAGAGGCAGAAGACAGACTCACTAGAGAAATAAAAAGAACATCAATTTCAGACAGTAACAACAACAAATTCAACAGACAGAGCAGGAGAGTGAGAAGAATTACCACATCTTTAAAACATCTTCCCCCACCCCTACCCTCAGGCTCAGTTTTGATCCTGATTTCTCTACCTCCTCCCCAGTGGTGCAGGAGGATTGGGAATGGGGGGATGCAGTCAGTCCTGCTGCACCTTCCTCCTCAGGGGGAGGACTCCTCACAAACTTCCCTGCTCCAGCATGGCGTCCCTCTCATGGGAGACAGTCCTCCATGAACTTCGTCTAATCTGAATCCTTCCCATGGACCACAACACTTCCCGTTCTGCTCTACCATGAATCCTTCCCACATGTTGGAAAGTTCCCAGCACAACACTACAACAGCAGGGGCTTCCAAGAGTTCCAACCTTCTTCAAATGCAGCCACCTGCTCTGGCATGGGTCCTCCATGGGCTGCAGGTGGGCATCTCCTCCACTGTGGATCTCCATGGGTAGAAGGAGAGTGGTCCTGCAGTCTCACCACAGGCTGCAGGGGAGTCGAAAATCTCTCCCCCTCCTACTTCTCCTTTCATCCATTGACCTCAGTGTTCACATAGGTGTCCTCCTCAAAACTCCTCCTCACAACTCCAACTCCTCCTCTGAGGTTCTCCTTCTTAAATATATTATCATAGAGGCACTACCACCATTGCTAACTGGCTCAGCCTTGGCCAGAGCCAGGTCTGACTTGGAGCTGGGGGAGGCTTGACTTCAGTGTCCAGGAAGCTGATGGAGCAGCTCATCCTGAGCACCAACACACAACACGTGCCAGATGCTCAGGCCCAGTCAGCACGGGTTTATGAAAGGCAGGTCCTGCCTGACAAACCTGATCTCCTTCTATGACAGGGTGACCTGCTTATTGGATGAGGGAAAGGCTGTGGATGTTGGTTACCTTGACTTTAGCAAGGCTTTTGACACCATTTCCCACAGCATTCTCCTGGTGAACCTGGCTGTGCACGGCTTGGATGGGCACACGCTTTGCTGGGTAAAAAACTGTCTGGATGGCCGGGCCCAAAGAGTTGTGGTGAACGGAGTTAAATCCAGATGGCGGCCGGTCAGGAGTGGTGTCCCCCAGGGCTGGGTGTTGGGGCCACTCCTGTTTAACATCTTTATTGATGATCTGACGAGGGGATCGAGGGCACCCTCAGTCAGTTTGCAGATGACACCCAGTTGGGTGGGAGTGTTGATCTGCTCGAGGGCGGGGAGGCTCTGCAGAGAGACCTGGACAGGCTGGAGCCATGGGCTGAGCCCAACTGGGGGAGTTTCACTGAGGGCAAATGCCGGGGGCTGCCCTTGGGCCACAACAACCCCCAGCAGCGCTACAGGCTTGGGGAGGAGTGGCTGGAGAGCTGCCAGTCAGAGAGGGACCTGGGGGGGTGATTGACAGCCGGCTGAACAGGAGCCAGCAGTGTGCCCAGGGGGCCAAGAAGGCCAATGGCATCCTGGCTTGTGTCAGCAATAGCGTGGCCAGCAGGGACAGGGAAGGGATCTGAGCCCTGGGCTCGGCACTGGTGAGGCCGCCCCTCGATTCCTGTGTTCAGTTTTGGGCCCCTCACTACAAAAAGGACATTGAATGACTCGAGCGTGTCCAGAGAAGGGCAACAGAGCTGGTGCAGGGTCTGGAGCACAGGTCGTACGGGGAGAGGCTGAGGGAACTGGGGGGGTTTAGTCTGGAGAAGAGGAGGCTGAGGGGAGACCTCATCGCCCTCTACAGCTCCCTGACAGGAGGGTGCAGAGAGCTGGGGATGAGTCTCTTTAACCAAGTAACAAGTGATAGGACAAGAGGGAATGGCCTCAAGCTGTGCCAGGGAAGGTTTAGACTAGATAATAGGAAGCATTTCTTTCCAGAAGGGGTTGTTGGGTGTTGGAATGGGCTGCCCAGGGAGGTGGTGGAGTCCCCATCCCTGGAGGGGTTGAAGAGTCGGGTCGACATAGCGCTGAGGGATCTGGTGTAGTTGGGAACTGTCAGTGTGAGGTTAATGGTTGGACTGGATGATCTTCAAGGTCTTTCCCAACCTAAACAATTCTGTGATTCTGTGAAACTTCTCACAGGATCCATCACTGTAGCTCCATCCCCACTACCAAAAACCCTGTCCACACACACAAACCCATCACAACCAGTGAAATCTAAAGCCATGAGGGGTGTAATGTTCTTTTTTACCTTGCTTTAATTCCATCAAAGTAATTATTAGTTGGTTTTTTTTTTATAAAGTGCCTGATTACAGTGGGAACAGAAGTAGATGCACACTAAGCATTTCTGGATATCTTATATACCACTATAAGATTGTTTGTAAAATTAATGGATAATTTTAAAATCAGATGAACAACTGTACTGTTTTCTCTCATTTGGTCACAACAAAAATGATAGTTTCAATCTTGCCAAAGTGTTGTGCTTCACCTCTGGAAAACTTTTGCCCAGTTGTCAATACTGTTCTAAGAAAGGTATATACATAAACAAAATTGATGAGGGTGGGGGTGAAAGCAAAGTCTGGAAGCGTGACCACATTTCCTGTCATGAAACCTCCAACCATCTACAGTTTCAATAATATTTCTGTTCATGCAGCGATGGAATCAAGATATCCCATTAACTTAATTATCTAAACCAAGATAAATTAGTGCAGATAGAAATAGAATAATGGATACACTGTAAACACAGACACCCCCAAATTTGCAAAATTTTAGTTTAATGCTGCCACCTAGTAATGCCTGGAGCTCATCCCAGGTGGGATCAAGTGGTACAATGGAATGGGAAACATCACTTGATGCACTGCAGAGCTAGGGCCCAGCCTGGCATCTGGCTGAATACAGAGAGCTGCCTTTAAGGCCATCTTGGTATATCCACACTGCACCAGTGAAGGTGTTTCACTTAGATTCAAAAAGTGAAAAATAAATGTGGTATTGAATTTAGTTTAGTATTTTATGTATGACAGAGGAGAAAACCAGCTGAGGATTACTGAGAGGCACAGTGACACTGCTCTTAGAGAAATCTTTGTAGGATTACACCTTTGTAGGATCACATCAAGAAAAAAGATAGAAATTTTAGTTAAGAGTTCACCAGCAAGTGGTTTGAGAGTGTCAGGACTCCTGTGGTGGGATTGTCCTAAAGTTAGGGAGAGGGATTTGGTGTGGGACCTCCGTAAATAATAAAGATTTCATTAGCATTAATTTCCATTATCAGCTGTTCCTCCAACAGGATACAACTTACTGCCCTCTACATTTTGAGTAATTTCCTGTCTTGAAAAAGACAGGTCCCTTCACCAGCTCTGTAAACCAGCTGAGATCGGATGTGTACAAAGACAGGTGAAAACAACATTTGTGATGCTTTCCTATTCACTGTAAATCAGCAAGATAGTTTCTTCTTATATGGCTCATTTCTGTTTCCTCAGAAAATGCAGTCCTACTTAGATTTTCCTTTCCAACGTGCTCATTGATCAGTTGCCTCCAGTGCCTGTTTCATACATTAATCACCTTGAGAGCTGGAACATTGTACTCTTTTAGACCCCAGACAGCTTCACTGCTTTTCTTTTTCTTTCCCCTGTACTAACTAAGCCCAGGTTTACCTTTACCTGGCTGGTAAACTGCAGCTGATTTAATTTGTTTCAGAACAAATCTCTTGTAAGCTCTGCAAGGCCCTCTCATTTTTTATTTTTTTTTATCCTAAAGAGATTACATATCTTTTTGCTTTGCTGAACAACTCAGAAAAGGAATTACTGCATTGTTTTGCCTTGTCTTTCTCTATCAAGTAGTTTCTCCTTTTGTTCTTTTTCATAGCTGTAGTGACTTTTTTGGCAGACAGCAGCTTTTTGCTGGCAAAGTGAATGCTCAGGACAAGCTCTGTCAGAGAGTAGGGAAGCTCAGTGTTGATGGCCACTGCTGTTGCTATGATGCAATCAATTAACTGAGGAGACCCCTGACCTGCCTTCATGTCAATGAGATCAAAATCCAGCCTGTTCCTGTGACTAGCTCATGTAACTCATCTGATATTTCACCTACCTGGAACAATTATTGGCATTGGGCTCAAGCGGGCAAGCTCTGCGTTGGGATGGGGCCGCTCAGACTTGCCTGTTTTCATAACCCACCTGCATATTTGTGAGACCAATTCCACCCCATCCAAGATGGTGGAATAACATCCTCCCGCACGCACCTTCACTGCAGATTCTCCTGCTGCAGGCATGGGTGAGCCTCCTGTTGTTTTCCAGGAGTTCTTAGCCAGATTCTTATTTGTTCTTTTAAATACTTATACACAAATTGCTCCAGGCTGTTGATTTACAAAAATGTCTCCTAATAGTACCTGATCTTCTTTCTCCTCTACAACTATTGCTGGAACAGAAGTAAGAACTAGTTAAATACATCAGTTGATTTTCACATCAAGGTGTAAGTGTCCTGGCAACAGTAGCATGGAAAAAAGAAATAACAAGGTTCATATGTTTTGTGTCATGTGAAAAGCCACAAAATGTTTCTCTCCATAAAATGACTTAAATTTATCAGTGTATTTTCTGCCAAAAAAATAGGGTGTGAATCTTACACTACTGGCTACCAGACTGGTAGTGAAGATGCTGTTCAAATAAGCTACTCTGTATCAAAGTGTCATCTTCAAAGATCCCACAGAAATGGGTGCTCTGTAGTGTTACAAGCACAACAAAAATGTAGTAAAAAAACCACCAGCCATAAGAGTGTATCAAGAGAGAAGGGTTAGAAAGAGATAAAATGTACATAAACATCAAGGAACTTTCTCTGTGTGAAACTGGAACCCCACATCTCCCAGTGTCCCTTGGAAGACCCTACTTTCCAGAGAACACAGTCCTCTGCAACAGCAGTCACATATAAAGGTCTCATTCTAAACCCCTGAGCCTCCCATTTCCTCCCCAAAATTCCCAAGCTGAAAGCATTTCTAATGATATAAGTTCATAACAGAGAGCTCTGTTCTGGACTGTCTGTCTGATGAGCCATTGCAAAGCCCTTTGCCTGATGTTCATAAGAAGGCAGAAGCCTTCATTTTTGTTCACACCAATTAGCACTTGCTTCCTGGAGTCACAGCACTGAGACCAAGTCCAAAGTGAATAATGACAGTCTGTGTCACGCAAGCAGGCACAGAGCACGTTGGCTGAGCCTCAGACAGTCTGAAAAGGAAACACACCTCAGCAGTGAAGTGTGTTAGTTTGGGGTTCATCTTTTTACGTTGGGCTCTTACATATGGCATCTATCTTCACAAATGAGTCAAGGTCGAGGTAGTCACTGGGTGTCAACATACATTATCTCAAAGCCTACTTAAAAGAAATTAAGGGCTCTTCACATCCTGCGCAGTTGTCACATTTGGCTCATGTTACATATTGAAGCATAAGAAGAGCACAGCCTTGGGTGATTTACACCCCAGGCTTTGTACTGGCCTGTGTTTCAGCATCCTTACAGCCAATTTAAATCATGTCTGTGCCACATGCAGATCTGGGAGTTATATCTGGGGTTCCATAGGGCAGAAGCAAGCAGTGCTTGCTTTGGAGAGGACCTGAACTCTGTCTTTATTGATATCCACTCCCTTACTAAGCAGCAACATGTGGAGAACAAAGCTAGGTGTTCTTGTTTTGCTGTGCCCTCCAACAAGGCAGACTTTCCTCACCATGGGGCTGGTGATCCAAAGCTTCATCAGCAGAACCTAGGATGGGAATTAGGCTCTATTGCCACCTTACGAACCTCAGGCTGAGCTGAAGAAATTTCCATTGGCTTCAGTTTCTCTTGTGCTGCTGAAGCCATGGCTCTGTTTGGGTGCTGGTGTTTTCACTTCTGCCTACTGTATTTTGTCCATGGTTCCCATTTAAATTTACTGCCCATGTCTGCATTATTTTTAACTGGAGTGAGTTCGTCACTCCCCATCAGTCTTGCTGTAGCTTTTCAGTAAAGGAGCAGAGGCGGGAAGAAGGCTCACATGCTGCTGAGCTGAACTCAACTGAACTGGCCTAAAATCAATTTGCTTGCGACACAGTTTGAGATTTTAACAAAGCAGTGGCAAATAACTATCATTTCATTTTTATTGTGCTAAGAATGGGAATGCAGAGACCAGAAAATGACATCTTCATTGCACCTGGAGAGTCGGGGCAGTGGGAAGGAGGGAATCCATAAGTTGATTTTGATTTTGCATTTAAATGCCACTTTTTTTCCCCACTAGGGTTGCTGAATGCTTTTAATTAAAGAAGTGTGGTTTTAATTTACATCTTCGCTTTCTGAGAAATAACTAGTTAGAGAAATGAAAGGAAAGAAGCATGTTGTAGTTGCAGGTCTCAGCAGGCTGTGTGTCAATAACAATCTCCAGGATAACATTTTTATTTCTATATGATAGACCTCTTCCTTTGTTACACAACTTCCTTAGTAATTATACATAATGACTGCAGTTTTACATAATGGCAACACTTATATATAATGACTGCATGGGCCACGACAGCTTAACTTCTACTGTATCAGGTTTTTAGCTTTCAGCTCTGTAATATTTAAGGAAAGAGAAGACAATATACACACACTAGCAAAGAGCTAGCATTAAGGCATGTCTTTACTCTTAAATAAAAAATACTGTGAATCTGTTTGAAGAATGGGAATGAAATCATCTCCAAATTACTTTAAAATGCCAGACTTCAAGCAGTGGGAGCCACTTGCCAAGCACATAAGTCATCCTTGCTCTGTGAGAAACGTTAGAGCCTGGGTACACAGCAGAGTCTCAGCTACAGGAGTTGTCCAGCTTGCCTTCACTTGTGTGAGTCAGCTCTTCTCAAAAAAGCACCTTGGCTTTATAGTTGAAGCATAGGTGGACAGCTTAGAAAAAGACATGTTGAGCTAAAAGCTGTAAGGGTGAAATTCCTGCCTGTCAAGAAAGCTGATGGCCCAGACATATGCAGGTCAGGAATTCTTTTCTGCCCAGGAGCTGCTGACATGTGCTTCTACATTGAATGGACATTTCCCAAGGGCTTCAGTTTTAGAGGTCAGTGAAAGACTTTCCACTACTTGGACAGAGTTAACAGCTTTTTAGTGCTAAGGGGACAGACAGGAAGTAGTTAGGTAACTCACTGACTCTGCAGTACTGCATCTGTGGTCTTTTTCATTTGTGCTGCCCACAGCTGTACTTTTTTATTTTATTGGAAGCATTCTGCAGTTCCCCGTAAAGTTCAAAAAAGACAGTGCACATTCAAGGAAGCAGGGGAGGCTGAGAAAGTGGATAGCACTACTGCATCCAGGAAAGTGGATCCCAGCCTTTGAGGTTCCTAAGAACCCTGCAAGAGGTGGGAAGGGTTGTATATCAAGTCCTTAAAAATCACAGAAAAAAATAATGTGCTGCCAAGGGTTAGACCAATTACTCAAATATGTTCTTTCTGGATATGTATACAGCCATTGGTTCATTAGAGAGGATAAAACACACCACACATGTGGCCTCATTAGAGCTGTGTGTCTGACTCAGATCCCAGTGAAGGCTGTCATGACCATCTGTGAGGAATGCATCTTACAGCTCTGAGGATACCCCTGAAAATGCGATAGCTCAATTCCATGGCTTCTTGCCCTGCAGGCAGCTGAGGCCCTCACAGAAGCGTGAGGAAATGTGGGGAAGGAAAATGGGCCTTTTATTCTACATGGTGCTTCCCTCATAAACATTTCCTTACTTGTTCAGTACAGTTAAGTCTGTTCTGCCTATTTTGATCCACTTTAACCAGTGTTTCCACTGAGACAAACGGCATGAGCAGCTTTCCTGAGAGGCCTTACCCATCCCAGCAACAGATATCTTTAAACAACTGGATGAACAAATGCTGTGGTGACTTTTTCCTCAGTCCCACTGTGAGGACATATTGCATTTGTTTAATAAGAAGATGCACTTTTTGTCCCTCAGTTTTACCTTCCAATTTACCAGCACAGCCATTTCCTGAGCCTGACACCAACTGGTAACCTCTCTTCTGGAGTGCAGTGCATCTGCCCAGCCACTGCAGACAGATCCATGCTCCCTCCCTTTGCGTTCGAAGGTGCCAGGACGTGGGGAAGGATTACCCCAAGGGCTGCCTAACTCCATTAGGCAGGTCTGTGCTCTCTTGATGGGTACAGCTGCCTTGGAGCAGAGCTGGCTGCGATCCAGCTGGCACAGAGCAATGGGAGGAAAGGTCCTCGCTATTTCTCTGATCCTTAACAGTGTTAGCTGAGGACCTTCAGGAACTCCACTAAGGTGCGGTAAAATAAGTTAATTATGTATATTAATCATGTTTATTAATGTGGTATCTAATCATGGGATATGGTCCTCTTTTTTACCAGGCATTAGGCAAAGACACAGGAGTTTACTGACTAAACAGACAACATATATATGGGAGGGAGGACATGAAAGCTCTGAGATGTACTAAAAAGATTTACCTGAAAAAATTGTTTATTTGTTGGCATGGATTTCCACCTCTCTTCGTTCACATCTGATTCCTACCAGCAAAATCAAGACTTCCTTTTGTGAAAACAAAACTGCCTTTGTGGACAGAGAAGCCCTTTGCCAACAGCTTACCACCTGCATGCCAATGTGCGTGCTGCATGATTCATACCACAACACCTGTATCTCTACAGTGCTCCTCTTTCCATGACTAGGACCAGTTCAGACAACAGTTATGCAGAGATCTCTGCTCTACAGGCACCACAGGACTGGAAGCCAGACTCTCCTTCCTGGCTGCCCACTGCCCTTAAAACTGACAATGAGTTTTGAAATTCCCAATTCTCCTGCTGTGCCCCTTTGTAAGCAGAGAAAGACAGCTCACTGCAAGAAATAGAGTGAAAATTCTCTCTGGATCACCAATGTAAATTCATTTTCTAACGAGTTTCCTCTGAAACTAACTTTAATGTTATTCTGGGAGTAATTGACTCTGGATTCCTTGTGGGATCCAGACTAGGTTTCGGTCCTCTGTTCTACATCAAACATTATTCCAACAAGTTTTGCACTTTTTAGAGAGCCCCATGTTTTCTCATACCACATCTCAGGGCTCACAACACCTGTCATGTTTTTCTCATCACAAAAATAGTACTCTGATGGGCTTCAGAATGGAAGTTTGAAATCCAGAAGTCTTCAAGTCTCAGTAATGTCAGAGGGTCAGAGAAGCATCATATAGGACTCAGAGAAGAAGCAGGGCTGACTGCTGTGTGGTGCCACCATAATCAAACCACTCCAGCAGTCCTAGCCCTGTCCAGTGTGGACTATTATGCACCATTTTGGACCAAGCTTGGGGCCAAGGATGAGCCTAAAAGAAACTAAGAGATATGGGACTCAGATATAGTCACAACTTCTGAGGAGAGGCCCATGAAACTGAACGGAAGCTCTTCAAGGACTGAAAACTCTTCAGTATTTAGAAGAACCACATGAAGAGCAAAACAATGCAGAAAAGGACTTCAGTAAGGAGAAGCTTAGGTATGTATGCTAATGTGTGACATTTTCCTTTATGGGGTTTAAAGACTTTGTATTTGTCCTTGCCTCCATTTTCTAAGGCAACTGTTTGTATATGGCTAAAGAATAGGAAAACAAAACAAAACAAAACAAAACAAAACAACAACAAAAACACACCACACACACACACACACAAAAAAAAAACCACACCAACCTACCCAAGAAGTTTCCAGTAATCTTTCAGAAGGAGTTATAATTTGAAAAATATTTCCTGCTCCTAAGCAAAACATCTGAAGGAATTAATCTAGAATCCATCTTCTTTTGACAGCAGGCTAGGTCATTGGCTCCCAGAATGCTAATATCCTTAAAAAAAAAGTAGTTCATTGCTAGGATAAAAAGGAATATAAAAAAATGGATACTTAAGTATTAATATAAAGGGTTCAGGAAATTTTAAATTGTCTTTGTGAGCAACTTACTGACGGGCTGATTTTGCAGTGAAAACTTGGAAAGCAGGAATGTAGTGAACACATGGCAAAGTGTAGGTGACAGAGTTTTGTTTCTCAGTCTTGCCCTCCCATGTGGCTGACAGGAGATCCACTGAGGCTGACAGTTTTGTGCCCTGGCTGAGATTCAGCATATGGAGGGAAGGGCTTTTTCCCCATTAATAATGTTAGTATGGTATTAAATCCTGGACCATATGAATCAGTGCTCCTTTCTATCACATTCAGACTGGAAATACTGTCTGAATACTGGAAACACTGAGTGAGAGGGATGGGAAAGAGCAAGTGCTCTAGGAAGAAAGAGTAGGAGGCTGGAGGAGAGAAGGAAAAATTTTGCTTTGCTTTAGCCTGTCAAGTCACAGGGACATTCTTGTCGGGCCTGCCAGAAGCTCTTGTTGCTCCATCTATGAATGTCCCTTTCTCCTCTGGGAAGGTCTAGTTTGCATCATCTACAGTTCAATTCTGGATGCCTTCCCAGATATTTCTATGAAAACAAGGCTTTTTTCTGTTTTGCACTTGCCTTCTGCTCTGATAAACCCTTCCATGCCACTCCAGGATTAACTCTGCTGGCTCACTGCTGTGAAGAGCTAGATGACATACAGGCTGGGGTGATCCCAAGCTTTTTTTGAAGTATGTTTTCTGTTTATCACCCTCAGCAGTGATGTAGAATCAACACCACCTGGTTCAAGGGTAGCAATATTTACACTATTCTGGCTGTCAGACCCCAGGTAACCAAATATTTCACAGTATGTAGCATGCAAGGCTATCACCGCTTGATCTCCATCAGCTTATGCAGCTCATTGTTTTGGGTGAATGGGAACTCCTTCACCATCATTATGCCATTCTGCCACCAATTCACTGGCTTTGGGAGCAGTGCTGTACTCCCCCTGGTTCAGGTTCATAACTGTCATGAAAAGCCACACCAACAAAAACTTTCCCTCTACATCAAAGATGAGATTAATTTCACTGGTGAGGTTATAAAAGAGGTAGGTGACAGTGGACTGTAATAAATTGGAAATGTCAGCGGGTGGAATGGGTATTAAGCTGTTTTCCTTCCTAAGTTTTTCTGTTTCAATGGACAGTGCTGTCCAGTGGGCACTATCAACATCCCAAGAAGCGGCATCTTTCCAGGTGTCTCGGAGACCCTGCACATCTTCTGGCATCTCTCTCCCAGCCCTTCAGGGTGCATAATGGTTTCAGGAGGGTACCACTTCCTCTAGCAGTCAGACTGTCCCTACCTTACCCATCCACACAGCTCCATCTGACACCGGATTGACCACTGGATTAATGTCACTTGTGGCAGACAGCCCAGCAAATCTCAGCAACCTCCTGGAGCCTGAGCCAAAAGGTTAGAATACCCCGTTCCTCATTACCTGCACTTAGCCAGTCCCTTGTACTGCGCATCATGCAGTCTCCTTGCTGATACCACGTTCTACTGTGTGCCTGTCAAGAGCTTTCCAACTGATTCATTACTTTGTTGATACACTGAGCGTGATGGCAAACTCAGATCACTATCAGGAACATGTGTTCGGTTCATGCTATGTAACCTGAAATACTATGTTGAAATATTTCCTATTCCCCTCTTTATATTACCACGGGAGCTTTGAACAGCTCTTATTTAGTCTTTTGACAGCACAGAGAAATCCTGCCTGCTAGTCTAGTATCTACCTGCATTTCCGTCATTTCAGGATGTCTATCATCTTCTCTTCCATGATAATTTTTTCAGGTACAAAAAGTTCTCTGCTTTCATTTCATATACAATTCTTCTGAAAAAAACTCTGCTGGTCACCTACCTCACACCTGCCAGCATTTTGAAGGATCCTCCTTCCTGCCACTGACCTCATGCCACTTGTTTCATTGTGTGCCACTGTTTCCATCAAGAAGCCTGCCGTGAGTGCACATTGCTGATACATTTGAGCTTTGATACCCCAAACTGGATTGGATTTATGAGCACTTGTTTCAGATCTGTACATCCTGTACAGTCCCAGAAACCAGCAAGCCATGAAATGCCAGCACTTGTGGATCAACCTGACAAGCTGTTATAGCCGAAACTCATGCGATACAGAGCCAACAATGATCAGTCATACTGGGTTATGTGGATTTTATTCTTGCTAGTTAACAGTTATAGTTGACTAATGGTCAGGGACTCTGATCAGAATTGAGGAACAGGCTTGAACTCCACAGGGAAGGAGGCAGAGTGCCCTCCCAGACACTTAGAAGACGGAATTGTCCCATAGATTCACTGTGCTGTGGTTAACCATGTGGATAACTGTGAGCAGGATCATGAATCTGACCTTGATCACATTTTTCTGCTTAAGCTCAGTAAGAGTCTGGCTTGTGCAAAATGCAGTATAGAATTAAGACTAATAACTCACTCCATTTACTCCCAGTTATGATTCATGTGATTATGTGTGAATTTCCTTTTTTCTTCCTTCTCTTCCCAGTTTCATGTATGGTTTCTTACTCTTCAGCTGAGTATGTATGCAAAAGTGAGAAGTCCTGACACAGACCTGAAGAGACCAGCCATCACCATGCCAAGCAATCCAAACACACGAATTTAGATTTGGAGAGTTTTCTACATCCACTTGGAAGAGATAACTTTACATCTCTGTTGGGAGGATATGGAGGACTTCACTGTTTGGAATGTAAATTGACACACACAGAGACCTGAGTCCTGTGTTTTGTTTAGCTTGAGTTGTCTGAAACCTTTGGTTTGTCAGTTTGATGCTCAGCCACCACAGGATATTCCTACATGGGTAAAGAGCTTGTCTGCAGCCTTCTCCATCCGCAAGAAGGCTCCAAAGTCAATACTTACGGCAGTAGTACCTTAATTTTTGTGACATTTATAGCAATGTTAGTTTCTTCATCTCCATATTTCAGGCTGCCTAGAATATATTTTTATTTCCTGGAAGGATTCTATCAAATAACTTGCAAAACATTTCCTAGAGGCAACAGAGAATGTGATAAAATAGCAACAGCTAAGCCAGAAAACCATCAGTAGTACAGTATCTGGTCTACAGACAATAATAAGCAATGACATGGAAAAATTTTGCATTTAGTCACCTTTTTATTTAAGTTATAGCTGAGTTTCTACAGTTCACCTCAATTCATACAATGATTTAATCATTCTTTTGATCTCTGGGAACCCTAATAAAAGTTTCTTCCATTTAATTTCTGGGTTTAACTTTTGAAATTAAATCAATAACACTTTGTTCAATGAGAAACTTTTAAACACAGGCATAACTGTAAGCTTGGGAATAGTCTAACTGACTTCAAAGGAACTAAAAGGTGCTTAAGCACCTTGCTGAATTAATAACTAATTGCATTATAATTTCAGGAATAAACTTAGTTTCATTTGCAAGTTTAATATAATTTATTCAAACTTCCAATTATAGATGGAATGTTCAGATCTGTCTGAATAAACACAGTGGCACATCTGAAACTGAAAATTAAAGCTTGCATGAGGAAAAGAAAACTAGCTTTAGATATACAAGCAGAAGCTAGTCTAATACAATTTCAAAAACTCCTCCACAAAATTGATGTTCATGCCTTTATTCTTGCAAGCTGAAAGATTATAGGGACTGATGGTATAAAATTACAAAGATAGGAGGAATGAATGAACTACTGGAAGGGAATGAAGGGTCTATTCAAAAGACATTTCCTTTTGCTTTTCCTGCTGAAAAGGTTTCTGTTCCTTCTCATATGCAGAAATTTCTGTAAAATTTTTTCTGATGAAATATTATGTACAGAAGAAACAACAAAAAAGTTTCGATGATACTCGAACAGATTTCCAGAAGTCTTGCAGTGTGCTATGAACAGAAATACATTTGTTAACTGAGGGAGAGTAGCAAGATATTTTTTTTTTTACCAACCCCAGATAAAATGTAACCAAACTGCTGCACTGGTAAAATGGCATACTCTCCTCTTTCGTGACTCCCAAGGACAGCAGAAACTTTCTTCCAGTGCAAAAGTTTATTTTTTAGCTGAAATCTTTGTGAAAGATTTTAACTTGAAAATCCATTGAAAAAGGAAAGTTTAATAGAAAACTTTAAACAGAGATGTTAAAATAAAATAATGCTGGTGATTCATACATGTGAATGCTTAAGGAATTGACCTGGAATTGTCCTTTTAAAAAAGCATTTGCAAAACTGTGTGTTTTGTTTGCAAAAGAAATCCCCATCA
This sequence comes from Athene cunicularia, assembly GCF_003259725.1. Classification (NCBI taxonomy): domain Eukaryota; kingdom Metazoa; phylum Chordata; class Aves; order Strigiformes; family Strigidae; genus Athene; species Athene cunicularia. Next base: position 145,895,490 of record NW_020799095.1, on the reverse strand, counting down.
CAAGTATCAGAGACCACTAATACTCCTTGCATACTCATTTTGAGAAAGAAGCTTTTAAAACAAGGGAAGATATTTCAGCTAATTTCAACTGATGCATGATCACAGGGCACTAAGGCTTGGACTAATTCAATCATTTTGATGAACTTACATCCAACATGAATACGGTTTATAAGAAAAAGTAAAGCTGAGTTTCCAACTGCTATGTTGACTAAAATCCCACACATTATTCATCACTGTTGCAAATATACCACATCCTTCCTCTGCTGTTGCAGTCACCTGCTGTCTGAAAGCAGTTATCAAAGTCATGTGTTATTATGATATATGGTGCAGTAAGCTGGAAGAAGATTTTCCACATAAATCAAAATAGCTGGAGGTTTGCAAGTTAGCCTAATTTACATCAGGGTCCCGACCTGCAAGAAATAAAATGATAAAAATGTCTTTTCACCTTTTTCAATTATTTCAAATGTTGCCATAAGCAACTGGAGAAAATTGCTTTCCCATTACTGAAGACAAAGCATGTGGACTGCTGAGTGTGGGTGGCAGGAGGCATTCAGAGAAGGGGCAAAAGTAATTCACAGCATCACTTTGTCCTGATCAGAACCTATCTTGGTATCCTGCAAGGGGCAGATAAGAAAGGCTTATTGGGCATCTCCTGTCTCCAAGGGACCTCTTTGTGAAGTCTCTTTTCTTGTGTAGCGACTACCTCACCTGCTGCAGACAACCTTATATACGTTTCTTTTCTGCAGAACAGGATCCCAGCATTTTTGCTCAGATGAGATAGGTCGCTGCCAGCTGAATAAAAGGAAGGGCTACTATCAGGCTGCACTGATGGAACTGGCATTTTCTGTGCTGCAGCAACTTCTCTTTCCTTCTCAGGGGCAAGTGCGTTACAGTATGAGCCTAACAAGCAAGTGATCTAGTTACAGTAATTGTAGGGCTCCCATTAACCCAGGTTTATCATGCAGGAACTTGAATCAGTGCTGTGTAAGGAAGGAAAATCCCTAAGGAGTATGGGGCACTGAAGATCAGAAAGTGAATCAGCCTGCATGTCCACAGCAGTGCCTTCTGAGGCACCCTGAAGGACCTCCGTGTTAGGTAGCACAGAGCATGTTGGGCTGGGGGACCGGTTCATGTTTTAACACGCCCTGTCACGTCTTGCATTCATGCTGTCCTGGCTGGACCTGGCTGGAGGGCTCCATGACTCCTGTCTGCCCTATTTCCTTCTTGGCACAAACAGGGTATGAACTGAAACAAATCCAGATTTCACCTCAAGCTGGAGCAATGGGGCTGCAAGGACATGTCTCAGAATGACTAAACTGGGTTCCTGGATGGGCAGCAGACAGGGATGGAATTCTGAATCAGCAACAAGTGCTTAACACTCATTGCAATCTGGGAGCCCAGATATTGCCTGAGGACCTGGGCCTGGCTGATGTGCCCAGTGGGAGTCGAGGGCTGGCAGGCAGGACTTCTGAATCAGACACCAGCACCTGTCCTGAGGGAACACCTCACCTTTTCCCTTGACAGTAGGGCTCCCAGCTCTTCCATGTAATTCCTGTCAGATCCCAGAGGACCTGGCCAAATGACGAAAGAGCTACATTAAGGATGAAACCCCATGCATGATATAAAGAATTTGCAAAAAGTGTCATGGGGCTAAACCCAGACAGTGTACCATGAGGGCTTGTTAGGAGCTCTGGGTTTGAACACTACCCTGTTTTCCCTGAACATCTTTAATCTCTTAAATCTTAGACTACAGTACTCAGGCTGGGTCCTTCCTGAGACCCTAGAAATGGTATGCCAAAAGGCTACAGTTCAGGTCTGTCACATGAAGAGCACTGGTGACTTTTGTTTCATAAAACAAGCTGTTAAAGACCTGATACTGACGCCTGAACATGGAAGTTACAGGCTGTTTCAAGAGAAGTATTTGGGACTTCAGCTTCTCTTAAAAGCTCCAGAGGGTACCAAATAGGAACCAGAGATCTTCAGCCCACTGCAGAATAGGAAAAGAGGCTCAGCACTGAGACCAAACTTCAAATAACCTGCACAACTCCACAACTTGCCCATCTGGGACCCCACTGGCAAACGTTAATCTCTCCTTTGGGGAGTTAAATTTTTTTCCAAAATAAATGTTTTGCTTTTTGTTTTTATCCATAGCTGTCTTTCATTGAATACCTAAAAAATAGGTTTGGGACTGGTTTTATTTTCTGAAAATATCTTTCTATTGAATTAACTGAGATATTTAGAGAGGAATAAAAATGTTCTGCAAACATCCTTTGGAAACAACGCTGTGCAATGTGTTTTATATATTTCTTTTAAAAAGAATGGAATGAAAAGTGTGGATGGACTTTTAACCCCCTTTAGGACTATGACACACCACTGAAGCTGTATGGGAAACCTATTCAATTGCATATCTATGGATAAATGGAAGAATTCTGTTTCTGAGGCTTCTTATTCTTAACACTAAATTCCATTTCACAAGGCATATGTACATGCATCTCTAAAGTATTATCCGAAAAATCCTCTTAACATGTACAACAGCTTTCATCTCTCTGCTTTCTGCAAGGATTAATCCATACCTACAGAAACAAGGGACCTTTTGTTCAGCTCCAGTCTTAGCATACGTTTTGTTAAATTTTTTCTCTGTAGAAGCATAACAGGGTAAGGGATAATATGGACCCAGAGAAGCAAATACAAAGGCAGGCTAAGCAGAACTGATAGGTATGAGGATATATGAATACACACTTTCTGAAACAGCCTTTATCCCAGACATATTTAAGTCAAGGTTAAGTTTTAATAAAAATAATTTAACCAGTCATCCTCTAAGGGGGACTGCACAGGCATGAGGATATTTTCTATAAGTAGTTAATACAGATCTTTATATGATAATTTATTTGTGGCTCTGATTACCTGCTTTGGCTGGCCCTACAACCACAATGACAGAATAAATTGAATCTGGAGTAATAGTGCTGTCTAAGTTATATCTATATTGAATATTTCCAGGACCAATCTCTGGTACCAAGGTGAGCTGGCATAAATTGGCCCCAAACTGGACTCTTGGACTCCTTTCACCTTCAGAGCAAAATGTCTGCACCCACAGTGTCTTCTGAGAGCAGTTTCCAGCCCCACTAACCTCCCACCTGCACAAGGATTTGTGTCCGTGCTGCTTAACGGGTCAAAACCGTTTCGGGGACTACCCTGGGCTTGAGAGAAGAAATATCAAAATGTAGCATCAGAGGATGTTTCTGGTCTGGTGCCATTTATGTCTATATATATATGCTTATACTAGACAGTGCACCCATGCCTAGGAAAGATGCTGAGAACAAAGTCCTCATTGTGTATGCATGACACAGGCTTATTGTGCAAAGTGGGGCACATCACTCATGGACTGTTTCTTTCCGTGTAGTGTGTCTTATCTCACAGGAATCATGGCTCGGGCCACTGTTAGGGATAAAGGCAGTCAGGTAAGCTAGAGGAAAGAGTGTGGGGACCATTGGTATTCAGATTAAAATACTTCAAGCCTGTATCCTTATCTCGGATTTTTGGTTCATGTTTCCTGTTCATTTCAACGCCCTTCCAAATAAACGGGAAATTTGAACGGCTCATTTAACAGTTTTATAATTCACTGCTGAGTTACACACCGTCCCACCTGTGCCAGCCCACAGAGCATAAGAACTGGGATAGGCCCCAGCTGCAGAGCCTGGCTTACAGTACAACCCCATTCACCTCATTCCCAAGCCTCTGGTTCACGTGCCTGTCCTGTCAGCCAACTCAGCAGCTTGCACACATGTGCCTAATAAAACCAGAATAAACCAGTCATCTCCATCTCTTTATAGCATTGCTTCATATGTTTGGCTTTTTCTTATTATGGCTGATTTCTGGTTTAGATCCAGAATCTGCCTGGTGTGGGGTCAGTGATCGGTGTTGACAGACGAGCTACCATCTTCCCCAGAAGATCTATGTGTGCACATTGGTGATTGCTGCTTTTTTTATTCAGCTACAGAAACTTCATGGAATGCTTATCTACCTCATTCCTGGGTGTCCCTTCCTCTCTGAAATACAACTTGAATGCTGCCTGCTTGGGGATCACTTTTCATTCCTTTTTTACATGTTATCTCACACAGGAATGCCTTGAGCCCAAACATGTTTCTTGCTGCAACTGCAGCTGGAATATTTTATTCTTTCAGGCTTTAGTCTTTTAGTATTTATGACAGATTTTACATTCAAGCCTGGTTTTAATATGTCAACATTTTAAAGTTAATAAAACTTTAGAGATGGAATGGCTTTGTGCATATCTTCTGTGTCACAGCCACCTAGATTAAAGGAAATTATTTTTATTAAAACTTAACTTTAACTTAAGTATGTCTGAGATAAAGGCTGTCTCAGAAGTATACATATATTCCATACAGCAGTAGCAGAAGAGAGAAGGTGCTGGTTATTTTTCCAGGTACAAAGCAAATGATGTCACAAGACTCTACTCCCTTCTACAGGGTTGCTGGTCATTCTCTTCTTTCAAGTCACTCCCTGATGGCTTTGACCTTCTCAAGTGTCTCCTTTTACTGCTCTTTCTCCCTCTTGCACACTGGAGAAACATTGGAGTAAAGTCTGACCTCAGTGATTCGTCCAAGGCCACAAAATGAATAGGTCTCTCTATGAAGAAGTGAAGATTTGGACACTGACTCACGTCTCTCTCCCAGTCAGATGGCTTCAGTCCTTTGTCTGCTCACTCTGTGGCTAACTTCAGTGGCAAACTTTGGTCCAGCGCGTAGTCACATGCATGTCTCCAAAATCCCACATGCACATTTGTGTGTCTGTGTACATGTACACAATTATTCCCCTGCTTGCTGCCTCATTGTCATTCTCTTCAGGTTAATGTTGATGTAAAAACAAAAAGTTCAAACTAGAGCAGCAGAAAATTTTCCTGTTGTTTAGATCCTGGCAAATGGTGGATGAGCTCATTGCAGTTGTAAAGGCTAGGGGCAGAGTAAGGCTGATAAAGTTGTTGAGTGCAGCTTCAACAGTCATTCTTTCCTCCTCTGTCGCAAGATAACAAATCAGGAAGGAAGGCCAGGCTGACCCTCTCCTCTCTCCTGCAGGGTTCTTTTCCAAAATTCTGATTGTTTAAAACCATCTTTAATTTCAGTGCTACATACATCTGTCCAAAAATGAGCAGAGAAATGAGCTGAATTATCAGAAATACAGTTGAGTGCTAACTCTGAGAATGTAGGAATGGAAGACACAGTGATTAAAAAAAAAACCCTCAGCAAAGGCTGATACCCATGTCAGGCTGCATCCCACTTCAAGGTTCTGCCCAAGCTAACACTGCAGAAGTTAAAGTGCCCAAGGCCTTAAGCAATAAGCACATCCTGGCTTCAAATGGAGACCTGAAACTCTCCAAAAAGAGAGTGATTCACTTAAAAGATGTGCTTTGAAAAACTAATTCTCCACGCATTAGAGACAACACTTACAAGGCCCTACGTTTTTGGCCAAGACATCTGATAAACTACAGGTCTGGAGGAAGTGGGAGGGTGAAGTAACACTGTAGTGGGTGGCTGATTATATCCATGAATTTATAGCCCTTGTGCTTTGGATGTCTTTCCCTTCAAAGATTGTACCAAAATGTGATTCATCACTGGGAAGCAGAGTGACAGTTCAGTCTGAGAAGTTCTGAAAAGGGTAATTTGAAAAGCTTCATTAAAGAAATTACGGGGATGGCGGGTAGGAAGGTTCCTAAGAAAACTTTATAGGGGATTTTGCTTTCTAATATAAGTCTCTATTAAATTAAATGAGCATGAACTTTGCACAGAAATGAGGCATTATGTCCCATGAGATTTCATCTACCTATCATTACAGTCAATGAAAGAAGTTCCATTAATCAAAAAAGGAAAATATTTTCATCTAATCACTGAAGAAACCTGAAGACCCATCATCTTTTTTGAGTTTGGTTTAATTCACATGCTTTTCTTTTCATCAGTCTTTCCATTACCTGTATGCCTCATCAATGCAAAGGAAACTGTCCCTATAAAAAAAGCTGGCAAAAATTAAAGGTTCCCAGCTTGATGGAAATATAAGGTTTCAAAATTAAATTTCAATACAATCTTCACTATTGTGTTTTCCTCATTCTCTGCACTCAAGCACTCAGCTAACTGAGGCACTGAGGATCTACTTTGGAGCAATGCCTGGTATGTCCAGTGGTATCTTAAGTCAACATCAAGCTGTGCTGCAGGCACGGGAGTTGTATGACTGGTGGTGCTTAGAAAATCAAGGACATAATGCTTCGTAAGGGACGTCCAGAATGAATATATACACCAGATTTTAATCTCAGTGTTGAGAAAACAGATTACTTCTTTATTTGTATGTGTATGTGTGCAAGTGTAGTGGTAAATGTCATAGAAGAACAAAAAGTAGATTGGGCATATGAAAACTAACCAAAAATATGGGGGAAAGAAGTTTTTGTTAATTTATTCAATGCTTTATAAAGTCACTGAAAAGATTTGATGCAAATTAAAAATAGCATGCTAATTTGTCAGAGGACTGAGTTCACATGTGTAAAAATAAGGAGTGTGAATGAAAAGTGAACAGAATAATTAAACCTGAATGGTCCCTAAATTCTTAGTGCTTGAATTTGCAGTCTTAATATTCATTTAGTGTACATTTTTGCATGTAAAAGTTGAGTATTAAACCAATGGCACCAAACCCACTATATACCTAGACGACAAGTCATTTGTCAGTCACTTTCCCCCCTCAAAACTTCCTAGAGAATGTGAGTCACAGGAGATTACATAAGAAGAGCTGTATAGAAAATATATTCCTAATATAACATTTCACTTTCTCAGATGTTGGCAAGCCACTTAGATCTGCATCTTAGTGTTAGCCTGCATCAAGCTGTGAGTATGTGTCATGAGCAATGTGCTGGGACTGCTCAGGGGACCTCCAGAAGGCAAAAGCTGTTACAAAATGAATTAGAACACTTTAGACAGTGAAGGGACAGACCACTATCTCAAATTTTGCTATAACATGCAAAATTAAAGTACTATTTGTATGGAAGCTCAAACAATGGAGACTCAGTCTTTTAATAAAAAGTATGAATGGTTTGTTTCCAACAGAAGAGCTTTGTAAATGTATTCACTTTCCAAGGAAAAGGTGGGGGAGCAGACGTTCCTACAAGACACACATACGCCTCACAATCCATTGCTGAAGGTGCTTGGACTCTCCCAGTATCAGACTGAGGTTGGCAGCTCCCTTGAGAAAAATTGTATCACTCTAATATTTAGTGAATATAATTTGGTGACAGTGTCAAAGACAAGTCAGCTCTTGTCGCTGTCACCCTTGCATCTACAGGCTTTTCAATGGGAATTATGTAAAGTTTGACTTTTTTTTTCCCTCTTCCTCTAAGTCCATTCCAAACCTATTCTCTGTTATTCTGAACCAGAAATACTCAGCTCAGCAATTGGGAGCATGTTTGGCACTTGTATAGATTTATGTCATGTATTCCTTTTGAGTAAAACCACAGGAATGTAGGCATGAAGATGATAGGGGGAAAAAAAAAAAAAAAAAAAAAAAAAAAATAGGCTGCTGTAGAAGAAACACAACACATTGACTCTTTGGGGATATCACCTTTCAACCCCCCACCCTCTCCTGAAGCACTTGTAATAGGCATTAGCTTGTGGAGAGGAGTGAAACAGCTAACGTCCCTCTGTGCCTTGCCTGAGCTTTCCATCACACTCCAAAGTCAAAGTCTATATCTATTGGTAAAAATATTTTAACTTTCCTGCACTAGGTTTTAAAATGGAATTTAAATATGAGATTTGAGGAGATGTAAAGGCACCTACTGTTGAGGGGATAGATGGATACAGAGATCTTGACTAACAATCACTTTTTTTCTGGCTCTCACACTCTGGGGGATGAGGAATTTGCAGCTGGACCCCTAGACAGAATATATGTGGGATTACCAATGGAGTCAGAGCCAGTTCAAAACTTCTCTGTACTAGTGAAATGTGGGCAGGAAGGACCTTTGAAAGGCCACAAGATGCAACTTCACTCAAGGAAAGCCAAACAACTTTTTTTGAACCAGCAGATGCTACAGTTTCCAAGAAAGCCACAAAATGACTATGGTAATGGATTAGAATGACCTCAAAACAAGAAGATGCTTATCCTTTGAGTCTTCCTTCTTATTCCAGAAAGAATTTCTGGGTGAAGGTCTAGGCAGGAAACCAGACTGGAGGACCATAGTTTTGTCTCCAAAACTATAGACTGTCAAAAGTGGGTCTCATCTCAATATTTCTAGTGAGATTAGCTGGCAGGCATACTTACAGCATCATGGAGTAACAGCTATCCTCATAAGAGCATACGAATACTCCTTCCTCATAAGGGTCAGGCTAATCCCCTATCTACTGACATCTCTGGCAAACAGTGCAAAAACAGATGACCAGGGAAAAAAGAAAACAGGACACACATGTATAAATTCCCCCAAGCACACTCCCAGCCTTTGAATGTTTCAGGGAGTCTAAGCCTGATGTGCTTTGCCTACTCATAATCTCCAATCGTCCTTGTCCTTTTCCTGTCTCCCCTCAAACCCATCTAAACTCTTTGCATCTACACAGTCATTTAACTATGAGTTGCACAGGTCTACCACCCATCATGAACAAAATCTACTTGCTCGTTTTGAACAGCTCCTAATGTAATTTAATGACCCTTAATTCTTCAGATGGAAAGCTATGTGAACTTGCCTTATCAAAAGGCATCTTCATCAGGTTGCCAATTGCCATCATAAGCAGAAAGTACTTATTAGTGCCATAATGTGACTGTGTCCTGATATCATGGTCTCTGGTCTCTGTCTATGTTCTGAGCTGCTTTCCCCATTGTACTGATTTTTTCACATCTTACTTTAGAGCAGGAAAGGGAGGAGGGGACTTGTGTCTTCTTATGACTGGGATCATGTACTTCACTGAGTAAAGTACGTGGAAGACAGAGAGCATTTATCTCCCCCTCTCTTTTTTTACTGTTCTGTTTAAAATCAGCCAGCTTTAGCCAGAAGAAATCTGAAAGAGATAGTTTCTTACCATGAAAGTGACTCCCAAACAGCCTGGGTTGTGGTTAATCTGCTTCCCACACACTAATGAGCAGCAAACCAAAGCTAACAGGCAAAACCTTTCCCTAAAAGTGTAGTATCTCAACAAACAAGCTATAATGTTGCCAGACACAGGGCTGTGGAGCTGGACCAGACTGGAGGTACCCTAAACCCAGCATATGGAGAATCTTATATTCCGTGGAGGAAACTAGCAGTCAGATGTGGGATTACTTGCTCTTCTCCACTGCATTGCAGTTTTCATTTTAATCTCAGTTTGTTAAAGAATGACTTCACCCCTGCCACATGCACTGTGATATCCCACTGAAAAAAAACATTATTAGCCTGAACTGCTCTGCTTCTGAACATCCTCAATATCTGTAAAAGTTTGATCCCCTTTCCTTCCTTGGTGAGTTACCAGCCTGGGAACCTCCTAGTGCCACTCCAAATAAAACAGTACATGGTTTTATTGGTTTTGATACGCTTATTGTTTGTTGAACATGCCCCTGCTCTTGTGCTTTACAACAAGCAAAGCCCAGAAGCTGCTAATTTACTTTGTCAAGACCTTCAGCTGACTTTGATTCCCACCTAGCACACCACACGTGCAAGTAACGGCGACACCACCAGCAGTGTGGCTACCTCACCTCCCTTAGTGCCCTGTCCAACCACAAAAAAAACAGAAAGCAGGGGACCACTGTGAAGGGAAATATGAAGAAACCTCTCTGTTTGCTCTGAAATGCATGAAGAGCTGAAGCTGTGTATGGGGAAAAGTTGGAGGAGGGGGAAGTTATATCAGTTTTTGTCTTTATCACTACCCAAGTCTATTTTGATTGGCAATAAAATAAATTAAATTTTCCTCAAGTCAAGTCTGACTTGTCTGTGATGCTAACTTGTGAGTGATCTCCCAGTCTTTTTGCTGACCCATGCGGTTTCACACTATATTTTCTCCCCCTGTCCTACTGAGGCAGTTAGTAAGCATCTGAGTGGGAGTCTGGCCCTACACCAAGACTAACCAAACACAAGGCTGTAGGTTTTAGTGAGCTTTTCCAAAGCCTGTGAAAGACAATAGCACCACAAAAGGACTCCTCCATCTGAGGGCCTTGCACATTTTAGGAAAGTCAACATTACGCTACTGATGCCAGCAGAGTTACATCCAATGGATGCTAATACAAATTGAAAATCATTCCCCTAGATTTTGTTTTGTGTCAGGTAACACACAAATACAAAATGAAAATAAAATGACCAGATTGCTAACAGACTGAAACTGTGGCAGGAACAGCTTAGAATAGATTTACTGGGGAGTGTTTTCAGCCTGAAGATAATTGGGTGATGGGCCAGATCAGTGATTTCTAAAGAAGTGGCAAATGCAAGAGTATTGAAAGTGAAAGAGTGGGGAAAAAAAAGAGTATTTGGAACTATAATTGCTGAAAATCTAGGTAGGTCTTCTCTTAAGTTTTCTTCTCTCTTCTTTATCTATCCATGGTTTATGGTAAAATATTTTCAGCGCAAGCATCTGCAATGCCAGAACATTTCCTGCCACCCTTTTTGACACAAACACTTAACTAGAACAGTGTGGTCTTCTGTATTTTTTCAGTTAGGAAAAACTGCTGACAGCGACAAATACCTCTTTAATGGAACCCCTTTTATTTGCAGAAACATGTCACAATTTCTGTGATTGTGATAATTTCTTCCCCAAAATTATCCCCATCACACACCCCAGTGACTACTCTGCCCGTGTTGCCTCTAGGTCCCACAGTTTATTCCTCCTAAACCTGACACTTTTCTTCTGGCTGTTCTCTCCACTTCTATCATATTTTGGCTTCTCAGAGACCCAAAAACCTTACTGAAAAATAGAGAATTGATCCTCATTGTTCATGCATGCTTTACAAGTGTCTTTGCTTGGGCCAATGCTTTATGTCTGTGCTTGAAGTAAAACTGTTGTCATTGATGCTAACTAGCTCCATAAAGAAGCCTTATAAAATCTTAAAATCCTTGAAAGAAGAGGTTATACCTAATCCGTAGCATTATTCTTTCTTGTCTTCTTTTTTTTTTTTTACATAGTCTTAAGGTGCACATATTATGCATCAAAATATAATTAACTCACTATTCCTCTTAGCACTTAAAATATAACTGTTGCAAGTGGCTGGCCTAGCTCCAAGTATTTCGGTGATATTCGTCTACCCAGGAGCATCTTGAAAGTTTGATTGCAATTAATGACATCGTAGAAATGGTTCTTACCTTGTTAATGGCTGTCTTGTTCAGCATTAATGCAGATCTCAGGGGCCTGCCTGTGGTCTGCATCACTCAGTACCTGCTAACTGCTATACTCAGGACAGATATGTTTTCTTATCCACCAAAAAACAGAGAAAATAGTAATTTAGCAGTCAACAGTAGCATAACGAGAAATGCTAAACTCTCTCAAAACCAGTGGCTGCACAAGTTCATGAATAGACTGTGGATCCTGTGGATGTTGAAGCTGACCTAAATTCAAAAGGAAATTAGACACAAAGGCATACCTCTGGAAGTCCTTGTCCTGCAGATCACTAGAAGACTGGAGAATGCCTCTTATATTTACCTTTTTCTTTACTCTGCACCTAACATCTACTAGTAGTCCTTGTCATGAGAGACTGTTGGGATAGACGAAATTTTATTTGGATGTAGTATGGTGACTTTTCATACTTAGGTAATGTGATTTAACATGTCTGACCCTATTTCTACAGCAGTCAACTAAAGAGGGCCAGTGCAAAACTCAAGAATTGTTGTGCAGACATCTGTTTGATGGACAGTAAAAGGCCAGCCTGAAGGCAACAGACAGATAAAGCAAAGACCACACACACAGAGCATGACTTGCCATGGACCCATCACTGGTATGAAAAGGCTAAGGATTTTGGCATTAAAGAGTGTCTGTAATTCAAATATGTCTCAAGTTTTCAGTTTAAAAATACCAGATCTGTAGCTGGGGAAAAAAAACAAAACAAAACAAAACAAACAAACAACCAAACGAAACATCCCCAAAACTATGTCTATATTTGCAAGATGTTTGCCAGCACCGTTTTGGCAATGGGGGGGGAAAAACAAACAAACAAACAAACAAACAAACAACAAAAAACCAAACAAGTGGTTGCTCGTCAATTGCAGCCAACACTTCTGTCTTAGAAATAAATTAAACTTTTTGTATCCTTCTCCATTCCAGCTGTACTGACATCGATTTTTTATTGGCACTCCTAGCACAAGTGACTGAGATGTTGTAAGGCCACCCTGCCAATACCTCCTAAGAGGTGTCCCTGGATGAGTTTAGCTTTGTACCTACTACGAGGGGATCTCCAAATGAGAGCCTCTGATTAACTCTACCATGTTCTCATGCTCCAGCAGGATTTCCACTTAATGTCCTTCAATCGCCTTTGCAGGGGAACACTTTCATACTAGTAGTTCACTTACTGACTTTCCCATGAAATTTTAACTCTTTAAAACTTCCTTTTAGTCTCTGTGCCCATCCTTCCTCTGGAGACCAGGTGTGTGAGCCAGGGTTTCATCTTTGCTGTGATTTACCTGTAACCTTGCTGTGCTAATTACAGTCCCCAGTAAGTCACATCTGACACGAGGAACTTGCAGTAACCACCATTGTTCTGGGACTGTCCTGATCTCCTCAGAGGCTTTGCTAATACTGTCTACTATCTTTTCACAGCTCAAAATTTTACCCAGAAAATCTCAGAATCTGTTTTAGTGTCAAGAATATATTTTCTTGTGAAACACCTTATGTGCACAGTACAGTCCAACTCACAATGTCTCCCAAAAGGCTCACATAGTGTTCACAAAAGTACACTCTGTTTTTCTTAGGGAACCTGCCAGAACTCTGCTGACACATCAAGTGCAGAAAAAAATATTTTACTTCAACCTTGTCTCCTGGAATTTCTCCCCAGGTAGGGAAGAGAAAGTGAGTCTCTGTTATAAACTTATATAATTCTTTGGGGTCCGTACTGATGGGATGTTTTGCACTTGTTTGTTTGGAGAGGCTTTCGCATGACTGATGAGTTCACCGGTTTTGCTGATTTTATTATTTTCAACTGTAGTGAGCCCTACAGCAATAAAGCAATTAAGCTCCTCTGCCAGCCTCTGCCTTAGGACAGGAACTGTGATAATGACTTTAATAGGAGGGACAACTGTGGTCTTTCAGTTTAGCTCTGTACTCTGTCAATAGCTTTCTTACCCCAAGGATGCTCCTTTAGTGCCATTGGTCCCTTACTCTTCCAGAGGATGAAACAAAGGACTTCATATGTTTCTTGCCTTTGTGATTTCTATGCAAACTGCCTTAATGGGAAATGAGTTTAGTATTGTATAACCTAAACTTAACCCATTTACTGGCTAGAGTTTCTTGTTTGTCCTGTTTGTCCTGCTAACGTTACCGTTGGTTGACCTCCCTTCAGGTTGTGTATTCAACTTAGAATTAATAACTGTCACTTACTTTCTGATGTGAAACGCCTCACTTCCCACACTCCTTCTGTAGAGTCTCATTAAAAATTATGTTCAAGTTAAATGAAAACTATCAAAATCTTCAGTCTGCTCCAATCATCTGTGAGAGATGACTTGTAAAAACAGGCCTGTGAGAAGCATGGACTGAGAAAAACAGCTTGAGAAAGAGATAAAAGCTAGCAGGGGAAGTGGAGGCCCTCCGAGCTAAGGAACGCCTCAAACACCTGCAAGACAAAACCATACTCACAGGGTGGGTAGTGTGGAGGTCGAAGCTGATAAGGCTGCCTGAATAACACAGAATGCATCTGGAGGAGGGAGCCCTGTGGAGACAGAACGGCTCTGCTCTGGGGCACCTGGGCAAATTTCAAGGGCCATCTGTCCAGTGAATGAGTTTTGCTTCGTTATCCATGAAATGCGTATTAAAGTTAACACCCCTCAATATGCCAATGAAGGCTAACGTGATCATGCTACATGTTACATCATCCCATGAAACACCTTACCCCTCCCCATACATGGGATATGTAGGTCTGTGGGTTGATCTAGGGGATGGACCCAAGGCAAGTGGGTGTAAATTGAGGGGCAAGAAAGAGGTGGAGGAGGGGGGCGGAGAGTGCAATGAAGTGAAGAAGACGGATGCCTCCTGGAACCTTCACTGGCATAGAAATCCAGACCCATTAACTCTATTCCTCTCTTCCCTCTATCTCCCTCCTTTCCTTTTCCCCCTTTTTCTTCACTACCATTAAGAAATGCAAGGCATACTGTATTGCTTGCCACAACTCAATATATGCTTAGCCAATTATAGTGTATTCAATTAGTACATTGTGGGAAGTTAATAAATGTTTGGACTTTGAGACTTGTCTCGCCATTGTCTGCTCTGCTGGGGATTTACAAATCCAAGTCACTTGTCTCCCTCATCTGAGCAGGACGTGACAAAATCTATTGTGAGAAATAAGACTAACCTTGTAAAGACTATAGAGAAGGGAAATCAGAGAAGGTTAGAATCATAGAATCATAGAATGGTTTGGGTTGGAAGGGACCCTAAACATCATCTAGCTCCAACCCCCCTGCCATGGGCAGGGACACCTTCCACTAGCCCAGGTTGCTCAAAGCCCCGTCCAACCTGGCCTTGAACTTACATCTTGGTTCATGCATATGAGGACAAAGAAATCCCAGCAGATTTCTGACTGTTTTCCCTGTATCTCTATCAAAGCAAGAACTAACTAGACAGATTATGTTCATTGTCAATTTTGTGTCAGCTTTTGATGTCATACTGAATGGATGATGGGACCATATCAGGAGGACCTAGGGAGGGATGAACCTGACCTCAGCAACAATAGTACTAACAGGGTAAGAAAACTGGATATGACAAAGGAAACAAAAGAGGCTATCATGACTGCGCTTCTTTACAGAGACTCTGTTGATATCTTACGTACCATAAGTCCTCCTTCAAACAATAATACAAAGTCAGCTTTGAGGGCACGAGCAGGTGGCAGTGCTAAGAGGGAGCAAAGGTAACATATAAGTGGTGACAATAGTTGAGATGTTGTGTAGAGATGATTTTAAGGCATCAAGCAATAGATTTGAAGTAGCAAGCAAAGCTGAAACACATGTAGATTGTTTTGAAGTAACATGCAGAAGTGAGAAAGTGAACAGGCAAGTTTAGGGTGTCAAGCAGAGCTGAAACAGCTTAGGCTGGAGGTGCAGAAAGAGTAATTTTATCGAATATTCCTGTAAAGGCATATCGCTACCCAACATCAGAACAGTGTCAATTCATTTGGGGTAGCCAGAGGGTATCCAGGGAATCCTGGGATTATTATATCCTCTATGCCAACAGATGGACCTCCTACAAAAGCTGACCTCATATGACCCTGGATAAATGTGAGTGAAGAATAACAAGGGAAAAATAGCATCTATTTAAATATTACACATAAATATTGCACTTCTATTTAAATATGTACTCCCTCCTGAGCCGCTGACACTTCGAGGGAAGTGCTGGGGTCAGAACCTTGCCAAGATATCCTGGAAGGGGCTTCTTACACATGCTGCCCTTTCCAAGTTTATTTTGTTCTGTCCCCTAAAGCAAAGTTATCATTTTTTTCAATTGTCTGGGCTCACTCTTTCTACCTTTGAGTCCTGGAGAGATGATTGTGTCACTGTTTGCTTTTCCTCCTTTTCCTCCGAAGGAACCCAACGGTTTTGTAATCAAGAGCACCTGACAGCTGGGCCACATTCAGATCATGTCCCATTTGACAGAACCATATTTCTCACTCAGACAGAATGACTACCTGCTCATATTTTCTCCAGTTGTGTTCTACATTTTCAGAGAGCTTTATGTTTCAGGAGGCATTTGATTGCCCCATTCTTTCCACTCTAGATATTTTCCTACTTGTATCAACCATGTGTTCTGTCTTAAATCACTCAGAGCCAAAAACGTCTGCTGTTCCCAAGATCTGCTTCATGATCATGTCTAACTGATCATTAGTCTCGGTGCAATAGAACTGATCTCAGCTAACTCATCCCAGAGTACCTATGATGTCAATTGCCCAACATGTGAACAGCTTAATGTATTTTTGGCTGGAGAATCTTCCTAACAAATACTTCCTGGGGTCTCATGCTGTGGAACTGTACAGTTTTTCCAGGCACTACTTGATTTCTTCTACAGTCAGGCCAAGAAGAATATATTTTGGATACATTAGTAGTTTTCAGTTGTACCTGCATCTGCCTTTCTACAGAAACTCCTGCTAATATTTCTTTTTATTTCTATGTCTGCTTGGGTTTCTTCAAATGAGATGAAGTCAGTTCATGTACCTGTGTGTTTATTTGGTGTGTTTTCAATCATGATTAAATTTATAGATGCACACAGCAGAGTTGAAGGCTAGCAGAAGTGCATAAAGAAAATTCACTGCTAAGTTTCTGTGGTAAAATAGCAGGGTAAGCTACACACATCCCATTCCATCATCTTTCCCCTCTGTATTATTATTTTAGGAAAACAAGTAATGTCACTGTTATGAAAAGGCTTTGAGATTGGAACTGGAATATGGGACAGCAGCCATTGAGAATTTGTTTATCCTGGTACGTGAAACACCCTGAAAGGCACTGCCCAATAGTTACCCACCTCCTTTTTATCTGTGGTTAATGCCTGTGTGAGACAGGGAACAAGTTTCTCACAGAACTTTCCTTTCCATCTAATTTATGAAAAGCAATGGCTCTCAATGCCATTTACCTTACTAGGTTGAACACTACTGTTAACATAATGAACAAAACTATTGTACCCCAAAGCTGAGCCCAATGCTGTAAATTTTTGAGTCATGTCTGGTTCTCCATGGCTAAAAGAACAGTGAAGACGTCACCTCCCAAAGAAATAGAAGACATAATAACTATATGAAAATGTCTTTACGACATAGCTTTGCAGTCCAACTAAGGGAAGACTTACTTTAGTAAGTAGTGACCATGTCAAAGTGTCCAGAGCTGCTGACTTCACTTATTAACAGCGGAATGGGATGTCAAGGTATTCATTGGTTACCAAGTAGCAAGACAACTGAATAAAGGCATGCAAGGAGAAGGAGATTGTTAGGAAAATTGTTTGCTAGAAAAATATTAGCACAGAGGTGGAGAGTGTTGAACTACACAACTTCTTAGGTAAGCTACTGAAACTGGTTGGTTTGGGTTCAAAAGGTTAAGGACTAAACAGTTGCTAAATAGTAAGTATTTGTTGAAGGTGTCCCATAATCCATTTGCAAATACGCAGCTCTGCAGTGATTGCCACAATGTTCTTAAGTGCCTCAAAGAACACTTGTTAAATTCTAGATATATTGCCTCACTCTAAAGCTGCGTGGAAGAATTCATGTCTCTGGCCAGACCTGGGTGTGACTTTTGTTCCTCACCAGTCCCATATTGATTCTTTTATCTTCTCCCTACCCAGACTTCATTTCCTTACTTTTTCTCCTGATCGATCTGCCCATCTATAGTTCAATTTGCAAAGTGGGATCAGCCCTCTGCAAGAACCAATGACCCTCTGTACAAAGTCATCTGGCGTTGGACACTGTCTGAGTCTATCAGAGGTGAGAAGGTAGAGTAGGACTCCTGTCCAAATGCCACTGTGTGGTCACCACGTGGGTGGAAATGCCTCTGGGACCTGGGTAGCAGTGAACCTCTGTTGCATATGAGCAACGGGAGAGCTAGGCTCTCAAGCTCTTTAACTTCACAATGATTCCAGTCTGCAATTAGGAACTTAGAGAGCTCCCACAGCCAGAAGCACACAGCCAGGCTACTGTGCCAGGTCACGACACTAATTAGTCTCCATGTACTGCAGTCTCCTTTGCATTCGCACAACAAACATCCACAGTCCCCGTCTCTGTCCTTGTGCTTCCGACAATGGACTCCAGTGCCTTGTGGGTTAAAACCCTTATTTTCCAGTTGGTGAAATTATAAAATGCATAATGCAATTCCACTTTTCACACGTTTTGAAGGCAGCACATTGTCCTGGTTTAGGTACTTCTGGAAACTTCAGCTATGCTTACGCTGTTAAACTTAGCGGGTCACACAGCTGCAAGTCTGCTTTGGACTGGGTAATTACTAGGTTGCTCCCTGACACAGCTTCCACTCCTCTCCCAGGCAAGGCCTGGACACAGTTTGGGGGATATCAGGAGCTGGGACTGTTCCCAAAAAGTGAGCTGAATGCAGCCACCCGCTTTTTGAAAGTAAGAGACTCCAGCTCTTCCAACAGGAGATTTACCATGTCTCTTGCTGCAATTTCTTTGGCACTATTTACTAGCAAAAATTAAATCTTATGGTGCATTGGTAACCTGGAGAGAAGACTGAAGTTCTAACACATGCAATTTAATTTTGCTCTCAGTGCTGCTGCTCATAAGAGGAAGAACCCTGGAGAACAGATGTTTCAATCTGCTTGAGACCAGTCTCAGAAAGCTGATATAAGTACGTCTTTATTATTACTACTCTTTTAGGGAGGTCCCTATTTATTTGGGGAGACCTCCTCCTTCAGTGTGTTATTTATGTTACTGGGTGCCTTGATTCTAAAGTGAGGAAGAATTAACTTTTTCAGTATCTATGCAAATGTACTGAGAAAAGTGCTTAAACATGAAAGCACTATGTCAATGAATGTGAAATGTGAAAATACTGCTTGAATTAAGTCCAAAAATCCTCTTACACCTGTGTAACATTATACCTTTATTTGGAATAAAGGAAGTAAAGGAGGTACATTAGGAAAAAGAAGGTAGGAGTGAAATAATAAACATGCATGAGAAATTTTCCTTTAGCCTGAAAGAAGAGGATGTGTGCTTCCTCTGAGTCACCTTGGAGAAAAAGGGTGGGTTTGTACTACAGAAGAGAGAGAAAAGAGGCTTAGTGAATTCCTAAATGCTTTTGAGACCCAACAGTGCTGCCTGACACGGTTGCTTTCTGAACCCTCGGTGGTTCAGTTCCTTCCTGCCATGGCTGGTAAAAGACCCGGACTCTTAGACCTCCACATTTTTGGCACTGGTGTATCAGTTACTAAACCATGTCTTGATCACACCCTCTCTTTTTCTGCTGTATTGCTGTTGCTACTCTACTTCAAAGAGTATTGGTATGTGCTGTTTCAGGACTTTTCAGTGAATGTATAGAGTTAGCACCCAGTTTTATTCTCTCAAAGACAATGGCACCTTTCTCGTTTCTAGGACAGAAGATATAAATACCTGCTGAATAAGCTGTCTGACATCTTAGTGCTCAAAAATCTTTCTTCATTGACAAGTTTATGTTAGATCCTGCAGGAAGTAGGTCATCATAAAACTTGTCCTATTAACAACACAGAAATATTGGTCCAAAGTTAGTGTCTGGATTTCAGACTCCTTAGTATCTTGAAAAGTAAATTTCTGAGAAGTTCTGAAATCAGAAGTTGACTTCAACTTCGCATCCTTCCCCCTGGGTAATTAGATTCTGATAACTGCAACAAGAGTTGCATTCTATATGCTGCCTCTACAATATTCTTGAGTGTGGTTTTATTATTCCTTATTAAGCAAGAAACACTTTTACTGTAAAACAGTACTGTTCTTAGACTACAAGATCACTGAAAATGCAACAAGACTCATGACGTTCAGATACAGATCTAGCAAACAGTCCTGACAGCTATGTACAGAAGGTATTGGCAGAAACTCCCAACGTTTTTTGCAGTCACATAGGTAGGAAGCACTATTATTTTCCTCTTACAGACCAGATAGAGAAGTTTTTGACACAAAACCACAGTCATGGGAGGGACAAGATGAAGAACTAAGCCTAACTTTCCTGTGATCAAGGTAAACACCGTAGCAAGAAAGGAAATCTCAGATTTTCTTTTTTTGTAGCAGGACGAAAACACAGATCGAGCTAAATAGGAATCTTTTTCCCAAAGCATCCCCTTTTCCACTGTACTGATGAATATGTTTCCTTTCCTCTAGTACATGGAATAAAGATGTCAAGTAACAGTTTTGTATGTCTCTATTCTTTCACCCAGATCCTATGCACCTAGAAAGTGACAGGATCAGCAACTCTTTTCCCTCCTCTTTTGTGATTGTTTAAGCAATTTTTTTAAAATAGCATCTTGAAAGATCAGTTACAAATTTTATTTATGCTTACCTGTTTGATTAGTCCTCCTAAATGCAAGAATGTCTTATTTAAATAGAATATAATTCTACCTTCCCCCCATTTACTGAGTTTACTGTTTTTAGTTCTTCCTAAATGAATTCTTTCTACTTTTCTGAAAAGAGCTTTGTGCCAACTCACTTTTAAATCTTTAATAAAGGTGTACCAAATATATTCAGGCGGCTTTTCCACCTAAAACCATTAACTCGTCTACTGTGACAAGTTTTTGAATATGGAAATGAGGGTAAGACTGGAGCTGATCAGTCTATGACTAGAAAATAGACATTTCAGCTTGCTGGAAGTACAAATGCCGATTTTTCTTTAATTTACAGACTAAACATACTAAAAAGCAACAGGAGGCAAAAATAACAACTTTTTTATTTGTAGCCATGTGCCCACCTTCCTGTTTGTAACTTCACACATCATTCCTTATCTAAAGATGGAAGGAAGGCAAAGCTCCCTTCTGGGGAGAAGGGAGAATGATGGGCAGAGACCAAGAACTGCCTCTGAAAAATGCCTCCAGGCTTTCATTCTAAAGAGTCTTCTCCTGCTTAATGGCTTGTAGTGAGAGGTGTTTGTTAGTGCAGCTCACCTTGAACATCCAGTGGTGATTCAGGCGTAATAAAACTGAAATCTTTCCTGCAGTGCAACAGCATGGCTTTCTGCTGGCTTCAGAAGTGGCGGAACAGCCTGTGCAGACAAGATCTTATTTCAGGGCCTCCTGTTGCTACATGACATAGAGACAATTTTGTGATTTCTTCCCTTGAGCAGTTCCTTGCTTTCTCTATGTTTATACAGTAAATTTGAAAGACACAAGAAACCTTGGGTGGGTGGGCATGGAATGTACATGCTACTAAAGACCAAAGATTAGTGATACAACAGCATGTAAAGGTGTGTTAATACACTATTATTTTCACTCGTGATTTAATTCTGTAGCATTAATGATGTAATTACTTGCAATTATATGTATTTAGCCCTCTGCGTCAATATATGGTATTATCCTCTTCTTCCCTCATACAAGAAGTTCTAACAATAACGGATCAAACAAAACAACTGCACAAAAAAGTTTGCTTTTGATCTTCTTTTCGGATTTGTGTTGTCATTCTGTGCCAGGAGGTGGTGCCACAGAGCAGGAAACTGTTTAGGTATGGTCTGGTTTGCACACCTTGCAAGATTAAGAGGTTAGGATATGGTTTTGATTTCTGAAGTGTATTCAGGATCTTAGCTGAAGCCTGACACAATTTAAATATCCCAGGACAGAAATAAAGTATTTGTTTTCCCTTCCAGCTGTATTCCCTTCACACTAATGTTCCATTTTTAGTCAGAGGATTCCCAGCTTTCTTCTACACAATGAAATCTCCCTTACCTCTCCATCATAAATTGACCTTATACAGACATGAAAGGTCTCTGAGATGATCCATCTCCCTTACTTTTTCTCCCTCTTTTGCTCTTTTCCTACTTATAGATCTTGCTTTTGTATGAAATAGAAAAGGTTTAAGTCATCTGAAGCAGGTTGAGGACCAGCATGATCACTGCCTTACACTGATGTCCTAAACAGTTTCTGTTGTTTTCTTTCCTCATTTAACCGGGTCAAGACTGCTTACAGTAGTGTGGGGCTGCACAAAGCAGAAGGAAGTGTGCAACTCAAAGACTAAGAGGCATTCCATGTTCTCAGTGCTTGATAACATTGTGAGATGTCTGCAACACAAAATGGACATTTATTGTTTCTGCAGAGATCCTGCAACTGTATGTAGCCTTGTACAGAGTGACTCCTCAGTCACCCTCCAAAGAATTCCTTCCTGAAAGATATGCTCCTTCTAAGTGACACAAGAATGAGTAAACAACTGTGTTGAACAATTTAACTTGAGGGTGCTTTACAGGATCAGTTGCCACTAAGGCAATGGGATATTAACATGTTTCTGAACCTACAGATGTGGCTTTAGCCACAACCATTTTTTAATGTTTTGAAGTCACACACTTTCATATGAGTTCATTTTCAAACCAGTTCCCCTACTTCTTGTTTTCGGTATCTTGATTATAACCTTGTTGCTATTTTCATTCTGTTGCATGGCAACCTGTGGGCTCTGGGGTTTTTTTCAAACGTGTGTTTGCTCTGTCCCACTTCTCCCCGTGTCGGGCTCACTCATGGACATGCAGGATCTGTCTAGGTCTTCCTAGCCTCTAGACTTCGCACTACATTTCACAACATGCTTTCTGTTCACTGCCCCTCTTCTTAAATTTTGATTAATCCACTGCCTTGAGTCTGTAGCTCACACATTTAGCTAGCCTAACTGTTGCATTTCCCATCAGCTTGTGAGGTCTTTGTTGCTACATTCAGACCTGCTCAGCTCTGCAGCATGACCTTTCACACATTTTTTTTTCTATTAACTATCTTAAGACTGAGCTTTGCCCATATGAAAAACCCTGGCTTGTTAGAGAAATGCCTTTACTCCTCAGGATGAGGTATGTCTCCATCTCAGGCTACATCTGAGGTCTGATGGAAAGACTGCTTACTCCCCTTCAACAGGTCTTGCATGCACTACACAGCCTCCACGTTTCTGGAGAAGAGAGCAGCTATAGAGTGATTTTACTGTTTGTAACACTTTGTCCTCACTGGATTGCCTAGAGAGTCTCAAAGTTATATCTATGGCAATGTAACATTTCCAGAAAAAGTTCCTGGCATGGAAACCAGCAGAAACAGAACAACCCGTGCCTGTACCACAGAACTCTCCTATTCTTGAGATAGTGTGGCCACATCCAAACTGCCTACTGAGGAAAGACCTGGCCAGTGCTAACTTCCAAACTCTTCCTGGAAGTTACTCGGTAGAGTACCAGACTGCCTGGGCCAAAACCATGCCAGGCACCAATCTGTCAGTTTAACAACACAGACAAATATGTCCCAGTGTTCAAGAACATTCCCTGATACTGTTGAATTTAGTAATAGAGCCTGAAAAGTCCAATAGGACCTTGCTGTTTTAAAACTCTTATCTTTATCCCACCTTGAAGTGTTTATGCAGTCTTTTCAGGCTCTCCCACATGGTGGTTTTAATAGGCCAATACTCTTGTCTGGATCTTACTTGCTCTGATAATAGAGAGGCCATCAGCTATAATCTTTGTGTTTGGGAGATCCATGAGATATTTGATCACATAGTAACACAAAGCCTTACCTTCCTTGTCATATATATCCAGCAGCACCTGCCCTTTAGGCGTATACCAGTGAAACTCGAACATCCAGCTAGAGCATGCTGATGAGACTGGTGGTGTTCTTAGATCCTGGTGAGGTTTACTAACTGTATTAACACTGCTGCCTGCAGAAGCTTTAAGCCAGTTCAGATTTGCTTACCTGCTGGTTTCTTACACTGCAGTGCTAGCTTACCTTTGCGGTCCTGACAGCCCATTTTCCATTGACACCAGCAGATCAAATGGATACAGCCATTTCACCAGGCTTAGACTGCGCTGCACTATTGCTAACTCAGATTTGTCTCATAGATGCCCAATGCTTTCAAAGATGTGTTTATAGACAGAGACCATTCTGAAACTGGGAGTATTTCTGGTGTCATGCTCCCTGGTGTCCCACGGTAGTTAATAATTCTACATGTCAACTAGTATAAATGACAAGCTACAACATGTCATTTTCTGGGCTTCTTTTTTTTTTTTTTTTTGACAGCCTGTATTTTCCCTTTGTATTTAAGCTATGATCCTCAGACCTTGGCCATGTGCCTCCAATAGAAATTTGCTCTTTGTTGTGACTGATCCTTAGTCTAGCTGGCATCAGGCTGGTTTGGATGCTCATGTACCAGGAGAAGGGCTGGCATCCTTCAGCAGCGTCTGTGTGCTGAGACCATTAGAACACGTTAGAATGACTGATCTTTTCCTGTTCTCTAGAAATCTCCCTGTTTTTACAACGAGTCTATAGGATCCTCTGGTTTTACTTCCTGGAGTACTTGGGTGCTGGGATATAAAAGATGTTTCCACAATGCTGCATTCTTCCACGTGTTGAGGCTTCATTCAGCTCCGAACAGATCAGGCTGGGTGTCAAAAACAGTTAAACTATGTTAGAGCAGTAGTCTACTGCGGATAACTAGTCCTGCTGAGAACTATACTGCACCTGATGTTCCCACAGCTTCCATGGCCCTGCATAGGTGCCTGGAATCTCTTTTTTGTCTGTCAGGGTGCTATTGTTAATGTAAGCACTGGACCATCCTCAGTTAACTTGCTTGTTATGTGTGTCCCATTGCTTTAGTTTGGTACTTGTTTTCTTATTCTGCATAATGGTTGTCCTTGTGTTGATGCCTTCCTCACAGATGCTTACTGTACTTATTACTTGCTTCATTTTTCTAGGATTTCGATCTGGTCTGATCTGCTAGAATCAGAAGTTCCACTAACAGACCTGTATCTACTTCAGTATCTTTGATCTTTAACACAAGCATCTCTTCCTTTTGCTAATTGGCTTCTTTCAAAACAAAACAATATCTCCCACTACCTTTGCTCCATCATCATCCACAGTATTTATCATGTCAGTAGCTTAGACATTATTTCTGTCATATTTAATTTCTTGTCCTTTTTTTTTCCCTTGGTAGAGATAATAAAACTTTAGCTCTACTTTCTTTTTGATGAATTGATGAATCCTGGTGATCAGGATCCTACCATGATATTTGTTTGCTGTACTTTCAGGCAGTGATGTGCTACCTTGTTAAGGGTAGTTGCCTTATGTGCAACTACCTTTCATGGCACAGATCTTGTAGTAGAAGAATATGCCTCCCTTAATCTGCTGCTGGCTGTGCATGATGTGCCAGGCGTTCATGGTATCTGGCATCTTATTTCTTAAAGAAAGGACAAGGAACTCAATACTTAGCTGCTTTAATTGCAGCATAAAGGAATTGGCAAGAGAAAAGTGTAAATCCCTAACACATGGTAGAAGATGTATTGCGTTGTTTATTATAGTCCCATTCTCTACGAATGGAACTTGCAACACACATGTATACCTCCATGTACATCAGACCTCTGATTCTGGAAGGTTGTAAATGGTTGCAAATGTTGACTCTACCAAATTCTCCTCTCAAATGCCCTTCATACCCCGTACTTCCCCTTGCATCTATGAAAGCTATTTGGGAACCAACTGTTTCTGGAAATCAGAGTTTATTTTGGTGCCTGTCAGTGGATTTTATGAGCTTGGTTCTTAGCATCATTTCTTCTGCTCAATGATGTATGCAGAAGTCCTATGGGGCAGCTAGGCTGTCAGGTTCCCTTTTGGCTGTGGCAGTTTATAATTAAGTGCATTTTCATGCAGATCATTTTTCTTTGGGCACAATCTGTTTCAGGCATAATCACTCCTCAGAAATCAAATGCTCCCAAACCCATGTAGCAATTAGAGTGACTGGTCATCTGGCACTTCATGGAGTTCATAAAGACGCAGGGCAACTGCATCTGAATTCCCCACTTATGTAAATTGGACATGCAGGGCTTTCATCCATGATATTTGTTAAACTCTGAGATGCAAACTGTAGTAAATGCAGTCACTGGTTGTCAGCGATTTGAAATACAAATTGTGTGTTTCAATGTGCAAAAACACAAATGGATAGAGAAAGAAAGCACTTTTAACTTGAGCTTCGTGTTTCTTTGAGAAGTGCAGGGCACAGCAGGAATTGAGCCGTCAGGCCATAGTTGTGGCCCAGGTGGAAGCAGTAAGTGAGTAGGAGTGCGTGAATAAGGATTATGAAGGATTAATAACAGGAAAAGGAAATAAGTGTGTCTGGAATTGGTAGCATGAGGTTCAAGGGTGGGAATGTGAAAAACAAGTAAATGTGGTGGAAACCCACCATTTTGTGCTGACTAAAGTGAGTGATGATGGGATACATGATGGATCTTGAATCTGACTAAATCACAGACTAAATTTTGTGAGGTGGCAAAGGCAAAAGTGCAGAAGATAAACTTGTCCAGCACTTCTCTCCTCTTTATCCCTCATGATTCCTTTCTGCTATCTGAAAAGAACAGTCAGAAACCTCCCCTGTCCTTTATTCCCACAGTGCAGATTCTAGAGAATTTATAAAAGGCAGTTTCATAACACCACCTTTTCCTTGTGAGTTCTGATAGACGGGACATATTTTGATAGGTCTAAAAGAAATAATATAAATAGTAATTGCTTGAACAATACCATGCATATTATGGAAAATACTAAGCTCGTAACTGGACATACAGAGGCAAGTTGCCAGAGGTAGAGTTATAAATTTCTTCTGTCCCTTGAACATCACAGAGCATTGCAGGAGAATAAGGAGGTAGAAATAAATCTTGCAGAACAAAAGGGAGTGAGTGGCATGTGTTTCCCAGAAAGTTTCTCAGTGACGTCTTGACTTGGCATCTTACTGTCATGCGGACAGTTCAGAAGAAAGTTCCTTTTGAAAAGTGCTTAAGTTTTAGTGGAAAGTAAGGCAGAGGAAGAACCAGTGTCTCAGATGAGAGTTAAGTAGGACACAAGTGTGCTGAGGCACTTCATCCTCTGACTGCTCTTTTGTGCTGGTTTTGGCTGGGATAGAGTTAATTTTCTTCATAGTAGCTAGTATGCAGCTATGTTTTGAATTTGTGTGGAAAAC
Source organism: Athene cunicularia (assembly GCF_003259725.1). Lineage (NCBI taxonomy): Eukaryota > Metazoa > Chordata > Aves > Strigiformes > Strigidae > Athene > Athene cunicularia. The sequence goes on along the minus strand of NW_020799095.1, from coordinate 145,868,754 downwards.
AGTGTTAATAATACAGGGAAGTTTCAGTAACTGCTGAGCAGAGCTTACACAGCATCAAGGCCTTTTCTGCTCCTCACCCCATCCCAGCAGCGAGTAGCTGGGGGTTCACAAGAAGCTGGGAGGGGACACAGCTGGGACAGCTGACCCCAGATGATCCAAGGGATATTTCATACCATGGGACATCATGCTCAGCATATAAACTAGGGAGAAACTTGTCTGAGGGCTGCTGCTTGATGACTGGCTACTGCTTGATGACTTGGTGATCAGTCTGTTGGTGGTGAGCAATTGTTTTTTATTAGCATTGTTTGCCTTTCTTGGGGTTCATTTCTTCTTTTTTTGTTATTTTCCTTTTCATTACATTTTTGCTATTATTGTTATTATATTTTAACTATTAAACTGGTCTTACATCTACCCATGACTTTTCTCACTCTTATCCTTCCAATTCTCTTCCCTCTGGTCCTGCTGGAGGGGAGTGAGCAGCTGTGTGGTGCTTAGTTGCTGTCTGGGGTTAAACCACGACATCTGTGCACATTCAGTTAGAGTGACAGTGCCCTAATTACAGCCCCTCTTTCCAGCTGCCACAGCTGCAGTGAGGCAGGTGTTGGTTATGCAAAGGCTTCCCAGAGGTCAGAAAAGTAGGTTTGGTGTAGCTGAAACCTAACCTAGCATGTGCTGGGCAGCACTGAGCATCTAAAATTTAGGCAGGTTGTTTATATTCATAATATGGGTTCCCTCCACCATCAACACAGAGAAAAGGAACCACAGGGGGCAACTTGCTGAATTGCTTCTCTTGCTAATTATGGAAGAGAATGAGGTGATCAATTTACATAAGGTACCTCCTCTACAGGTGGCTGAAGATAGGTGAGATAAAGCCTCAGGTCTTGTCAAGACCCTGAACATTTACCTTCAGAGAGCAAAAATTGCATGGGAGGATTTAGACAAGAATCAGGAATTGACCTTTAAATGTAGAAATAAAATGAGTTTGACTCTTTTGGTACTCTGTGCTCTTTAGAATAAAAATGCCCAATACTTCACTTACTTGTCTGCAAACTACAGTCCTAGTAGTGCCTGGTCTTTTTATTTCCATCTATAGCATGGATGCCTTTACATTAAGACTGTATGATTGATAAGGCACATATGAACAACACTCAGATACTATTTAAAACAGGACAGAGTTTGCTCTGCAAATCCATGTGATGACTGAGTTACACAAATAGATAGATTTACAGCCACCAGCTGACTACTTGTCTTTCCTTTCAGTCTGGTGATGAAATGCTTGCACATGAATGTATGAAAAGAATCACAGATATATCATGCCAGTATATCTTTTAACCTGGCTATGCTTGGTGCTCATCGAACAGTCCTTTCTTCTGGAAATAACTATACAGGAATGTTGAAGAAAAAGCAACAACCCCTTTCCCCAAACTAAACTATCAAAAATTCTCCAGTGATGGGGATGAGCAGGTTTATGGTACACTGGGTGAAGAACTGTCTGAAAGACAGAGCTCAAAGGGATGTAGTAAATGGGTCTACATCTAGCTGCCAATCGGTCACCAGCAGTGTTCCTCAGTGTTTAATTCTAGGGCCAGTTCTATTCAATATATTTATCAGCTCTCTGGATGTAGGAGCTGAATGCCCGATTATCAGGTCTGCTGATTATACCAAAACTGGGAGGTGCTGTTGATTCTGCTGAGGGTCAGGAGGCCTTGCAGAGGGATCTAGATAGATAGGAACATGAGATTAATGGGATGAAATTTAACAAGTCCAAATGCTGGATTCCCCTAGGACAGAGTAACACTGGGCACAAGTATGGATCAGGAGAGGAGGGGCTGGAGAGCAGCCCTGCAGAAGGGGATTTGTGCCAGCAGTGTGCCCTGGCAGCCTGCACCCTGGGGTGGATCAAACACAGCGAAACCGCCTGGTCAAGAGAGGTGATGATCCTGCTGTATCCAGCGTTGGTGCAGCCTCACCTTGAACACTGGGTGCGGTGCTGGGCCCCACGGTGCAAGAAGGGTGTGAAGGTCCTTGAATGCATCCGGAGGAGGGCAACACAGCTGGTGACAGGGCTGGAAGGGATGTCCTGTGAGGAGCGGCTGAGGGCTTTGGGCTTGTCTAGTTTGGAGAGAAGGAGGCTGAGGGGGAACCTCATTGCTCTCTCCAGCCTCCTGAGGAGAGGAAGGGGAGAGGGATGCGCTGAGTTCTTCTTCCTGGGGTCCAGTGACAGGACATGTGGGAATGGATCAAAGCTGCACCAGGGAGGTTCAGACTGGACATTACGAAGTGTTTCTTTACTGAGAGGGTGGTCAAACCCTGGAACAGGCTTCCTAGAGAGGTGGTCCATGCCCCAAGCCTGTCAGTGTTTAAGAAGCATTTGGACAATGCCCTTAATAACATGCTTTAACTTTTGGTCAGCCCTGGAGTTGTTCAGGCTGTTGGACTAGATGATCACTGTAGGTCCTTTCCAACTGAAATAATAGTCTATTCTATTCTAACTTTGTAGTGCTCTATAAACAATAAAGGACAAATTCTTCCTGTTTGTGGGGTGGCTAGATGTTTGGAAAAACAGTTGTTGTTGTTATTATTATTATTATTATTATTATTATTATTATTATTATTGTTGTTGTTGTTGTTGTTGTTGTTGTTGTTGTTGTTGTTGTTGTTATAGTTTGTGAAAGTAAGAAGGATTCTGCATCTGTCAATTTCAGACTTAGTCACCCCCGTAAGTTGCCAGGTAGATTTGTTCTTAGAATCATGATTCATTTAGTGAAATTTAGAGCAGACCTGCTAGGATTTCTTTTTGGTAGAAGCCTGACTTTATCCTCATTTAAGCTTCCAAAATTCCTTTCAAAATTGTCCCAGTTAAAGTGGATTTAACTAGATCTTGCCTATGGAAGAAGATTAAAGTAAGTCCCTAAACCAGTGTAAGAAGCATCTCTACCAATCAGGAGACGTGACTGCAGGAGGGATGCATAGACAGACTAGGACACATCTAGCTAGACCAGGTTGCAGTAGTCACTCTGACATTCAAGGTGCCTTCAGGTGCCCAGCCACACTGAAGTCTTTCACACTGCATCTTGGCTGGTTGCAGATTCCATGGATGATAAGGATGTTAACACCAGCTGGTTGTGCAGGCGCTTCTGTGACAAAGTTATAGTTACACTGGCCTCCTTTCAGATCAGAGAGGTACCCACGCCCTTCTGCTGTGGTCACATCACTGCAGCCAGATCTTCCATTTTAATTTGGATAAAGCCCCGTGTGGAACCCAGATTCATAAGGGCACTAATTAAAACCAAAAAAAACCTGCCATGGGGACACTGTTCTTTCCTTTCAAGGTGAATTGCGATAAATTAATCTCGGGTTACAATAACAGAATTGCCCCAAGATAAAGGACAAACCTCAACAGGAAATAATTCATAGTCAACCCCCTTGGCCAAAACTCTCTTGACTGAACAGAGATAATTTTTATGCAGTTTAATATTTCCTAGATTATGAAAAATTTAATTCAGTTCAGAGTCACATTATATGTGAGAGAAGCATGTTTTTTCCAATGAAATGTCCTACATCAGTCAGTGTTCTAGATGACTTAATCTAAAATGAAATAATAATATTTACAAGAGGGTTTCTACTGGTTTACTTCCAGCTAACCTATTACAGTTTCAGAGTGTCTGAGTCCTCATTTTATTCTTCAGAGTGTTGGGACTTTTACTTTGCTTTTTTCAGTGCATGAGGCTAAATTAATTAAAAAGTGCTATAGTAATTCAAGGGTCCCTACACAGAGATTTTTTGTTCTACCTGAAAAACTCTGAAAGTCTCCAGCTGACATTGACTAAATGGATTCAAGCCACTGCTATGAATTCTGCAACAGATGTCGGCATACAGGGATTTGCAGCAAGTGTCTGCAACTTGTGTCTGCTTGAATTCAAGACTTTTATTATTTTTTATGCAATTCAGTACCAGGGAAATGCAAGGCAGATGAGTGACTGGGGAAAAGGTGTGGGGAGAAGGCTCTTGAGTTTTGCCAAGACCTTTCAGCAACTCCTTCCCTTCCTCCATTCCACTTATCTTATCCCCTTGGAATGTAACAGTTCTTACACAGCTCCTATCTGGTGAATTAATGGGACTTTCAGAAAGGAGGAAAAAGGAGGGGTGAAAAAAAACCACAACCTTTTCTGATCCAGTGCAAGAAGGGAAGTTCCATTTTCTGTATCTTGCAGCATATCTGCTTAGGAGTTAGGCTGGTTATGATGTAGCAGCTCTCTTGAAGTATTTATTTTGACCAGATTAACTACCCATGTATAGGTACAGCTCTCCTGGAACGAGTGCTTTGCTCGAGTGCAGCCTATGCCTCTCTGGTATTGACAAATTAACTAGTAACTGGTATAAACGATATCTCCAGTGGAACTTATTCTTCACTGAGCAGAACAAAAAAAGCACCAGCATTGGTTTTCAGGTGTAGGCAAAAGCTTTTAGACTTTTTTCTGCTACAGTAAAAAACTTGAGGTGTTTACCATAACACATTTTATCCTCCCTGTTTTGAAGTTTTTAGTCAAATCTTGATCTGATTTTAGCTGAGCCCTACTGACTGCTCAAAACCCAAGAGTAGCCTCTTCCAAAACTACCTGAGCAATCGCTTTACCCTGCAACAGAATATCCCTGACACACATGCTACTCTGGATTCAAGCCCCTTTTTCTCCCACCATTTCCCCCACTGCCAAGAAGGCTTTGACTTCAGATTCTGCCCTCCAGCATGTACCCCCAACTCTCATTTCCCCAGGTTAAGCCTTAGAGAATCCACTTCCCAGGTGTGGGCAAACCCATCAAGAGTGAAGCTTTCAGCCTTTTCAGAGGCAACACAAGGTTCCCTCAGCCTCAGCTCTGGCTGCAGGCTGGGCATTCCCCACATCCTAAAGTGGTGCTGGTACCTGGGACATAGGCCAAGAGAGGAAACTGGAATGAATAAGCACTTTCTGCCCCAAAATGCAAGAGACACCAAGGAAGAGCACTTGAGAGTGCTTCATTGAATGAACTGATCTGCCAGCAAGAAATAAAACGGGAATGGATCAAGCAGTCCCAATGCCTGCACACAGCCTTACGGCTCGGTCTCTACCTCTGAGAGGGACCTGCAGACTCTTTTATATGCTGGCAATGTATTTGCAGTTTGTCATGACAGTTAAGCGTTCTCGAACAGGGAGCACAAATTACACACGCACACATGCTTCACCCTCACTGATCTCGCTTGCAACAGCACCACTGAGAAAAGTGGATAGGAGGTTCCATTTTGTTGCCACAGGACATGAATAAATGTCATTGATTTCAATGGGAGTTATTTGTATCCTGCAGAGGGAGAATAGCACCCTGGTATCGCTGCTGATCTGTTTGCCCCTTGGTATCTGGATCTCTGCAGTAATAGCAGGGCTAATCCTGCTGCCAATTTTCTCTCTGTTTTTGTTGATCTCTGCTCTGCTTTTATTGAACCAATCCCTAGCTATTAGGGAGAAACTTTCCCTCTGGCATGTTATGCCATTATCATTCATGATGAGGCTTTTTGCACTTCATCTGACATATTTGATGCTAGGCTCTGTCAGCAACTAGGCTCTGGACCGGAGGGACTTCAGGGGTTCAGGATGCGCTTAGAGCAGCAGAATGGGGAGCACCGCAGATGCAAAAGCAAGAGCAATACAATATGCACATTCAGCAGCATGAAATACCATCCCTGCATTTTGTTCACCCTTTTTGCTGCAGCTGACAATCTACATGTTCCTCTGTGATCCCACAGCCTCAGAGGTTTCCAGCCATTTCCACTTCAGAGTACTGCGTTCCCAACTCTTTTTCATGATGTCCCGACATGCAGGCATGTGCTAATCAGTTTTAGTAGGCTCATCATTTGATTTACTTCAAAGCTGGGAACGCAGTTGCTGCCTCTCTTAAAAGATAAGAAAGGTCAGCAGGACAAGGGTTGTTTTGCTTGCTTTTAGTTTGCGCTTGTCCTTTGTAGGTAGGTCAGAGATGAAAGTTGATCTGTTTCATGTAACATTTGTCTGATTTCTTTCAGTCACTGGTGGATTAGCTTCTCACATCTTTGTCCAAAAAATGTTTTTTCATCACCTTGTAACAAAACCTCTCCTTCCCTGGTTTCACACGTTTGTATTGAAGGAGTGTTGCCTTTGCTTTTCGTGTGTCTAAGGTTAAACAAGACTGATCTGCCATGGAATTTATTCATTCCAAAGGGGATCAAAAAAACAAGGTCCTGTACCAAAAAAATTATTTCCAGAACAGTCTCCACAGTCAGAAACTCCTGTGCAATGGATTCTTTTCATGGTAACATCTTGCAGATGACTGAATTTCAGCAGTTATCTGGGCTGACACGTTCATTATACTGCACTGGAAGAACAGAATTCTTACGCATGAAGTGATCTCATATATGAACATAAATAAATTTATGAATAACTCAGAAATGGAAAACTTAAACTGCTCTCTTTTTACCTATCATTACCTTAAAGGTGTGGGTTTTCCAAGGAGCAGTGGATTTTTCATGGCAAGTAATTTATTCCAGGACATTTTTCCTCCCTTCCTATTTGTGAACAGATTACAATTATTTCTTAGCTATTCATTATTCATGTGCTAAGTACTTATCTTTACTCATTTGGTTTTGGTGTACAAGACATTTTGCACATAACTTTTTGCGAGAGTTTTGCAGAAATCTGATATTTCCAATCAGTATTACAGGGATTCCTTTGAGAGAGGGGATGCTCTCTTTGATGCCTCTTGACTGAATGACTGTTGTTACTAACTGAGCCAGCTGGAACTGTGGTTGGAAAAGTAGTGCCTACCCTTTTTTAACCAGTGCACGCTGTCCACACCAGCATGCCTTCCAGCTACTGAGCTTGAACTAGCCTCATCATGGGTTCAAGCATCATAGATTTTCTTCCTGATATTGTTTCTTATCATGCACTGAAGCCCTCTAAGTGATGGATGGTATTCCTGTTCTTGTTTGGGGATTTTCAAAGGGAAGAAATCAACTTAAAGATTTTCCAAACAGCAGGCAGAAAAAATAGAAAATTATTAAAAAGTTCTTTGCAAAGCAATGCAACAATGTTCTTCACAAAGCAGGAAATTTGCCTGCCGTGGAGTAATGCTATTTGCACACACCATCCATGCTTGTGCTGGAAAGGGAAAGGTGAGACCAATAGGTGACTGAAGATTAAGCATCAGAGTGGAAAACAAATTTAAATGAAGCTCAGAGTTGCACAGGCATAAAGAAATGAAGACATTTGGGGGGTTGGTGACTCACGTGGGTGGAGCTTAATTTTCTGGGTGGGGGTACAGAGGAATTACACCACATTTTTCCGCCCAGCATGGTGCTACTATTTCTAGTCCCATGCGATCCAGAAAAAGAAGAAGCTGAGAAAGAAAGAGGCCCCCACCCTTTCCCTAGAATGAGAAAAAAAAATGTTTTCCTTCCTTGTATTTTCTTCTTTCCGTCCTCTCCCTTTCCTTCATGCTATCAGCATCAGCATTATATCCTCTCTTTTGGGGAACTTGCTTCATGCCAGGCTGTTTTGCTTAAAGGTTTCTTTAGCTTAACCGCCTGTCTCATTAATGATTTTTAAGATTTGAGTCATGTGGTCTGCTCAGTGACATCTCTTCCCCTCAGCTCCCCTTCCCCCACACCTCGTTTAAAGGTTTCTCGGTGTCAATCTACCGGATGATTCCAATTCAGAGCACAGCATAGGCATTGTGTGAATTATATACGTCAAACGCTGAAGTTCAAGAGAGCTCCGGCGTATGCTGAATGCTTGGAGTTCAGGGGTTATTTGACAGGAAACATCTTGATGAAGGACCTCTCCTTTCTGCAGCCTGCTGTTCCGTGTCTGCTCTCGGGGATGAACAGCAATCCCAGCCCAGACAGGGCCCCTCTGTCCGACCACTGAACCAAGCTCCTCACTTGTTTCCAGTTGCTTTGGCTAGACAAGAAACAGCAGAGCTAATGGGCAGAAAGGGATATTAATTTGCATTTGAATACAGCCCAACACAGTTACTCAATGTTACTGCTGGGTAATGGGAAAATTAAGCTAAAAGGGAGTTAGCATATGGAAAAGAAATGTAGCTGATGCTGAGAAGACAGACTGCAGTTGCAGTGAATTAGTGGCCACAGCTGTTATGTGGGATGCCTTACCGCTCTCGGGGCAGGTAGCATTGCAAAAGCAAATATTCCGTTTTACACACATTATTAGACAGTGTGGAGTGGCTGGAGAAATAAAATCAACTAACAGGAAATAAAAAAAATAAAAAAAAAACCCAAAAACAAAAACAAAAAAAAAAAACGGGGGGTTGCGGGGAAAGTGATGTAGTTTAATATAAAAAGTCTAGTGATGAAAAAAAAAAAACACAGAAGCAAAGGAATGCAAGGGGAGGTATCCTGCCTTCCTTAGAAAAGCAATAAAACCCATAGAAATGTTTCCTTCCATTTGCAGTGGGCGACCACTGTTTTCCAGGAGTGAGTCTGGCTGATCACAGCAATTCTCCCCGAGTCGGACAGAACCAGATCTTTATACACGTTGTGTTATTGTAGCTAAGAGCAATATGTGGTTACTGTCTCAGAGCTCTTGCTTTCTTTTATTGCCCCTTTTCTTAGGGTCTGGGTTTCATTTCCTTGCTGAGGACCTGCCCAGAATGACCCCGTGAGTTACCTGTTGTCCCAGGGAAATAAGGGGCTGGACTGGAATTGGAAAGGTTCACACAAGCAGCTTGTTTGCAACTCTGAGCATTTCATTTCATAAGGCCCCGCTTTGGTCTGTGGCATTAACTGTTGTGATTCCACTGTGGCAAGGACACATTGCAGAGTAATGTGCAGTGGCCTCCCTCTATTTTCTTTAAATTACATATATTTTTTAAACAAGTGAAGAGATATCCCTCTTGAATAAACTTTAAACATATGCAAACCCATGAACAGGCATCCTCACCCCTTTTCTTATAAGACAAACTCTTGTGTTGCTTTTCCAAACAGGCTAAAGTTTGCATCAATAAGCCAAATTTTTTTCAATGGTACTAAGACCCTGAAGTGTTCAATATAATGCTTGCCTTCAGAACCCTTTGAATTTTGCCACATGTGTTCCAGAAAAATAAAAAGTTATGGAGACATTTGATTTCTTTTTTTCTTTTTCTAAAACAATGCCTAGGATTTAGTTACACATCTGCAAGCAGTACTGGTGTGCAGTTAAATACATTGCATGGCTTTGAACTTCTCAAGCGTGACTGTAAAACGATATTGTCTGTGCTTCTTATTGGTTGTATCAGATGAGTCCCACTTCAGTCCTTTGTTTGCTGATGTCATTAGAAATAATTAAAGTTTTTATCTGGTTCACATTTAGTAGCTTTGTTTAAATGTGGGTTTTGGTTTTGTGGTTTGTTTTTTGGTGGTTTTTTTTGGGGTTTTTTTTGTTTTTTTTTTTTTTTGTGGGTTTTTGTTGGTTTTTTTTAATAGAACATTTACTTCTGAAGCCTGTTCCATGCTGCTGTTCACCCAGGGTTATTCTTAACTAATACTTTCTGAGGGTTCACTACCTCCCCCATAAATCCTTACATTCCCATTTCGTAAATTTAATAACAGGATCTGGTTTCAATCCTCCCTGCACAGAAAAGCCACTTCAGCTTTTCATTCGGACGAGGAACTTGATGGAATGTGCCTGGTGCTCAGAGCAGCTCCCAGCCCTCCATGCAGTTCATCTTGGGGCCAGCCGTGCTGCCTGGGGCTGCTTAACACAGGGCTGCGAGCCTTCCTTATCTCTGCTGCCAGAGAAAGGAAAGGGATGGGAGGAAAAAAAAAAAAAAAGCGGTTTTCATGATGTTAAAGAAAGGGAGAAAGCATTCAGATTCCAAGCTGAAAAAAAAAAATCCTGAGAATTCTGAAAAACTTGAAAATTTCTAAGGGGCTGGATTTTGAATAATTACAATGTGTGCATTAAGATGTGCTTATATACAAAGTCGGCACGGTCACTATGCTTTTCATTATCTGGACATTTGATCCTGCCAGTATACCCTCAGACAGGAAGACACATCAACTATTGCCCTATGGACATGGAGCAGCAAAAGGACTCTGGATCAGATCACATCTCAGTCACAAACTGCAGGTCACCAAGGTGAGGAGGAGGAAAAATTCAGCACTGAAGCTAGTGCTTAGTGAACATCTCTTCCATTTCAGGTACCCAGCCATGATTCATTACAGGGGATCACCACTGATGCATCAGGGTAAGTTCAGGCTGACAGGCATTTACTAAGGCATAGCTGAAATATATCTACTCATTTGCTTACGCCACAGTCATGTTTTCGGGTAGATGTTCCTCTAAAGCTAGTTGATACCTGAGTATATAGGCTTCGGGCTTTTCCTAACACATGTGCCTTGATGTGAATCATTCAGTGCTTGGTGTTGACTTTAGCTGACCCTAGCACAGAAGCCCTCTGGGAGCCCATGAGGTTCCCAGTGCCATGCCAGCTGAACACTTCACCTTCTTAGACCTGTTTTTTCCCCCTGCGAACTAAGGAAGAGTATTCTCCCTATTTCTCTCTAAATGTAAACCCTAAGACCCCATATTTTTCCTCTCTCACCAAGCCTGGTCTAAAAAAGGCGTGATAGGATGCCACCATCGCAGTCCCTTTTCTAAGGCTGTGTGACCACCTTTGCAACACCCTGCAGCATGGCTTAGCAGTGGCGACAGTCTCCCTCTGGCAGCCTCAGCCTGGGCAGAGGCATAATTCAAAATCCATTAAAGCGAGTCAAAGATCCTCTGATTTCAAAGCACTTTGGATTTAGGCTTCTTTCCCATCTAACAGGAGTCCCTTACAAATCAGCTCCAAGGCACATCAGTTGGATGCTGTGCAAAGGTTTTTCTAGTGCCAATTTGAGTTCTGTGGGTATTAAAGAGCACAACATACTACTTGATTTTCAGTCAGTCATGTTCTGCCAGCACTTGCATTTTGAATCTGGGGGGTGGGAGGAAAGGGGAGATAATCTGTAGTGTAAGTGTATGAAGTGTGCACTGTTAAAACATAATGCTATCTTATTAAAACTATCATTGTAATGAAAGCGGATTATTTACTTTGTAACCCATAATGCTTTCCCAGAAAGTAGTTTCTGGACATAATTGCCAATTTTCTTTGAACCAGATGCATCCCTGACCACAGCTGTCCTTACAGCTCACAGATGTTGCCACTTTCAGGCCACCACAGCAGAAGGGAGCACCAGGAAGGACAAGAGGGATGAGTGGGTCAGAGGCTGGTGGGATCACAGGTCTGGTGTCTGTTGGCAGGACCAGAGCTTACCTGCCTCTGTGATGTTTGGTTTGCTAAGGACTTACTGACATCTCCATCCTGTGTCACCACAGATGACACAGAGGAGCAGAAAGTAGGAAGTCCCTGACCTGCCAGATTGTCCCACTGTATATCAGTATTGTACAGCTGTCCTTTATGCTCCAGTCAAGAGTAGGATTTGAGTTGCTGGGGTTAGCAAGGAGGAATGACTTCATATATCATGCTCAAAATTATTGCTCGTGTCTTTGTTCTTAGAGTCTGGATACAAACAGCTAGGAAGCCCACCTGGCTTGGTTGCATTAGAAACCAGTGAAAAACCTTCTGAAAGCTCAGCTTTTCTGCAAACAACACAAAGACCCATTCGGAAGCGAAGTCTTCTCATCCCCTGACCTGTAGGCAGCTCTGTAATCACAGCCCTGGTGACGCTGCTGTGCCAGGCAAACCAGAACCTCAGAGGCTCTTTCCAAACTTCCCTAGGGAAGCATGAGATGATGGAGGAGGTGACAGGAGTTGGGGAAGGAAATTCCAGGGAAGCTGTATCTATATCTTTACATGACTGTGGACTGAAAAAAAAAAACCATGAGGCCAGACAACTGTGCAAATCTCCATGTTATGTTTCAAAGCACGCACATGTACATCTTTCACATGCAGTCTTCAGTGCAGCTGGTATTGTGGCACGGGTACAGTTATCCAGAACAGCTGTCATTCATCAGTAGCAAATTCCTGCCAGCAGGTAACATCTCTCTTTTACTACCAGGAGGGAAAGTGAGAGCGCCACTATTATTCCCAGATCTGGACTGGGTATCAACTGCCTGTCTCAGTCTTCCCAGCTCCAGCTCACACAGCATTAGTCAGACTCTGTCAAGAGGTTTGATTCAATCCTACACAGATCCGACAGCCAGATGAAACACTGCGTGAACTCATTAGGTGGCAGAGCACCGAGCTGCAGCCTTGTACTCTCTCAAAGACTGGCTCGCTCTGGAAGTGAGTACCCGCCGTCTAGCTTTGTGTGCAAAGCCTGATTTGCTTACTTCATATGTAGCAATCTGAACTGCTGTGTTCAATCATATCTGACTGTGATGTGAACTACTGAGTACACAAATGCTAGTGATGATCTGTACAATTTTGTCATCCAGTAATTGATAGCCATACTGGCTAAGGGGCTCTGAGCTCCTGACCAGTGCTGGCACTTTCCTGAGCTCATGTCCCTGAGGTGGCACATGCACATACAAAAGCTGGGCAACAGAAAACTCCCTAAAGTGTTGTGGTTTAACCCCAGTACGTAGTTTAGCTCCACCCCCAGTGGGATGGGGAAGGAATCAGCAGGGTAAAAGTGAGAAAACTTGTGGGTTGAGATAAAGAGAGTTTAATAGGTAAAGCAAAAGCTGCACAGGCAAGCAAAGCAAAACAAGTAATCCATTCACCCCTTCCCATTGGCAGGCAGGTGTTCAACCATCTCCAGGAAATCAGGGCTCCATCACACATAATTGGGAAGACAAACACCATAACTCCAAACATCACTCCCTTTCTCCTTCTCCCCTACAGCTTTAATTACTGAGCATGTCATCACATGGTATGGAATAACACTTTGGTCTGTTGGGGTCAGCTGTCCTGCCTTTGTGTCCCAACTTCTTGTGCATCCTCAGCCTACTCACTGGTGGGGTGGAGTGAGAAGCAGAAAAGGTCTTAACTCTGTGTGAGAACTGTTCAGCAATAACTAAAACATTCATTTGTTACCAACACTGTTTTGGTCACATATCGAAAACACAGCACCATATGAGCTACTCTGAAGAAAATCAACTTTATCCCAGTCAAACCCAGTACACTCATGCACAAGAACTGGGCATCAAAACTAAGCCAAGTCTGAGGAAAAGCAGAAAGATTGAGTTTCACCAGGTTGTTCCAGCTTCAAGGATTATAAAAGAGCATTGAGGAGAGAACACTATATTTTGCCCAAGGCAAGGTCAACCCTCCACTATTTGTCACCAGCGATGATGGGTCCCTACATCCCCACTGTCCTTGTTAGCAAAAGCCCCAGCCATTCTGTGAGTATGGCAGTGAAAGGGGAGGTCAACTGAAAGCCAGATTCTGACCTTATAAATTCAGGATGAATCCTAAGTCACAAAAAGCTTTCAGATTAGGTTGACAATATAATAAAAACTGTAATAGAATTGTGTTATTTAAAGGTGAGAACAATTTATGTGACAAAAGAAGAACTGGAGGGAAAAATTCTTCTATGAAGATGACCTCAGCTGCTGCCTGCTCATGGCCACATGTCATTGGGTTTGTCCCTTACACCTCTCTGCACTGCAATGGTATCTAGTGTTGCAGTAGCACAACAAAGCCTTGGGCACAGCTGGTGCCCTTGCTGCTCCAACAGGTGATCAAGCATTTAGTTTTTCTGTAATCAGGATGACCCCAGAAGTGTCCTGTGGTCTGCTCACAGCTTTGTGAAGCCCTTGCAAGGTGCTTGTTGCCACATGAGTCTCGATTCAGCAGTGTGCTTTAAACTTCACTTGAAATTCCAAGCCTGCCCCAGCTCTTACTACACATGACTATGCATCTGAGTTCTGACAGGACTTAGAGACAGGCTGGTTATAAAATATGCCATCATACTGACATGTCTTTTTTTCTTCTTCCAGGTGGTAAAATTAATTGCATTCGGTCCTCTCCTTTGTATGTCTCCGTGCAATCTGTTGCACAGAGACAAGACAGGTGGGGATCTTTCAAAAAAGGGGTGCACTTCCTCACTTCTTTTCACTTGCACTGTGAAGAGGTCTACAAATCCTGCCATGAGCACAGTCCTTGCATCTCAGTTCTTCCTGTGCTGCCTACTGGAAGGTAGTAGAAGCAAGCACTTAAACAATGTGCATTCTCACATCAGGGTTTGAGCCACCCCTGGCTCAAGGTCTGTTAGGTATGTAACTGTGAGTCTTGTTTTCCTTAAAAATTTGAGCCCGTGTTAAAAATAGAGGGCCTTTTAGACTATGTGGTGCCCATACATTCCATGTGCGGAACATGTCCTCATATGAACCCAGTGGTTATTCAAACTTGCAAAGGTTTTGTTCATTGTATTTATCTGAGAGAACTACAACAAGAGCCTGTCCCCTGTATCCTGCTTGCACGGCTTGCTGCCCTTCCTGAGAGCTCATTAGGCAATTGAATTGCACACAGGACCTGACCAAAAGCCCACTGGAGCCAGTGAATGATTTTCTATTGATCCAAGCCCTTGAACTGCAGCGGTACAGATGAAGCAAATTCTGAAAAGTTTCTGCTTTCAACCCATCAGGACACAACTTGAATTTCCCTACTTTGTCTCTTTTATTTTTTTCTTTTGTCTTTTTTAGACTTTGAATTATTTTGTTCAGATAGATTTCCCCTCTATAAATCTTGTTGCATTTCTAAATGCAGTTACTACTAGGGGGTAGATAAGCTACAGGCAGAAAGCAAGGCAAAACATGGCTAAATGGAGCTTTCTTTAACACACCAACAGCCAGGAGAGAGGGAGTGAACCACAAACTATTACAAGAATAATTACAGTATTAAAGCAATAACAACAAGAAATAATAATATATTATGGTTTTGCAATTAAATAGCATCCTTTATCTGATAAACTCGTTGTGCTTTACAAACTTCAATTAATTAAGTCTTCCTCCTGCACATGATGTGAGGAAGGCAGTAATCTTCAGCAAGAGTTTCAAATGACTGCATTAGCTGGGAGTGCAAACCACACCCTTCTTCGCCAGAAAATGAGCACTTTTCGTGGAAAATCATGTTTTGCTACATCTGGTCAAACAAAAAAAGTAGCTGAGAAAATGAAAGCTTAATTTGCCTGAGTTTAGACAGGGAAGTTTAGGGCAGTAGAACCTGAATTTCTTAAAAAACAGCTCTTAAAGTCTGTGAAAATATCACAGCTGGAAAAGAAGGCAAAGCAAACGTTACATGGATGCTGCATGAACTGCAACATTATCTTGTTTTCTGCCCCTCTTTGCCTGCTCTTCCCCTTTCCTGGTTTGTTGAACCAATGACAAGTGAGTTTTCAGCCTGGAAACAAACTTTCTTTAAAAGAGGAATAAAAAGTGTGGGGGTCTCCTATGCACAGTTTACAACAGCAACACCAGCAATAGACTGGGAAATGAATGCTCCTTTAGGTGTATGCCAGCTGTCGAGCTTACACTAAACAATGTTCTTAATTATTGGCAATGAGTTGGCAAGCTCCTGAAAGTTTGTAACCAATTATTTTTTTATAATTATGATCACTTAAAAACAATAGCATATAACAAATTATGATTAACAAGGACAATGCAAATGTCAATTAGAAAATGTGACTCTAACTATCCCAACTTGCCTTAAAGCACAAATCACTGCAAGTGCATTTTTTGTTCAAAAGCAAAAACAGCTAGAGAAAAGCAGATGACCGTGAGATCATGGGGCTGGAAAAATAAAAAGCAGAGGTATTTTGCTTCCCATGCTGGATGCTGAAAGGTCGACACAGAAATTAATGAGGAAATGCCATGACATATCACACAGTGGGACCATCCTCATGGTGCTGCAATTGGCGACCAGACACCACCTGCACTCTCAGAACAGCCCTGCTTCGGGGGAGGCAGGTGAGCGGCCTGGGCATGCACAGCACCACTTGCAAGGCATGAAAAGTGACATCCAGCTGCCTTGACAAGGGTGGCTAGTGCCATTTTATACATCTCAGGATATTCTACTTAATTTTCATCTATTTTAGGTTTACTCAGCTATCCTAGATACTCACACAAGTCTGGCAGATAAGACATAGGACCCATGGAAAACCTATGACCTCCTGGAGGGGCAGTTGGAAGACAGAGAGGTTATATCAGGGAGCAAAACTACATTAGATGCCTGTGTTTAGACATCTGAACCAAGCAAGGAGAGATTTTAGGTTCCATTATCCTTGTGCTGGCCTTGAAACATCACACATTGACAGGCTCAGTATGGACCTTTCCCACTAGACTTTCTCCAAAAATTACCAAACATGGAGGTATAAGGCAAGAACAGAGCTCTGAACTCAAAAGTATATTGTATATTCAGACAGTGCCATGTCACAACTGCCTGGTGATTATCTTCTTAGGAAGGAAAAGAAAGAATTGTACTGGCATTTGGAATAAAATGGCTTTCTCTGTGGAGGGTGTACACTTCAGATCAGGAAGCAAGTGAGCACGTTCAAGGTAGCTTGTGGCACAGAGCAGGGCTCTCAAGGAGTAGCATCTCTGGGCTTGCAAAGGAGTTTCTGGTGGGGGCGTGACACTGAGGACATGAAAGGGTCTCAGGTTTCAGGAGTAAATGCAGTGATAGAAGTCCTTTTGAGGTCTTTCTTCAACTTCTCTTTGTTGGCACTGTTGAAGACTGGAATTTTTTAGATTATTTTGGGGGGGTTCATTTGGGGACATATATATTTTTCATCCCTACCTGGAAGGACACGGTAGAAAACTATCCCCCTGGAGCATACAGTAGGCATTATCCAAATACTGTTAAATGGAAGAGATCAACCTGCACACCTCCCATCCATCATGGTGACATGGCTGAAGGCCAGGAGAAGAAGGTTTGATTTTGTCTACTCTGACAGCACTCATTCAGTCAGTGAATCTCTGTCGCATTGCATGTATCTCTGAAAGGTAACTGGCAGCATATACATGACTTATAGATAGAGACACAAGCAAACATGATGAAAAAAATATCAGCATAATCTAGAAAGCAAGGGGCAAGGAGGAATGTGAATTATTGTCCCCTTAGAGTATGGGTGCTCAAAACTGTTGTTTGTGCTGCACCAACCACACAGAAAGCAGAGTCTGTGCTCAGCATACAGATCTTGCCTTGTATATCATATCTTGGTAGATTTGAGGTGGATTTTACCAGGGACTAGGGATGTCGTCGCTCTCCCAGTGTGTGTGTGTGTGTGTGTGTGTTTGTACAGGGCAGGAGCTGGGACATTTGGCAGACACTATCCTCTCTCCTGGCTCTGAGTTGAGCAGTTTCCTCCCTTCCATCCATCCTAAGCAGCACTAAGCATAGTATTTAAAATTATGAAGGATTAAAATCAGTATTTCTCACCCCCAAAAATCTAAAGTCTTCCAAAAATATCACAAAATAAAAGGAAAGTAATTTTTCTTGGTACCCCTACCTTTTTTACTTTTTAATGCTTTTTACTATGCCATGACTGAGTACCTCCATCATTGACCACAGCATAATGTAGTTTTAAATACATTACCTCAGTACTGATAGCAGTCTGGCTGCAACAGCTTGGATTTGGCACCGACAGAAAAACCTATTTGGAAAGCCTGTCCAGTTAGGTCAGACTCTAAAGTCTGTGCTGGCAAACACAAGTTGCTCCCACCCCAAACTGGATAGCTGGAGAACAGCTCTAACTTTAGTTGACTTGAAGTCATCACCAGGCCAACAGGGTGGATGTGCAGTTTCAGGGTGAAAAGTCATTCTTTAACCTGTATGAAAATACATTTAACTGATGTGTAATCCCTCTCAGATGTCCTACAGGGAACAGCAGGTATATACCTGTGTTTACTGACAAGACCTCTGGGAATGGCAGACAATTTATATTACACAGAGACTGGGATAGTTGGAGGTTCAGTACTGCCCGCCTAGCTGTCTGCTTTGGTTGCAGATCAGTGCTTAAATTCTGCTCACTGGCATTTCACAGATTTTGCAACAAGAGTGGAGTCACGAGCTCCTTGTCTGGGCATCTTTGCATCCCCTTCTCATGTGCCTGGATATGTTATCCATGTTTACAGGTCATGTTTACACTGGGTAGCTACTTGCAGAGCTACCCAAGCTCACCACACTCAAGATGTTACTGGAGCGGGACACTTCATAATAACTTGAGCAGATCTCTACTGAAACAAATTGGACTTGTTGAGAGGCAGCTGATTATGAGCAAATGCTTGAGGTTGCATAACTTTCCACATCACAGCTAGACTCCTCATGGTGCTGCATGGCACTGTGTGGATGTCCCAGCAATCTTGGTGCTGTCTCAGAACTTTTCCCATTGGATTCTTTCCTGCAGCTTCATCCAAATCGTAGGGTATGGATCCCAGGGAGGCTAACACATTCATAGAATCATTTAGGTTGGAAAAGGCCTTTAAGAACACCGAGTCCAATGATAAAATACCTTGCAGGAAAGTACAAAGTCAGGGGGGAACATGGTGGTCCAGAAAGAGCTTTGCACAATGGCTGCTCATACCCAGACCAACCTCGAGGACCTCAAGGATCACTACACTTCTCTGAAGCTGACATACAGTCAGTTTTCACTTGTACATGAATTTAGGTTGGTAGCTGGCACGTGTGTATTTGAATCACTGTTTCAACTAGTCACAGAAAACTTACAGATTCAAGTAGTGTGTTACAACCACATACCTGTGCTTTCCAAAACCTGTAGGACAACGTGTAAAATATCCCCAAAGCAAAGAGACATTGTCAAGAAGTTGTCCCATTTTCACACTAGCTATCGGTTAGCCAGTGTAGCTGGCTGTGTAACTAATACCTTCCATATGGGAATATAAAGATAACTAGGTTGAATCATTAGACTTTTAGGGCATTTTGCTAGCTGGAACATCCCCACAGCTTCCACAGTGCCCAAAGCAGGGCAGGGACTGAAGCACACATTTTGGCTGTATGCATTTGCTAGAGGCTGAGAGTGGAAGAATTAAACAGCTACTGATATTCTGGCTGCAAAGATTTATCTGAGGCCAGTTCCTACCCCTAAAGTGTCTCTGCAGCTCTATTGCATTTGTTGTCATTGCTTAAATCTAACTGAGGGTGGGAGTAGGACCTCTTTTCAGGTTTCCACTTTTTTTGTTTAAGCTTCTGCTGTGACAAAGCATCATGCACTAATGAAAGACAAAATTAGTAACTCTGAAATGCAGTTTAAATTGGTTGGGAACTAACAAGAGAAGGAAAACTAGAGTGAAAAAAATTAAATATGCCTGGAAGAAATCGTCCTCTTTTTCAGAATTGCACTTAGTAATTCTACCATTATTATAACAGAATGCAATGTCATAACATGGGCATTGATGTTATTCATACACAGTTTCATAAAAGTAACAGAAAGTGAGGCTTGTGGTGCCTCTTAAACAAATAAGAATTTAACTGCCTCAATAACATTTGGAAATTGGAGATAAAGCCAAAGCCCTATGTCTGATATTAACAAATTACTAGCTCCTAAAGCAGGCCTGCATAGCCTATTGTACAATTAGTGACAAATGTGGTGCCTGTGACATATTTAGTGCATGGAAAATAGAACTGGTCTGTATGATGTATGATGACTGGGTAATGATTGTAAGTAATGGTCTGTTTGTACTTCTGAACAAAGCAAAGAAAGCAATTAGCCCTTCCCATAAGCCCTCCATCACTGCTGGGCTGTCCTGCTTCTTTAGTTTGCTTGGGATAGAGGAGTGGAGAGGAGAAAAGGAGCAACTGAAAAAAAAAAAAGAGAAAAGTGGAAAGGAAGGAGAGTAGAGCAGGTTGTTCCTGACACCCAAGCTGTGTGATTTTGGTGCCATATTCAGACCCTACTTTTTCTATTTCAGTGTCTGATGCTCTTTCCCATCCAGGATAATCAGTGCCTCTCCAGATACATATGTTTCACCCTAGACAATCACATTCCTGCACTTCTTTCTCTGTACTGTCCCTTACTCATGCCCCAGGTCATCGAGAACTCTGTGGGAAAAGCAGCTCAATGCTAAAAAAAAAAAAAAAAAAAAAAAAGTTGACTTATTAGAGAAGAAATAGGTGAAAGAGCAAAGAATATTATTATGTTACAACACAGATCCGCCATGCACATTTGAGTAGAGACTGTGCAAAAACTTGCTAGAAAGTGGAAAATGTTCAAGGGGAAGGAAAATGTGATTTGAGGAAATGGATAGGAACTAAGGAGATTAATGCTCATCAAGCTCTAAGTATAGAAGAAACAGTTAAGGGGGAACTATGAGAGATCTATAATATCATGAGTCTCATTGAATTGGTGACAAGAGGAAAAATTCTTCCCAGTCCTTGTCAGCTGACAGCTAGAAGCTTTCAAATAAACCATCTGGCAGGTTCAGACCAAACCAAACAAAAGCAAGATGTTTCTTCAGATAACATACTAATCCATGGAACTCCCCACTCCTGCCATCTTCCTGTATAACTTTACCTTTTAATTCTCCTTCACAGTCCAGAAAATATTGTTTTATCTTTCAACTCCATCCCCTTGCACACCTCAAAAATCCTCTCCAGAATATTTTCCTCATGCACATCCATTTGAGCTCCCAATATCATCATTGTAGCTAGCTGGGTTCAATATTTATTTTTACTCTTCTATTAATGGGCATTAGTATATAAGGCCAGTATCACCCACTGTAGGAGAAGATTAGATTCAAGACCATCTAAGGAAGCTGAAGGTGAACAAGGCCATGGGACCTGATGAAATGTATGCATGGGTCCTGAGGGAACTGGTGGATGAAGTGGCTAAGCCACTATACATCATATCTGAGAAGTCATAGCAGTCAGGTGAAGTTTCTGCTGACTGGAAAAGGGGAAACATAACCCTAATTTTTAAAAAGGGAAAAAAGGAAGATCTGGGGAACTACAGGCCAGTCAGTCTCACCTGGCACATGCCTGTCAAGATGATGGAGAAGATCCTCCTGGAGACTATGCTAGGGCATATGGAAAATAAGGACGTCACTGGTGACAGTCAGCATGACTTAACTAAGGACAAATCATGCCTGACAAATCTGATGTCCTTTTAAGACAGTGTTACAGTTCTGGTGGACAAGGGAAGAGCAACTGATGTCATTGACCTAGATTGTGCAAAGCACTTGACGCTATCCTGAATGACATCATTGTCTCTAAATTGGAGAGGCATGGATTTGGTGAATAGATGACTCAGTGCTTAAGGAAATGGCTGGATGGTTGCACTCAAAGAGTTCTGGTCAACAGCTCAATGTCCAGATGGAGAGCTGTGACCACTGACGTTTCTCAGGAGTCGGTGTTGGGACTGGTACTGTTTAACACCTTTCTTGGCAACATGGACAGTGGGATTGAGCACACCCTCAGCAGGTTTGCCAACAACACCAAGCTCTGTGATGCGGTCAACACTCTGGAGGGAAGGGATGTGACATCCTGATGGACCTGAACAGGCGGGAGAGGTGGCCTGTGCAAGCCTGATGTTCAACAAGGGCAAGTGCAAAGTCCTGCAGGTTGGGGCAATCCCAAGCACAAATACAGGCTGGACAACAAGTGGACTGAGGGCAGCCCTGAGGAGAAGGACTTAGGGGTGTTAGTTGATGAGAAGATCAAACATGATCCAGCAATGTGCTCTTACAACCCAGGAGGCCAACCCTATCCTGGGCTGCATCAATAGAAGTGTGGCCTGCAGGTCAAGAGAAGTGATTCTTCTTTTCTACTCCACTCTCGTGAGACCCCAGCTGCAGTGCTGTTTCCAGCTCTGGGGCCCCCAACATAAGAAGGTCATAGACCTACTCAAGCAGGTCCAGAGAAGGGCCACAAAGATGATCAGGGAGCTGGAACACCTCTTCTGTGAGGACAGGCTGAGAGAGTTGGGGGGTTGTTCAGCCTAGAAAAGGCTCTGAGGAGACCTTATAGCAGCCTTCGAGTACTTAAAGGGGGCCTACAGGAAAGATGAGAAGGGACATTCTCAGGGAGGGTAGTGATAATACAAGGGGTAGTGATTTTAAACTGAAAGAAGGTAGATTTAGATTAGATTTAAGGAAGAAATTAGTTACTGTGAGGGTGGAACAGGTTCACCAGAGAATTTGTGGAACAGATTGCCCAGAGATGTTGTGTATGTTCCCTCCCTGGAATTGTTCAAGGCCAGGTTGGCCAGGGCTTTGAGCAACCTGGTCTAGTGCAGGGAGTCCATGCACGTGGCAGGGGGGTTGAAACTAGATGATCTTTAAGGTTCCTTCCAACCCAAACCATTCTATGATTCTATGATTCTGTATTTTTATGATTCTCTAAAGCAGTATCCTAGTAAACATCTCTCTTTCATCCTGAAAGCCATGTACACTTTTTACAACAGACTGAATCCCTGAGTTGTGGCACTCTATATCCATTGTTAGTGGAGAAGATACTGACCTGGAGATAGCATCTGACACAAGATTCATATCAGATTTCCCCTTCTGCTCAGCTTGGGAGTTGTAAACTGGTTGACTGTGAGTTTACTTCTGAATTGAGTCTCTGCAAATCAGGAATTGCCGGATGGGGATTCAGGTATTTCGAGTATGTTATCTGTCATCTTACTTGTTGTCTCTGAGTGTATTAGTAACTCTCTCAAGATCACTGGGACGTTATCACAGCCTGTAAATTCTGCAAAAGTGCTCACCTCCCTTGGTGTACAAAAGGCCAATACCACAGAAACTCTGAAGGCAGTTTCTTCTCCTGGAAATGAAGAGGAAAGGGTGCAGATGGCAAGACTGGCATGAGAATGTACTAGAGGCATTTGCAGATTTACACTCTTGTTATTCAAAACAGCATGAAAAACAACCTTCTTTAATCTTTAGTAAAGAGCAAGCTGGCTGAGGACTTCACAGGGAAATGCAAAATGCTGAAGGGTATCATGGAAATAAATGATACATTTGACCTCAGGTCAAACTGAAGAGAGAATGAGCTTCAGATAAGAAAGCTTCAGGTAGGAGGGAGTATAAAATATGAGGAGAAAACACAGGGTCAGGGTAGAAACAAACAGTAAAAATACATTCTTTGTTCTTGAGCTTTAATTTCTGAATGTCTGGTTGAACTTTTCTATGAAGGAGGTTGTGTGGTTTAGGTTTGGAGGAGTTTTTGTTTGTTTCAAGGAATAAAGAAACTTCTGTAAAGTGATAGGTGAACAGGGGCGTTTTTGAGTATATCTGATACATATTTGACGAAGAAGGGGAATTCCTTGGATTTACATACCGTAAACAGCATATTACATTAAGATGCTGTAGATTACCACGATTTAGCATATTTTCCACTGAAATGGTCACTCAGTTCCTTCAGATGTTTTAACATCTGTGCATAGGGGGTTTTAAAATGTTACTTTTTGTCAGTCGAAACATTTTCACTTCTGCAACATTTAATTTCAAGGTCATCCCACCTCTTACCCAATGAATTTTTCTGCCCTTTTGGCAGCGTGATGTCTATTAACTTTTATTTAAAGGAATATGAAGACCTAAAAACAAGGTTTCGTTATAAGAAACCATAAATCACCAGGTTGACTCTTTGATTTTCCTCCTCTGTAAAGTGAAAGAATTAGTTATTACAAAATCTACCTGCAAGAATTGTAAATTCTTTGCCAAATCTTGACATCTTGTGGGGTTGCTGTAGGTTCAACAGCCAGAGATGACGTGTGCAGGCTCTGGGTGACGCAGTTGGGTTGGGCCAGGGATGGACTTGGCAGCCGCTATGGTTAGGAATGAGATCGTTAAGAGGAGATGGTTCTGTTCCCACTGCTTGCTGGGTAGGAACTGGGAGTTCACTTCTCATGCAGACACCAGGTGCTGCTGGCAGAAATTTTGTCTGCATATTGCTTCTGAGAAAGCTTCTACTGCCTTCCACAGAGCTTATGTTAGCATCTTTAACCAATAATTTAAAAAAGAAAACATGATCCACACACAGCTCCTGTCAGCCATGCTTGACACAAGTGTGTCCTTGGTGACCCTCACCTTGCTCAAAGAACTAGCTAACTCAGTGCAGAAGTTACTGGGCAAAAATGCCTGATAGTTTTTGCAGCAGTTCAGTGAGGTGAGTCATATGGTCCTTTCTGGACTTTGTGTTTGCGATTCTTTGAACATGTACCCCTGCAGTCAGGGGCAAACAGGTCTGGCAGAGACAGGGTTAGATTCTGGGAAATCCTGCACCCCATCCAGTTCACAGACCACTAGGTCAGCCTTTTCTCACTGTCTCTTTACATAATGGTAGAATCATATTTAATCCATTTTTCAGATTTGAAAGAGAAAGTCATGCTGGAGTCTTTCACTAGTTTGTTTATCCTTTCAGCTTTGTCCAGCTCTTTATGCTCAAGCTTATTAGGTGATTCTAGTGAACCAAAGCCCAGTGAAGTTAAGATCCTTGTCTCAGAAAATGAAGTATTTCTCTTACTCCTTTTTTCTTTTTCAACAGCAATTAAAGGAAAAAAATGTCCCCTTATTACAGCCCATCACCTGCTGAATCATCAGTCGAAATCCTGCCTGTGTGTGGGAGGCTTTTTAAAAATACTAGACTCATTATTCCCTGACCTAGTGATTTATATTGTGATCCTTTGCGGGAAGAAAATGCTCTAAGGTCGCAAAGTGGGAGATTGAAATCAAGAGTGCATTGTAATAGATTGAGCAAATGGTACCCTAGATGATAGGAAACTGCAGGCAGGAGGAAGGGAAATACCAGAGCTGTGTGAAATATGCCAATTTAAGTTCTCATGATTTTGACAGATCAAAACCTGTGAGGTTTTATTTGAGGTGGGTTTGCTTTCTCTGAGGTCTCACTGAAGCCATAGCATCAGGCAGAGCCCAGCACCTCATGTACAGCTGAAAAGAGAAGGAAAACGTCTGGTGAACTTACCAGCTGCATCTTTGTACTGGTGAGACTTACCATGCATTTTCAGCAAGTTTTAGGATGCTCTTCTTACCTTCACTTGGATATTTCCTGGAGCTGAGTAGCTTCCAATGGTTCTTTCTTCCAAAGTCTTCCGAAGACAAGCAGCAATCTTACTCACCCATCGGAAGGTACATGCTTCAGACTGACCATTCCTTCAAGCACGGCCTTTCTATCTACTACATGTTCAGCCACACAGATTTTGGCAATCCTCCTCCAGGCTCTGGTACCCATGGGTGGGTACCACATAAGGTCAGAGACAGGACGCCTTTGAGGAAAACAGACTGTACTGGGTCTGGCTGAGCGGGAGTTGGTTTTCCCCTACAGCAGCCCTCACGGTGCTGTGTTTTATACTGGGAGCTGTCAGGTGATGGTAGCACCCTGGTGTTGTGGCTACGGCTGAGTGGTGCTTACACAGCACCAAGGCTCTTTCCGACATTTTTCCTCCCCTGTGGGATGGGTGGGCAAGATCTTGGGAGGGGACACAGCCAGGACAGCTGACCAAAACTGACCAAAGGGATATTCCAGACCATATGACGTCTGCTCAGTATAAAGCTGGGAGAAAGGAGGAAGGGGGTGGGGGTCACTCTTGGTCCTCCGAGACAACCACTACGCGTATTGGAGCCCCGCTTCCTGAGAAGGCCCCACATCGCCTCTTCATGGGAAGTAGAGACTAAATCTGTTTTATTCTATTTTTGCTTCCATGCGCAGACCTTTGCTTTGCTTTGCTTATATTAAAACTGCTTTTGTTTTACCCACAAGGGTTGGTCTATCTTATTTTCTTTCCCCTCTTTTGCCCTGTTGAGAAGGGGAAAAGGGGAGGAAGTGATAGAGCGACCTGGTGGGTACCTGGCGTTTAGCCAAAGTCAAATCCCCACACAAATATATTAACCTCAGGATTTCTGCTTGGCTTAATATGAAGTCTTTGAAAATGAACTTCTTTTCCTTAAAATCATTCTTCAAGATGTTCAGAGGTCTGGACCTGGTATGTACTTTGCAAACTGGAAACTCTTCAGCATTCTTGTGGTTCATGGGTAAGTACCCAAAATGCCTGAATGTTCTCTACACACACTGCATCTGCCCAAAGGGCCCGCATCGAAGCAATTCCCACTCTCATAGCAGCAGGCTGGCTTCAGTCACGGTCAGCGCTGGAAAAGGAGGGTTATAGTGAGGAGGGAAAAATGTTTTCTGAGTGCCTACCAATGTCAATCTCTACTGCGTTTTGTGCAAACCAGGGTTGATGTGACTTCAAAGACATTTTTATGCCCTGAGGTATAATGCATTTATCAGGTGTTTTACTGGATAAGTCTCTTCTCTCTCAACTCTGGAGTTTTCCTGGCATGAGATAATAATAGAACAAACCCCATCTTGCCTATGTGCATTGAGTTAAGATCAGCTGAATTAATTTCTCTTAATTAAGACGATTATTACTTTGCCAGGGACTTCTGGATTTTCACATCCTGCAAACCCGAACTGCAACATGTAGTGCAGTTCTAAGCATACAAAGAAATATCAGCTGAAAGTTTGCTGCTAAAAATAGGTAGCAGACCTCTGTGGAAATAGGTCTCTCATTTTTCCACGCCAGTTTCTCCAACCTTACTGCTGGTAAATCCTCAGGGAAATATTTGTCTTCATTTTCAGCTTCTTTAAAAGGTAAGTTTTATCTGTTTCCGCTTTCATTCATCCTTAGTTAATCTTATGGTAAGTAAAACAGCAAAGTTCAAACTCAGTCTGAGACCAATCCAGAGAAGCTCTTAACAGTGTGAAATGTCCTACTGACTTCCAGAGGGACTGCTTGAATATTTCAGCTTGTGCTTATGCTTAAGTGCTTTGCTGCTGGGGAACTTCTGATCTCTTGATCTCAAAATGTGACCTGAGGAATGTATCCCAGGTGGGTGCCAATTTGGCTCCTGGGGAAGCAGGAGAAAGGAAAGTGGAGCATCATCTCAGGGTGGTTGTTAGCATGAAGCTACAGAGGTCCAGACAACAACCCAGGGGGTCTGAGAGGTGACCACTGCGAATGCATCCATGACATCAGGAGATGCAACTGTCTCAGCAATGTACCCTGCTTCTCCAATGGACACTGCAGCACAGAGAGTGGAGCAGTGACTTGGGTGCCCCAGTGCAAAGTCCAGAATATCTTTACAAACCCAGTGCCACCAGAGGAGTAAGCTTATGAGGTACAGACATGCAGCCTCTTTCCATGACCCTCCTACACAGAAGGGCAGAGAGGAAACCAAATCTGGGCACGGCAGAATGCTCTGCAGCTGTTTGCATAGGTGCATCAGTGTCAGTCCTTCAGCAAATGCTGCTGGAGCACACTGAGTTTTAATGGGGTGGTTGGAGGCTGTCACACAGACTCGCCTGGCATCTCTGTGACTTGGGAGCTATGATCCATTTTAG
This sequence comes from Athene cunicularia, assembly GCF_003259725.1. Lineage (NCBI taxonomy): Eukaryota > Metazoa > Chordata > Aves > Strigiformes > Strigidae > Athene > Athene cunicularia. Next base: position 145,841,433 of record NW_020799095.1, on the reverse strand, counting down.
AATCATAGAATCATTCACATTGGAAAAGACCCTTTGGATCATCGAGTCCAATCATCAGCTCTACTCTAAAAAGTTCTCCCCTACACCATATCCCCCAACATCTCATCCAAACAATCCTTAAACACATCCAGGGATGGTGACTCCACCACCTCCCTGGTCAGCCCATTCCACTGTCTGACCACTCTTTCTGTGAAAAATTTTTCCTAATGTCCCATCTAAACCTCCCCTGTTGCAGTTTAAAACCATTCCCTCTTGTTCTGTCACTAATCACCTGTGAGAAGAGACCAGCACCAACCTCTCTACAATGTCCTTCCAGGTACCTGTAGAGAGTGATGAGGTCTCCCCTCAACCTTCTCCTCCTCAAACTGAACAGTCCCAGCTCCCTCAGTCTCTCCTCATAGGATTTGTTCTCCAGGCCCTTCACCACCTTCGTTGCCCTCCTCTGCAGTCGCTCCAGCCCCTCGAGATCTCTCTCGTATTGAGGTGCCCACAACTGGACACAACACTCCAGGTGTGGCCTCACCAGTGCAGAGCACAGGGGGACTGTCACCTCCCTACTTCTGCTGGTCACACTATGACACAAGCCAGGATGCCGTTGGCTTTCTTGGCCACCCGGGCACTCTGCTGGCTCATGTTCAGCTGCTGGTCACTTAGAACCCCCAGATCCTTCTCTTCCAGACAGCTCCAGCCACACCTCCCCAGGCCTGTAGCCATGCTGGGGGTTGTTGTGGCCCAAGTGCAGGACCTGTCACTTGGCCTTGTTGAAGCTCATCCCACTGACGTTGGCGCACCGATCCAATCTATCCAAGTCTCTCTGTAGTGCCTCCCTATCCTCATGCAGATCGACACTCCCGCTTAACTTGGTGTCATCTGCAAATTTACTGATAATACACTCCATGTCCTTATCAAGATCAGAAATGGTCCCAACACTGATCCCTGAGGAACACCACTTGTGACTGGCCACCAGCTGGATTTAGCTCCACTGACCACCGTCTGGGACCGTCCAGCCAGCCAATGCTTGACCCAGCAGACTGTTTGCTCATCCAGGCCATGGGCAGACAGGTTTTCTGTGAGAATCCTATGGGGAACCGTGTTGAATGCTTTTCAGAAATCCAGGAGGATAATATCCACAACTTTTCCCTCATCCAACAATCGGGTCATCTTGTCATAGAAAGAGACCAGGTTTGTCAAGCAGGACCTGCCTTTCATAAACCCATGCTGTCTAGGCCTGATAACCTGGTTTTCCATGATATGATTTTTAAGGGCACCCAAAATGACCTGCTCCATCACCTTCCCTGGCACCGAGGTCAGACTGACAGGCCTATAGTTTCCTGGTTTTAGTTATATAACTAAAGCTTTTTTATGCAACTGGTCCTCCAGCACTGCCCTGCTATATCCGATTACTATGGAGGATGAAAAACATTGTTATTTTTAACAGCTGGATCAAGGCTCAATGGACTTAAAAGGATATTCAGAAGCAGCTGTTCCATAAGGCTTTCGAGTCAGTGGTCACCACTGCAAAAGTTATTTGCCTTTGTTTCAGAGACTGCTTTTCCATGGTGCTTGTGTTGCCTTGCAGTTACAAATGAGAGGTTGAGTCTTTTTTCCATAAATGTAAACTACTTGTTGCCATTCATAAGGACAATGCAATGACAGCTTTACAAGAGGTTCATTTCCATCACATCAGGAAACATAAAATATCAGTTCTTCTGTAAGGAAATATCTCAATCTGTAGCCTATTTTTCCTGTGGGACATCTATCCCTAAACATGTATTGGCAACAGCACTTCATACATTGTGTATCCAACACAAAATTCATTTTTGATTTCCAAGAGTTGGTAATACTGTCAGATTACAAGTAGTAAGAGAGTGAGATTATTCCAAAAATGGCATTCCTGATGTTCCCTTCTGTGCTTAGACAATGCTGAGCATACTGTAGGCCATTACAGTACATAGCTTGAACAGAAAGTGTCTGGACACCCGAGGAAAGATAAAAGGAAAAAAAAAAAAACAACAAAAAAAACCACAAAAAAACCAAGTGTAGTGGCTTGTTCCCCTCATCTCCAAAGAATAGCAAGATTTCATTATAGGTTAGTTAATCAAATTCCTGTGTTTGGTCCAAAACCAGAAACTGTCAGGTGAATTTCATTTTGATCAAAATGCAGATCCAGACCTTTATCTTCCTAAAGTTTTAGGAACTGGGATAGTGTTTTGTGTTGGTTTTTTTTTCTCTTGAAAGGCAGGTGTAGGTTCTGGCTGAGGTTTTCCATGCCTTGGTTGTCCACAGTGTCTGGGGGAGTGGGTTGTCTTTCTTCTCTAGTGCTAGAACAGCAGAAACAAGGCAGGAAGGATCTTATTTTGTAGATTAGTCATTTCAAGCATTCTAAGACTCAAACTATTAAAATTTATTAAATAGATTATTTACAGCCTTATGTGCCTGAATTCCATTGATTTTCTGTATCTTCTCAGTCCAGCCATGGCCCTCTGGTGAGTGCTAGATGGTCAGAATATGCTCTGGGTCTTTATAGTTCTCTGAACATCTAGAAGCATTTCCAGTTGTGTTTCTGTTAGAAGTGGGATTCCTCTTATGCAGCTTCAACCAATCAAAAGTCAACTGACTGGAGCAACCCAATTCTAACTTATTGTCAGTGACAAGGAAACATACTTTTCATGAGAGGATGATTTCTTCTACCTCAAAGATTTATTTTAGGATGGGGCAGCTAATCTTATATATGATTTATTGTAGCAACCATGTCCAGTTGGAAAAAAACTAAGTACAAATTTCATTCTTGATAGCTAAAGATAATTAAAATCTACCTTACCTGAAAAATCAAAGCAAACTCTCAGTGGTTTTAGACACGTAGAAAATGCATAATCAAATTTTGTCTTGGGTTGCATGTTGTATTAGATTGAAATGTAGTGCACCAGGAGAGCTGAAAGATTATCAAGAAGCAAAGCATGATTCTTTATCAGTCAGTGTAACCTGACATTACAATTTAATCACAGATCTCTGTTGGTCAGGCTGTACAGAATTGTAATAGGAAGACTAAGCTTGGTGTGAATGGAGAATGCGTGGGGATGGCTGAGTGCGGAGGCAGGAGCATACAGCAGGGACAGGGCTCTCAGAATGGACTGTGTTAAGGGCACACAGATTAGCAGGTCATCTAGACCCCAGCACATCTACCTCCAGCTTTACAAGACACAGACCTGGAGATGAAGAATGGTGGTGACCTGGTAATTCACAGAAGCGGAACAGAATGGAGACACTGATCACTGCCAGACCCAAAGGAGAACAAAAATGTATATCAAAAACCTACACATCCTGAGAGAAACTCAGAAGACGCAAGAATGGTTTGACAGTTAGTGTTACTTGTCCTCCATGCCATTGCAATTGTTCCTGGATCTAATATTTTGACACAAGCATTGTGATGTATGGCTACTGTGCAGATGTCAGGTCACCACAAACATGTTGCTGCTCATGAGTGTGAGACTGAGAACATGAATCAGTGAAAACTTTTTTTTTCTTTCAGTTTGTATTTTAAGAAAAATCACCTTTCCCTATTGTAAGGTCATGAATATTGCCATGACTGTATGTGTCATGGATATTTCCTGCACTTGATAAAATGTTGTGACACTATTCATGTGTGTGTAGACTGCATGTAAGCTGTCAGTTTAGAGCAGGAGATATTTCTTGGTAAAGGAAGCAGAGTGTATGCCCTGGTCCTGTGAACTAAGAGATATCAGTTGAAGATAACTGCTGTTTAGAGAAGTATTTCTTTCTCATCTTGATTCTTTAAGACGGAAAAAAAAAATAAATCTCAGAAATAAAAAGACAATGCCTGGAAATGACTGATGCAAGCTATTATTAAAGGAGATATATTCATACATTTCAGTAAAGTTAGATGATGATGCAGTTGAAGATAATTCAATCCTGTAATCACACATAGTTATTGTTTCAAGAACAGTATCATCTGAAAGATCTGGTCCATATCATCTTGATGTTTACAAATAAACATTGAAGTGAAATTTAAACTCGGGCTAAAATGAAATTAGATGGAGAGTCACCTTCTGTGGTGCAGTAAATACACTGCACTGATCATCAGCAAATGGTTTCTCCTTTGGTAGTTTTGCACAAATAAGTAGTTGTAACACCAAGTCTTAGCGCATTTCAGATTCCTTCATTGTACATTATTATATTCTCAAGACACAAAAATTCTGAGTCATGTGCTTAAAAAAGTAAAATTATCTTTAAAATAATGAAATTTCATACAGGATTTGACAAAGTATGGGTTTAATCCAAATGTTACACCCATCATACTGTTGCTTGCCTTTGTGGAATATAGACATGATACCATGAAAAGTGCCAGTATTTGGAATGGTTTTTTATTCAGCTGGCATCCTCTGCCCTTTCCTCTAACCTGAAAACATATCCACTTGAAAACAAAGGCACTAACTTAGAGATTAATGCAAAATATTTTCATTGTTTAGAAAGAGTGACACCAGTTAGTACCAGGTGAAGAGCCATGCTTGGATAGGCTCTGTTAGATGCAAAGCTTCCATGTCTCTAATCTTTTTCACATTCAAAATAAAAAGAAGTCTCAAAAAAAGAAATAGTTTTTGTACCTTTGGTCACGTCCCAGACAGCTGGAACCACTGTGAGGCACCCTCCTGTCATCCTTCATGACTATTTTGACCATGCAAGAATCACAATTTCTGAAGGATTTATTGTGGTGACAGTGTCCTCACTGTGCACTGAATCTACCTCACCTTTCACATGAGATCTTCTTTTGTAACTCCTCCTCCTCCTTCTATTTGTAGTGTTAATGCAGAGAAACAAAACCATCAGATGCTGTCATCCTCAAGTTCATCTTATTTTGCCCCCATTGTCCTTCAAAATAACAAAGTCAAGTTGAATTGATTTCATACCTGTCTGTGAGATTTCCTGGAGGGCTCATAGTAATTGAGTAACATTTTGGCTGAACTTCTGGTTTTCTCCTGAGGTGCAAATCAGGCAGAAAACTGCCTTACTCAAATGGATGGAGATCCTCTAAACAGAAGATGATTGCTAAGCTGTAAATGGCATAATTTCTCTTGACAAAAACCAGTCACTTCTGCCTGAGTTGGTTATTCTGAACTGCTATAGTTGGTTATTCTGAACTGCTAAGATCTGGCTACTATTGTACAGACAATTTAAGATACAATTCCTTTTATCTTAAAGCTGATAGCCAAAACAAGCCAAAGGAATTAATATCCCCAAAGTACTTGCTTCTCCATACTGAGTATAAAGGCAGCCAAGGCTGACCAGCTCAGATGGACATATCTACAGTGGAGATGTCTTAATGCAGGTGAGATAGATGCCAGCTATGGCATTATGGATTAGTGAAACACCATTCATGACTGCTGTTGCCTTCTGTGGTGGAAGTTGCAAGGAAGAGATCAGGACTGAATTACCCTCGGAACTGTACAAATGACAAGAAGAGGAACTTCCTGCTTCAAAGCCTAGATCTGACTTATCTAAGGCAGAGAAAGAAAGGAAGAATAAGTAAAGACATGGAGAGATAAAGCAGTTAGCCCAACAATTTGTGAGCTGATCTCAGCTGACTGTGGAATACGACCTGGAGATTTATAAGCTTGTTTAATTTATGTTTGCTGAGCAATGATGTGCTTGATGTTGTTGTCTTAAACTTTATGGAGTGCCAAGTGTTTCAGCCTGGTACAATAAAAAGTAAATTAAAAATAAACAGATTTTGCCTACTGTGGCTGCTTACTCTGATACCGCATCCTGGAAAAGGTGTGAAGAAGCACAGCAAGAACAGTCACCTCTAGTATGCATTTAAAATAAGAAAGCTCTCATATACCTATTTTTCATTTCATATTACACCCAACTCTGAAATACAATGCATGAGAGAGTCACAGAACAGCCTAGGAAACATCAGGACTGTAGTTTGGTGACATAAACATAATTTATTTTTATTCTCCTAGACAGTTAAGCCTAAGGACTTGACTAGTCATAAAATATGAGTTTCCAAGAGAAGAAACCTAAGTGTACATCTGCTGGGATTTGGTGTGTAAAGTACTTGCAGTTGCAATGCTTCAAGAACATTACAATGTAAAGAAGGTCAAGGTCAATGTCAGCAGATGTTAATGTCTTCTCCTAGAAAAGGAACAGTTAGACATCCCAGATGGCAAAGACCCAAAAAAGGAAGAAGTGCAAGAACAAGCGGTTGTCAGTGAGTGTTATTTCACTAAAGACAGGAATACTCATGAGATGGGAAAGAGGTTTTCCCTTTCTTGTGGGCCTGTATCCTATATTCCAAGTAGCCTGGTATTATTTTCAAGATTTGTTTTTGGTTTTTGTGAGGGTTAGAAACTCACTGGGACTGCTCAGACTCACAATCCTGAGCAATTGACTGAAAGATAATTCTTGAGAAAACTGGAATACATCTGTGTCAATAGCAACATAAGCTTCCTTTAGGCCTGACAGCAAGTTGCCTGGTCTCCATTCATTCCAGCATCCCACAATGGCATAGATGGTGTCTGTCCCTGCATAGGTGCTATTGGTTTCAAGGAATTATGTACTCAAATGCCTTTGAGGATTTGGATTGTTCTGAATCTTTAGCAATTTCTAATTGAGATCTTGTATTCATGACATTTAAATTTCATTAGCATTCACACAAGTAACATCTTGCCTATAGTGTTATGCAGGAATATTTCAAAGACTGCCTTTTTCAGCACAGATCATCTGCAGGCCTGGTTAAAGTCAAGTGGCGTAAATGACACATTTTGTTTGGGCTAAATCAGAAGAGTAAATACAGTGACTGCATCGATGAACGAGAGCTTGGAGGTGCCAGCCTGCGGCACTTGCGAGCTGCTCTGAACAGCAAAATCCAAGATGAGGGTGTCAGAGGTACCCCAAGGGGTTGACCTTGGCACCCGCTGGCTTTGGCTGTCTGAGCACATGGGAAAGGGAGGAAAGAATTATCGCAAAATTAGCAGATAGTGTAACACGGAGCAAAGATGCTCTCCTGGGGCAGGGGAGAGTGAGCTGAGAGACTGAGCTGCTCCTGGGCATCAAGGTAACTGGGAAGGCAGACTGGTTTCAGAAATAAGAAAAATTTTCTCTCTCTGCTGACTCCTGCTGTGTTCAGGATACCAGCATGACACCGTTATACTTACACTGTCTCTTAGGCTCTACGCTTAATCAGTAAATAGTGGAAGTTTCCTCCAGGGCAAATTTCAGAGCAGGAATTTAACAGAGCTGCACTGGTTACTTCCTTCAGTCTTTAATCTGGGAAAAACCTCAGGCTACTATTTACAGGCTCCCACTGATTCTAGCTTAATGTAGCTCCATTTCCTGCATCATGAAAGCTGAAGTGGTGATATTTCTCTGTCTTGGAGCAGTGTCTACTTTATTAATATTTTGGAGGTGCAGGTACTATGGTAATGAGCACTACAGTCAGTGCCTAAAGAGGAATTTACATTGACAGAGATGCTGTCTTTGAACAGCTTGACACATCTGTTCATGAACAGCAGCCTGATTCTCTGTCAGCCCACAGGAAAACTCAGCTGAGTTGCAGCTGCATCAGACAATGCAGTTGTGTCAGGATTTCAGAGGTAATCTAAGAGAGAGACGTCTAAAATGCAAGTGAGAATGAGAGAATACCTAGAGGTTTCAGAAAGCAGCAATATTTATCAGGAGTCTGAAGTTATCTATTCTTAGCAAAGCACTAGGAAAAGCAAAAACCTGTGTGTAGCACATAAGCAGAAATAAAGGCTCAATCCAAACTGAGATGATTAATGCTCTCCTAATCCTGTCACTCTTTAAGGTATTTTGAAATATTGGCAACCTCTGGTGATTGCATCTTCCCAAGAAACAAACAAAAAAAACCCCTGTGTACTTTCAGGCAACATTAAGTATGCAAGGAAGAAATCATAAAATGAAATTAAACTTTGGAATAAGCTGTCTGTAGCTAAGCAAGACTGCCTCCAGTTGAATGTAACTGCTGAAATCTCTTTGCTTCTTCAGCCATAAAACTTTGCATTGTTTTCTTTTTTAGTAAGTTCCACTGACTTTAACTCATATATTTTCCAAATGAAAATAAAAGATTTCAAAACTATGATGGAATATTTTTTGATTTCACTCCAGCAATGAGAGCAAAACCAGACACAGTGTAAAAAAGAAAGTGAACAAAGCTGTAGTAGCTGAAAATAAATAAAGAGCAAAGATATTGAAAGAATAAAATAGTAAGAGGGAATCAAGGAGGAGACAGAATATAGTTTCAAGATTAAAAGAACCAGAAAAGCAATTAACAAAATGCAGTTAAGCAAGAAGCAAAAACCATGACCTATCATTAGGCAAAAAGAACAAGTACGCTAAGCTACTGTTTAGCTGTTGCTAGGAAAAAACACTAGGAAATTATAAATGTAAAGAGATCTGTCAGTTGATTTTTAAATTAAAAATCTGATATAAAAATATGGAAGGAAAGGTTCTTATTTCAAATATTTACACTTAAGAAATCTATTTCACAGAAAAGCAACTGTTCACATATGGAGAATTAGCAACATAGAGACTTGTGCTAGCAAAAATCAGGAGAACCAGAAAATGAAACTGAGATGGAAAAGGAAGCAGAACCACATGGTTAACTTTACCTTCCAGATATTTGCAATAGTGACGTATGGACAGTATGGTGATGTGGCTTTTATTGCGTGTGGTCCCAGTGGATGACAGCTTCGTGGAGTGAGGATGTATGTTGTGGTAGGCTCAGCTGGTGCTCCACCTGTGCAGCCCCTTAGGTTTAATAACTGCTGCAGCTGGTGGGATTGTGATAATTAGACTGGGAAGGCGGGTACATGCTTTTTTAAGGTATTGTCTAATCCCAGTCTGGATAATTACAATGAGTGAAATGCAAATAACAAGAAAAACTTGTAACAATGGCAGATTTCCATTTTCAATAATTAAAAATGATCCTAAAACAACCTCTGATAATCCCTTAATATGTGATCAGGACTCGCTGGCAGTAAAGATAATTTCACAAATACAAATTTATCAAATCCCATTATTTTTAAATCATGTAATTATTTTACTGACATCCTTAGCACAATAAAAAATGTTTCAGTCTAGTAAAGCAGTAGAATTTAAATGTTTAGAATGTAAAGCGCTCTAATGGACTTTCCCTCTCCCACCAGCTGGATTTAGAGACAGAAAGAATAAATATTGATAAGAAAAAATATTTTGATGGATGGAATGGCCTGGCACCACTTTAGGATACATAGGACACATCATCTGAGATTTCTGGCTGCTTTTAAGTTCGTTGACTATCATAGAAGGGCACTTATGGATAGCCTCACATTCACCCAGACTGAAAAAAATTAACAAAGGAATCTAAATTAAACATGGAGCTACGCTGTGTTCCTTCTCTAGACAATAGAATGAAGGTGACATTTCCTAAAGACAATTCAGCAGTCTGAAGATTTCAGTTGCCCTCTGGAGATACCTGTCCATTTTAATTCACCAGAGTTGTAGCTTGGAACAAAAATAGGACCAAAAAAAGGGATAAATCTGAGCTTTGAGCAAAAGAAGGCAAGCTCCTTCTCTGTGATTACTGCAAAGTCTGTGTGGTCCCTGAATGTTGGCTGATGACAAATGGGAAGCCTGACACATCTAGAATGGGTTGGCAATCAACCTTTGTGTGTATAACTTTTTAGCAGACATGTAACAGTAGGAGTGCTCAAGATAAATAATGACATTTAAGGGCGGAGTGCCCTGGGGGGCTATAAATTGATCTATGGACAATTTCTAATTGGGATGAACCTATTCCTCTTTTGTCTTGAAACAAGAACTCTGTTTTTCTTCTCTGAGGCCCTCACACTCTTTATGTTCTGTAGTTAAACAATAGCCCTTACTGTTGCGGGTTTTACTATGTCATAATTTGGCCATGGTATAAACTGGAATGCATAATCTACTACAGTCAATTATTTCATTCTTCAGTGCCAAAACAAAGGCTAGATTGTGGTCAGGATAAAAAGACTTAGACAGAACTGGATACATTCTCAGATCTGAGTTACTCAGTGGCCATGTAAGCCAACAGGAGATATGCACTTAGCATTTTGGATATCTGGGGAAGAGTGTAGGAGGGAAAGTTGATTTATTCTGTGTTGTCTTTGGTCATTCCTTTACCTACTTCTTGTTTCGTTTGTCGTTCATTGTGTTTTGGCATGAGAGAATATGATGATTCAGCTGGGGCCAACTGGGGGAGTTTCACTAAGGGCAAATGCCCGGGGCTGCCCTTGGGCCACAACAACCCCCAGCAGGGCTACAGGCTTGGGGAGGAGTGGCTGGAGAGCTGCCAGTCAGAGAGGGACCTGGGGGGTGATTGACAGCCGGCTGAACAGGAGCCAGCAGTGTGCCCAGGGGGCCAAGAAGGCCAATGGCATCCTGGCTTGTGTCAGCACTAGCGTGGCCAGCAGGGACAGGGAAGGGATCTGAGCCCTGTGCTCGGCACTGGTGAGGCCGCCCCTCGATTCCTGTGTTCAGTTTTGGGCCCCTCACTACAAAAAGGCCATTGAATGACTCGAGCGTGTCTAGAGAAGGGCAACGGAGCTGGGGCAGGGTCTGGAGCACAGGTCGTACGGGGAGCGGCTGAGGGAACTGGGGGGTTTAGTCTGGAGAAGAGGAGGCTGAGGGGAGACCTCATCGCCCTCTACAGCTCCCTGACAGGAGGGTGCAGAGAGCTGGGGATGAGCCTCCTTAACCTAGTAGTAAGCAACAGGACAAGAGGGAATGGCCTCAAGTTGCCCCAGGGAAGTTTCAGACTGGTTATTAGGAAGCATTTCTTTCCAGAAGGGGTTGTTGGGCGTTGGAATGGGCTGCCCAGGGAGGTGGTGGAGTCCCCATCCCTGGAGGTGTTTAAGAGTCGGGTCGACATAGAGCTGAGGGATCTGGTGTAGTTGGGAACTGTCAGTGTGAGGTTAATGGTTGGACTGGATGATCTTCAAGGTCTTTTCCAACCTAGATGACTCTGTGATTCTGTAACTCCCCTTCCTAGGCTGTTAAAAGGGAACTTGTTCCCCCTGACAAAGAAAACCAACTCTGTCTGGACATATTCCAGGAAATGCCAGTAATGCTGGAATTCCACAATTAACATTTCCAGGTCTAGATAAGGGATCTGAATTAACATGTCTAAGTGTTATACTTCATTGTGCATGATGAGAAAGGTCGCTTTAGCAGTCAAGATCATAAGAAGGTGGACAAAATCTGTTTTTCAGCCCACTACAGCATGTTAGATCTGACAACCACAGTTAGATTTATCCTCAGAGCAATCCTGTGAGTTACAGGAATGTTGTCATCCCTGTTTTACAATTCAAGAAGTGAGGGTACAGCACAGACTAAGTGAAGGGTGGAGAAGTGCATTTGAAGACTAATTATCAATGGTTTAGTGTCAAACTGAAAGATGGGGTTCTGCAGGAATCCATCTGGTCCTGTTAAGTGCTTTCTTTAATGACTTGGATAAAGAAATATAGAATGTCCTAATTGAATTAACAGGTCACATAAAACTGGAAAATGTTTGCGAACATTTTGGAGACTAAAATGAGGCTTCAGAAAGATCTCAGACAATGGATAGGATGTGCTGTAAAAAAAATAGAGAATAATTCTTTAAAGATGAGATCAAAGTCCCATATTTGGATAGGTATAATCAGTCTACAAGATAGAAGTGGGTTAGGCAAAAATCCTACATGAACACTGCCACCTGAGATCAGTAACCGTATTTTTTGGGCACAACAGTCCTTAGCTAAATGGAAATTGCTTCCATAAGAACTAAAATAGCACTCTGAATCTCATTAGTCCTTATCCCACATTCAAAGATGATTTCTTCAAAACTGTCAATACCTACCATGCACCTATGTCAGTATTTAATCATGCACCTGTTAAAAAGGCAGTATATGGCACCTTTTTTTCTCATTTAAAGAAGAAGTAGACTGCACTGCATTAAGGGAACACGTTACCACATTTCTCATTGTGCATGTGGAAGCAGAGGCAGGAGGGAAGCAATGCACAGCCCAGTTTTCTCTAGGATGATACTTTCAATTCTTCTCAATTTCACCAAATTTTTAAAGAAAATATTCTAGCTACTCTTCCAAGGAAACCTCAGAAATGTAAGTTGAGTCAACTGTTTGTGAAATGGGCATCTAGAACAGCAGCTCCACTCAGTCCCATTGACCCCAGTGAAGAATTACCTCAGATGGATACGGATTGTCATAGAAATTAATTTTAAGGCCATTCTAGTTTCCATGTAAGAAAAAGAAAAGGAGAAAAATATGTCTTTTGTGTATTTTATTGATGGTATCTCACTTTGAAATATCCCTTGCATTGCATCCCACCTTACACTCGTTCAATATTGCTAGTCATGGAGACTCCCCACTGGATATGTTCAGTCCTCAGTCAGGGAAAGCCTGGCGCAGTGAACCCAATGTCTCTCAGTAACTATTAAACCTCTCCATACTGCTCATGAAGAAGCTTTGGGTGTGAATGGAACAGGGTGAGATAATACCTGTTAGAAGCAGGAAACTGACTGCAAAATGGAGTACAATCCTCCATTCAAGGTAGACCACATTTTGTCAAAACCACTTGTCACTTTGTCATAACCTGCCTTTCACCCCTCATTTCTTACCCCTGCTTCTAATGAACAACTATGGCAATAGAATAAAGCCAATATATATGATTTTTCTTTGATGTTTTCAAAGGCAAAACAAGAATATGCACATTTTCAACTGACACTCTGCTGTGACTGAAAGATTTGTCATCTGGTAGAAGTGCTAATTAGAAGCAATTATCATTAAGATTTACCTGCCAATGTATTCTGTCTTCCAAAAAAAAGATTATATTTGTTTACTTTGGGAATCTCACAGCTTTATGGATTTACAGGCACTAGAACTGAGTGTAAGATGTGGCAGCTCACTGCTCAGGATGGCACTAGCAGGAACACTCATTTCCCTGTATCACTGATATCTTTGTACGGGACTGTGCAGACTATAAAAGCCTTCCAGCAGTTTTGAAAAATGAGAATGGTAGGAAAGCCATACTGAGAAAAGCAAACTATCTGAATATCTGAGAGGAGAGAGTAGACTCCCGTGGAGATTGCAGAGCATGGCCAAGTTACATTACTATTAATCAGAGGCAGTATCTCAGAAGCAACAAAAACAGCCACACAAAGTTCAGTAGATTCAACTGAAGGGAAGAAAGTAGGTGGTCACAAAGCATGGATTACAACTCATCAGTGTTTGCGCATGGATGTCTCCACGTGTTAAAACAAAGACTACATTATTACTGCCAACTCCTGCCTTTTTTGGTATTTCCCCAGATGGATTCAATCCCATGCCACTAGGGAAATGAGGCTAACCAAACACACAGAGATAAAACGTTCGCTGCAAGGAGATAGCAAGGCTTTGTTGCTATATGCAGAGATAAACAAGCAAGACTGAAAGCACAGAAACTGCATATTCTGCATAGCTTGTCATGATGGCACTTAAATTTTAGGTGTCTTCCACCTCATGGAATTCATATGACACATTAGACACCTAGGCTGTTGTAGGTCAGGAAAAGTCAAACCTCTTAGAGTGGGATACACAAAATCTAGCTGGAAGGATGCTTAAGTTATTCAGGAAGATATGATTGTATGTGTCACAGCTCTCCAAATCAAGGTGTTTAATTTGGGGCTTCAGGGAGGGGCTCTCAGGGACCAACATTGCCAGGAAACCTCTGCAGCCACTCTGCATCCTTTTCCTATAAAACAGGAGAAAATGGAATTCCTGTTCCTTTAACCAAAGGCTCAGTGATTACGAAACTTATCCATGAGACTGAAAATCTAGGTGTAAGGCCAGCAGGCTAGTTGGACACTCATTGTCTACAAAAAATAGAGGATTAAGAAACTGAATTGCTAGCATGTTGCTCTATAAGAAAATATGGACCCCGTCTCTCTTTTGCACCCCTGTTATGTTAATTCATCTTCTAATGATTAGACTGTGGATGTCTTGGTGCCATTTGGCATAGATGAGAATAAACTACCTAACTATGTTTGAAATAACACTAGGGACCTAGAAACCCCAAGCTCCTGTTTGAGTTAAAAGAAAACAAAGCAGTGGATCATAGATGCCACCTCATCTTAAGACAGATACACAGAACAGATGCACTAAACCACATGCTGAAAATTCCTATTTCATAGAACCATAGAATGGTTTGGGTTGGTAGGGACATTAAAGATCATCTAGTCCCAACCCCCCTGCCATGGGCAGGGACACCTTCCACCAGCCCAGGTTGCCCAAAGCCCCGTCCAACCTGGCCTTGAACACTGCCAGGGAGGGGGCAGCCACAGCTTCAATGGGTAACCCATTCCCATGTCTCACTACCCTCAGAGTGAAGAATTTTCTTCATTATATATAGTCTATATCTATCCTCTTTCAGTTTAAAGCCATTACCCCTTGTTCTATCACTACACTCCCTGATCAGGAGTCCCTCCCCACATTTCCTGTAGGTCCCTTTTAAGTTCTGGGAGGCTGCTAGAAGGTCTCCCCAGAGCCTTCTCTTCTCCAGGCTGAATAACCCCAACTCTCAGCCTGTCCTCAGAGAAGATGTGCTCCAGCCCCCTGATCATCTTTGTGACCCTCCTCTGGACGTGCTCCAACAGGTCCACGTCCTTCTTGCTATGGTGGGGGCCTCAGAGCTGGACACAGCACTGCAGGTGGGGTCTCACTAGTGTGGAATAGAGGGGGAGAATCACCTCCCTCGACCTGCTGGCTGCACTTCTCTCAGTGCAGCCCAAGACAAGGTTGGATTTCTGGGCTATGAGTGCACACTGCTAACTCATAGTCAGTTTTCCCTCCACTAGTACTTCCAAGTCCTTATCGGCAGGGACGCTCTCAATCCATTCTTTGCCCAGCCTGTATTTGTGCTTGGGACTGCACCAGCCCACGTGCAAGACCTTGCACTTGGCCTTGTTGAACTTCATGAGGTTCACACAGGCCCACCTCTTCAGCCTGTCCAGGTCCCTCTGATGCCACATCCCTTCCCTCCAGCGTGTCAACTGCACCACACAGCTTGGTGTCATCAGCAAACTTGCTGGGGGTGCGCTCAATCCCACTGTCCATGTGGCCAACAAAGATATTAAACATCCCAACACTGACCCCTGAGGAATGCCACTCATCACTGCTCTGCACTTGGACATGAGCTGTTGACTGCAACTCTTTGAGTGTGACCATCCAGCCAATTGTTTATCCACTATTTCTCCCCATTGACTGAGGAATACCCTAATGAGCTCTCACAGATGTATTTATATGGGTACCCACAATGTCTCTAAGGCATCACAGTTTTCATTATAGACCCATAATTTCAGAAGAAAAATTTTATAGGGAACTGACCTCAGACTCACAGAGATCACAACTTTCTGAAGTCCATTTTTTGTTCTCACAAACAAGAAGGTATTTTTATAAGAAACTTATTATGTGAATTTGATTGTTTCTGAAGAAATAGTTCACAGTTTTATAGCTTGGAGACAGTTAATCTCACCAAAATCCTTTATTGCTTATTTACAATAACACAGTAGGAGACTTTTCCTATGCAAAGACCTCAGTGCACTCTGCACCATTAAAATATGTAAGTGTCCTGTGGAAGAAGAAAACAGTAATCAGATTTTAATGGCAAGGTATGTGAAACAGAAAACAATTATGAAACTTAAACAGGGTCACAAAATCACCTATAAATGAATGAGTAGAGATAGACAGGAACTAGAACTCTGTCCTTTATGACATTGAACTTCTTCCTCCTGTTGGCCAAGTAGTGAACAAAATTGGGACTTATTTATAATAACTTCCTTCTTTTAAGTGCTTTGTAAATCAAGAACACAGAAGCAATTCCTAGGCCAATATTACCCCATTTCTTTCTTGTTACAAAAGATCTACCCACATTCTTCAGAAGCAGGACAACTTGACCGATAGTGTTTGCATCACCATGTGGTGCCTGGCAGTTGTCAGCACTTTGGAAGCACTTCAGCAATGTGTATTTGGGAACACTGTCAACCACAACTTTTCTTTCATGTACACTCTTGCCATTTGATGCAGACTGGAACATCAAAAAACATGAGAGAACTCACCCAAAGATGCTGCTATTCACTTTAATTTATTGTTTGTGTTGAATCCCAGGAGGGCAACTTGAAAAGGAAAATATGACGGTGGCAGGTTATTAAGCCATATCATCTTTTAAACCGTTTTTCCTCTCTTTTGTAATTTGCAAATCTTGTCATAAAGCAGGTATTAAAAACAATCAATCTGATTTCCTGAAGGGTACTACATTAATCATTCAGATGCAGCTCCTTGCAGAACAGATGAGGTCAGACAGCAACAAGTGCAAGGGGAAAAGGAACTAAATGGGTCCAAGTAATCTGCAGAAAACAAAGAGCATCATTGGTTTTGAAAGCAAAGAGAACAGTGATGTCTCCAATAAGAGAGGTTGGACATCAACCCCTCAAACGCCTTCTCTGCCCTAGGCACGGGTTATCTGATAGATTTTCTTGCTTGAAATTTTACTGTCCCCTTGGGAGGTGACACATATAATACATGTCAGATTCCTCTATGCTTCTGCTTTACATACCAGGCCTATTCAAAGTAATTTGATACATACCATCAACTCTAATAGCCAGAGGAGTCTAGATCTTATTGTCCTATAAGTTCTCTATGCCTTTTCTACCTCTTTTTATGATGCTTTTCTCTAAAGCACCTCAAACAGTCTATGAATTAAGCAAACTCATCTTATTAGAAGAGTCTCCAGGGTGCCTTTGGTACTTCAGCATCTAACTTCAGAACCTGGTCATAATCAATGAATGAATCAATAATAATCAATGCACAGAGCATTTCAGCAGGATTAATGACTAGCTGGGAGGCACTGATGGGCAGAAATTAAGTCAAGGACCATTAATCCCAGCTGGTCATTTGTCTCTAGGCTGTGCTTTGTGCCAAGGTCATTACTGCTATTCTAAGAAAAAAAAAATAAAAGGAAGCTGACATCGGCACATGGATATTTTTAAACTGGCTTGTGCAGAGTCAGTTGTTCTGTGTGATTCTTTCTATTAAGTGTGAGCCACCTTCTGTCAGGCACTTCCATTGCGTAAAGTGTCCCAGCACCATTTTCTCCACCTATTGAATCAACAGACCTTTTCAACCACTGCAGGTTTCATAGAGGTGTCCTAGGATTCATGGAACCTGGCAATCTCATGCAATGAAGATTTACTCCCACCTTCTCCCCACAGACACTCAGCTGTGGCTAGGATGACAACAGGGACATATGCATTTATGCCAAGGTGATCAGAATTGTGGTAGCCTTGTATTGTGTCTACTGGGTCCTCAGTAAACCCGACCAGCTCAAGGCAAAGAGGGATCACAGAAGCAAAAGGATTTGTAAATATCTTCTTGGATAAGCTACAGCATGTTCATCTAACCACACAACTACACATGCACAAGACATTAGAATTATAAACTTTCCCAAAGTATACTGAAAATTACTGACTCATGATGTATGGCAGCCATACTATGTCTACAAAATATTTTAAGAGTCATCATTAAGGTGGAGTCAGGACCGTATGTGTTGATGGGCTATGTTAACTGCTAGAAAGCTCTCAAAGACACTGTGGTAAACCCAGCTGCTGCACCCCAGAGCCACATTGTTCTTCAACACACGGAGTATTCCCATGTGCCTGATGTATCCTGATGCTCTGAGGCTGTCCCTTTTCCCTCTGTGCTTGCAGACTGTTTTAACAACGATATAACATGACCAACAATGAATGGACACTCCAAGTAAGGTTCCTTCACATCAGGATCCAACTGTTTTCTTTCGCAAGACACGTATATTATGGATGGTACAATATTGCTCTTGGTATACTGTTTTCTGTGAAGAAGGAGCTACACAGTCCTAATCATGCTAGGTAAATCATAATGTAGCAGGGGCCTGGAGATTGCCTTGTGTTACTGTAAAATGCACTTAAATGCAACTCACAACACTGCTTGAAATTTCTCCCCATTTCTAATGGTTTTCAGGCTTTTATGTAATTCAAACAGGAAATAGATCAAACCGGAGTGCCTCTCTCTTCTATGCAAAAAACATTCAGCTAATAATGCTGAAGTCTGAGCCTCCTCATATACTGCATAACCCTAAGGTGGACTAATTTTCCTGTCTAAATGCAAACATGAAAGCTCAAAAAATGTTTTGAGTGGAGATGGAACTTTTGAAGGGGAAGATACTGGATGAAAATACTCAGAGATTCTTCTGAGACAGTGGGTGAAAAGATCTTCGGTTCTACTTTCTGATAATTGGGCAAAAGTTTACCAGATGTGTTACTTGCTTTCTGGGAATTTTGGAAAACATGTATCCCAGGGGACACAGTCCAGGCTTGTAACAAAAGGAAGAGCAGGTAGTATTTGTATCAAGAGACAATGTGAAAATTTCCATGAAGGGGGGAATTTTACTTTGTCTCATTTGGGCCGAAGGAGAAAAAGCACATGTGGCTTGCATTCAGCGCAAACATAATGTCAACAGCAGAACAGACTCTTCTGAGTGCAAACATGTGGTTGTCTGGGCTGTATCAGTTATAAAATTCAGCTACAGAATGGAGCTCCTCAGTATAGATATATGCTGTGTGAAGAAGTAGTTATTTTTTTGTGTGCTTTTACCTCTCCATGGTGTTTGATGTAATCCAGTTTTTGCTTGAAAAAAACAACAACCACCTGAACAAACCAGTTCCTGTCCACCTTCTGCAGGCCTTTAATGATTTATAGTTATTGCCTATATCCTTCTTTTGGGCTGTCATAGGACTGCTGGGAGAAAGAACGATATAAATGTATGTATTTCTATCTAACATCTAGAACAAATTTTATCTTGAAACATTAACAAAGGCAAGCTAACTGTTGCAAGAGAAGCTGATCAAGTACTATTTTAAGACTTGAAAAAATTAATGGTTAGCAAATGAAGCAGTTTTCTGTACACAGTTTGTCATATTGTTTAATGAAACTAAGAGAAAAAATGAATGACTTAATGACTCAAAACACTGAAGAAGTCATGCAGAACTAGAAGCAAGTGTCCTAGAGATTAAGGGCTGGAAAATGTAGCTTTTACCTTATACTACAGAAAAGAAGTAAAACTCAAGACAAGCAATGACAACCTTGTGTTGTCTTAATTATCTTCACTAATAACAGGATCATTCTCAGCTTATGGTTACAGCCATGATACAACATACTTGTCCAAAAACAAAGCAAGAGAATGTGGAGAAGCTAAATGAGAATGGAATCCCCAAGAAAGAGGTGGTAGGGGTGACTCTGCAACTGCCATTCATCAAGTCTCAATAAAGAAGACCGTGCCAAGTTGTTGTCAACCTCAGGGTGTACATTCGTGGCTGTGCTGCATGCTGTGTTACAGCCTGACTTTTCTTTCATACCAATTAAATGACAGGCTGCTGAGCTGCCCGTTCTTGTCACTGTACTTTAACCCAGCGCTCAAAAAGTCTTTGGCCCATGATGGGAGCAATGCCCATGCCCGAGCTTCCTTGCCTCTGCTGTGGTCACTCCTGGGAGCAGGGTTGTCATCACCAGGCTGAGAGGGTGGAAGAAGCAGTGGCAAATCGTCAAGCTAGAGTAGATGACATGGGAGCAGGGCTTGCTAGGAAGGAAGGGAAAGCTGAAGTAACCAGGCAGGAAGGAGAGTCAAGCAGCCCAAAGCCTAGTTAAAACACACCCCAGAATGATTTCTGACCTCACAGATATTTGAGATTGCTTCCCATGAAGGTAGATCTGAGACCTTTTGTGTTGTTTCTGATGAGAGAGGAACTCTGTTACTGGTTGAATAACCTGTGTTTGCTTAGAGTGAGAGAAAAGTGACTTTTAAATTCAAAACAGTAATTAAATGAGCAGTAATTCCGAGAGTATTCATACTGGTAAATGTTATTGACATTTCCTTTTTGCTTTCTCCAGCAGAAACAAATTATTAATAACCTATTGTTGCAATAATGAGCTCTTGATAGACATTGAATTTATTTTTTCCTGTGTTGGTTTAGCCCTGAATCAGTTTTCACCAGTAACAAATAGAGATCATTTTGCTTTAGCATCACTGACAATGACAGAGAGAGCACAACACGGGAACATCATGAAATGCATGGCAAGGCTCTTTTGAAATTGAGAAATACAGGGCATCAGTGCCAAGTTGCCATCTACTGCCTCAGTCACCAGCGGGTGCTGATCTGTGTAAGCTGCAGAAGCAGTAACTGAAATTCTGAGCCAAACCACTAATGAGATAGAGAGCAGCTTCCTAAATCCTTCCACTCCTACTCCAGGTACTTGGGAACGTGCTAACGTGGAGTTCCTGGCTCTACTGCTTGTTCAGTGTTTTGGTATGTGTGATGTTCTAAAAACACCTATTGCACTTGTCTCATGAATAATTACAGGCTTGCTTACTCCTTTGTTTTAATAGTTTGGGGGAAGTTAATTTTCTAGAAACAGATTCTTTAGAACATTTAGTAAAGGACTCTAGAAATCTGGGTAACTACTAAATTATATTGCTCAACCTCCCTCCAGTTTACCACTGACTAAATGTCCTTAGAATGCACTGGGGCAATTATAATAATTTATGAGGTTTTAAGAATTGCTGAGTTGAAAATACTTTTGTGCTGGAAAACGCCTCATTGCTGAGCTAGAAAATGAAAGGAAAATATGTAATAATATTTTATTATACAAAAAAAATTGAAAATAAAAATGTTTTAAATAAATATATACAGTTCAGCAGTTTGATCTTAGAAGAACAATGCATACCAGGGTTTAAATGGATTTTTATCTTTTGAAATTTATTTTGTTTTGTAGTGAAGGATGATTTGTAGGGAGAATTAATGTCTTTTATTAGATGGGATGATGCAGGTGGGAAAAATAGAGAGTCTCATAGGCATGGAGTCCTCCCTTTTCTTTTAAAAATTATAATATAAAGTGAAAGAAATGTTATGACAAAATCTGAATAAATTATTTCTATTTTTTGGAACCAAGACATTCAAAATCAATGGAATTCTCCTTTTTAGCCCCCAAATGTTCCTTGCTTGTGGCTTTGGAATGGAAATTAGTTTTACATAGAAAAATTGTTTTCAGTTCAGCTAACCCAGCATATTAAGGCTGAAAAAATTTCTTTTCCCACAGACACCAGATTTGGATCTAAATGGAGCTCTCTGCCCAACCACTGACCTGTCTGTCAGCAGAGCAGCCTCCTTGTGATTCAATCCATTCATTAAGATGTTGGTAATCATGGTCAAATGATCCGACTGTAACAGAAAAATGCAGCCCAAGAGTAGTATTAACATAGTGGCTGTGCTTTCCTGGCAGTCGATGGCCAGTGTGATATACTTGTCTTGGCACACTGGACTCCCTGACACCTTAGCGGGTTGGCCACATTACTGCATCCTTCGTTCTGCACTGGGGCAGGGTTCCACTCAGCGGCTTTGGGCTGTTTACACTGTCCTTTGAAGACAGTCCCTAAATATTTATCTACACATTCAGTAAAGAAGACAAGCAAATAAAAAAAGAGCCTGTTCAGTTTTCCGTTTTCCCCTGCACCAGGCCAGCGGGCATGCTGCACACCACACAGCCGAGACCTGCTGCTCCTGTGCTATCTGCCCATCTTGCAAGGGCTTCAAGTTATTTTAGGAGGCAGCACCCATATCACACGGAAATAGAACATCCTCTCTACTTAATCTGTCACTGTACCTGGCCTTGAAGACAAGTGGGATGTGAATTTTTTTGCACAAGGCAATGTATTGTTTTCTTTGATAGTTGTCTGTATTGTGTGTGTTTTGGACTTTTTCTTGGCACACAAAAATCCTCAGGAAGAACTTACTGCTCATTTGCACTATCTCTAAATAACAACCTCCTTAGAGGGAAAAAAAAAAAAAAAAAAAAAACAAAAAACAAGAAAGCCTGGGAACGTTATTTCACTGTGCACTGGAGATTTGCTGGACACACATAGACATCACTACTCAGTTACTTCAAAGCTGTAATCATTGACTCTTATTTCCTCTCTAGTCCAGTCTGGTTTAGGGCACTCTGGAAACAGCTGGGGCACTAAACTCTCAGGAGCTACACTTGTGCAAAGTGGTTTGCTGGCCATGCTGTCCTCCATACCCACTCTTCAGAATGGGGACTTTTTTGCACTTCCAGGTATCTTTACCTTGTCCCTTGCTCTTCTGGTTCCATGGGAACCAAAAAGTTTCAACACAAACTTACCCTGGCATGAGACTCTGTGGGTTGAAGGCAAATTGAAACCATCTTTGCTCCATGACTTCTTGGCTCCTGTGAATGGTCCAACTCCTACTTACTGTGTTTCTTTCCATGTACTTTGAAAGTTTTCCCAACATATGCCAGCATCAAGACTATGTCAGAAAAAACTCCTAGCTTGAAGGTGATGTACATTTTGGTTACCATCAATGCAATATTCAAACTGTGCACAGGCTTTGGATGACACTTGCCCGCCCATAGCTTTCCTCCCAGAGGCAGATGTGACAAAATACTGTGTGCAAAATGCACAATGAAAGCAGTGCCAAGGATTCTGCTCCCGTGGGTTTAGTGAGCCTTCTTATTAGCAAAGAATATTGCTGAGAACAAGGCTTAGCTGCTGCTAAGCCTCTTGTAGTGCTAGTGGAGATGTCTGTAAATGCAACTGTATAGAGTACCCTGTCATGCAGAAATGACATCACACATTTATGTAGTCTGTAACATTATTTCCATGTAAAAATTTGACTGCAAATTATTTCTGCTTCCCCTCTCTGTTCAGGGGAATCCAGGACTACCCTGCCTTGCCCCAGGGTATGAAACCATAGTCAGAGTAGGTAGCTGCAAATGTGTTTGCTCTCATTTTGAGGTCTATGATGTGATTCATGGGATGTAAAGCGGCATGATGAGCCCACCAACCATGGAGAGATGCAGCACGTATTGTTTGACCAATCTAGGGGCTTAGGGAGGAAAGGAAGTAGCACTGATGGGGAGAAGGGAGAAGAGACACAGAGGCAACAAAGACTAAAGACTATTTCTGTGGAGAAGAGATAAGGACCACGCCTGAAGAAGAGGCAGGAAATGAAATTGTAGCATAATTGTGATGAATTGAAGCCTTAATGGTCCAGTCACTGATTTATACTTGAGACCCTACTCTCAGCTTTGCCATACAACAATAATCTGAAGGAAAACAGATGCTACAGCTTGGGGCGCTAAAATTCCTACTGCTGTGTGGAGATGTGCAGCTTCTTGTTTTCTGAGACAACTGGTGATGGTAGCAGTCAGCAGTTTCTTCTGGAGCAGGCCCAGCACACAAAAGGGCACAGCAAGAAAATGTCTCTATTCCTCTTTCAAGCTCCAGATGAAGAGACATTAGGGGCAACACAGGTGCAGAATGTCCTCTCATCCACAACACATCAGTCATTTTAAATAATTAACCTAAGGTACCTGTTATGTGATGAAGAGCAAAATACTATAGAATATGATTCACTGAAAAAGACCACACTCTTAATATGTTGGTTCTGTTTCTGTTTACTTAAAAGAAGAAAACCTCAGGGCTAATGGAGACTGCCTGTACAGAGTATTTTGTGCCTAATTAGTTTTCTGTATGGACAAGGGCTGTTTTATCTACTAGATTAAGTATCAGTTCCAATGTAACATTTCTTGCTTGTAGTTTGGGGCACAGGACACTACTTTATTAGCCATTTCAGATTGCTTCTTGGAGTTTTTAATACCTCGATAAAACTCCTGTCATAGTTGCTGTTTTCCCTTCCCTCATAGTTGAGCAAATAGCAATGTAAAATTTTCAAACAAAAGACATGGAGGTTTCCACTGACTTCCCAAAGACATACAAAAGAGAAGAGTACAGTCAGACCTGACATTAGAAGTTGTTTTATTTCAATGATCACTCCACCAGCTAGAATTCTTGCTGCATGATAAATTCAAAACCAGCATCTCCCAGGACCAAGGCCATCAGAGAAACATTGCTAAGCCACTGATCATAGAATCATAGAATGGTTTGGGTTGGAAGGGACATTAAAGATCATTCGGTCCCAACCCCCCTGCCATGGGCAGGGACACGTTCCACCAGCCCAGGTTGCTCAATGCCCCGTCCAACCTGGCCTTGAACACTGCCAGGGAGGGAGCCACAATTTATCTGGGAAACCCATTCCAGTGTTTCACCACACTCACAGTAGAGAATTTCCTCCTTATATCTAAAGTGAATCTACCCTTTTTCAGTTTAAAACCATTACCCCTTCTCCTATAACTACACTTCCTGATAAAGAGTCCTTCCCCATCTTTCCTGTAGGGTCCTTTAAGTACTGGAAGGCTGCTACAGGGTCTACCTGGAGCCTTCTTCAGGCTGTACAACCCCAACTATCTCAACCTGCCTTCATAGGAGAGGTGCTGCAGCCCCCGATCATCTTCATGGCGCTCCTCTAGACTCAGTCCTGATCTTGAAGGAGGTGATCCTTGAATATTAACCAGCTTTCCTGGGCCTGTCTTCTCTCCAGGACTTTATCCTGTTACTCTATGAAACAGATCCCTGAAGAGGCCAAAGTCTGCTCTCCTGAAGTCCAAGGTTGTGAGCTTGCTGTGCACACTCTTCACTGCCCTAAGGATCCTGAACGCCACCATTTCATGGTCACTGCAGCCAAGGCTGCTCTTGAGCTTCATTGTCCCCGCCAGCCCCTCTTTGTTGGTGAGAACAAGGTCCAGCACAGCACCTCTCCTCACTGCTTCTCTATCACTTGGAGAAGGAAGCTGTCATCAACACATTCCAGGAACCTTCTGGATTGCTTGTGCCCTGCTCTGTTGTCCCTCCAACAGGTATCAGGGTGGTTGAAGTCTTCTTTAGACTTGTGAACATGACGCTGCTCCTATCTGTCTGTAGAGAGTCTCTTCGGCTCGATCTTCCTGGTTGGGTGGCCTGTGGCAGACTCCCACTATAACATCACCTGTCCCTTGCCCTTCCTTTAATCCCATAAACTCTCGGTCAGTTCCTCATCCATCCCTAGGCAGAGCTCCGTGCTCTCTAGCTGGTCATTGACCTAAAGAGCAACAGCCCCTCCTCGTCTTCCCTGCCTGTACTTTCTAAAGAGTCTATATCCTTCCATTCCAACACTCCAGTCATAGGAGCCATTCTACCATATCTCTGTGATGCCCAATAAGATCACAGCCCTGCAGACATGCACACATCTCTAACTCCTGATATAGGTGTCATTTGACTGGTACCCAGACACTGGTTCTGTCTCCTCCAAGAAGTACCATAGGAGAGGTGGAACAAGAAATGAATGATTTGTACCTTGTCTCTATAGGGGAACTGATGATTACCTGGATGGACCATACAAGACAGTACGAGCCAAAAACGCTTCCTTCCTGCAGCCATCCTACAACCTGTGTGCCAATACTCTTGTGAGGACAGACCAAACCCTGCCACTCACTGAAAGGCCTGAATACCTTGATGACAGCTTTTGCTTAAACTCCAATCCATGGAAAAAATGTGCATAAGGAAAACCTAATGTCCAGCATCATACAGAGCAGAAGCAGAAGAATTCTAAAGGGCTGAGACCAGTAGGAGACCAGAGAAGGGACTACTTGCATTTAAGCTCAGTAACAACCCCTTCAGAGCCACACTGAAACTGCTCCACAAACTGATCAAGGAAAGAGTTTTGACATCAACAGAGTTTAAGGGCTTGAGCTGAAACTGCGTTTCAAATACTCATCTCTCATTTGAGAGTGACAGAATAGTTTGGGGAGCAACGTGAGTTTGAATATGCAGATAACTTATGATATAGACATAAACTAAGAAAACCAGAAAAGCAGCAGAACTCCCACTGTGTACAAATTACTGGCTCTATATATGCCAGAGTATGACCTCCAGCTAGGATATAATAACCCGCTTTCATGAACAACACTCATTATATTGTGTCCATTACAAAAGTGCAGCTACATGACGGTGCCATAGGCTATAATGTTCTCACTCAGAAGAGTTTCAATTTTCTTCCAAGAGACAATGTTTTTGTGAACTTATTTTGTGTGTCCTGTGCTCATTTTTATTTGATAGGGTGGGATGTGGGGGTTTTTTGTTGTTTTTCTCCTAAAGCAAGAAAGGAACTGAACACAAAAAATCTGTATTGATTTGAGAGTCAGAGCATGGCAGGTATTCAGCTAGTGTAAATCAGCTAAGGACTTTTACCAGACAACTATAAATTTGTTGGATCAACAACCAAAAATACCTCACAGAAATGGCCTTGCTGGCCCTCTGTTGACACAACAGAAGATATTGCTAAGTCAGCAAGAAAATTTGGATTTGTTGTGTGATTACTTAAATAAAGTTTTCTCAGTTATTCACTCAACTCTTCTTCCTGAATATTAAGTGTGAGATAACTCAGGAAGCACAAGTTTCTGACTAAGGAGTAGGAGAAACACCTATGGTTTTGTGCAGAAACTCCTGAATGGCGTAGGTAGATGAAGGCAGAGTCTGGCAGAATTTATCAGCTGTTCGTAACTGCACTTCATCTGGTCCAACATGACCAGGAAGCCATAAATCTACCTCCACATGTTGCTAGGCCTGTCCTAAGTCAACCTACAGATCTCTACCATACAGAAAGCTACATCTGAGGAAGTCATCCTTGGCACCCTTTATTCAATGAGGAGTTAATAGAGACAAGGGGTGCAGGATGCAATCAGCTAATCCTGCAGTACCTAAAACCCTCTGAGAACAGCATGCCCCCTTTATTTAACCATAAAGGAAGTGGAAGGCAACAAACAAACCCCAATAGCTTTGGTGTCTCCACAAAGATCTGAGACTTGACAGTCACTTTCCCTAGAGAGATGCTAGTCTGGGTGAGCGCATGGCTTATGTTTTCACAGAGGTGTGGGGAAACACAGGGTCATATGGGAATCAGGTCCCGGAGAGACAAGACTAACAGGTTTCCACTCCAGGTGCAGTAGCTGTTATCTTTCAGCTCATGCAGATATAAGTATTTTGTGAGACATCGTACAATGAACCTGAAAAGCATTCTTGAGGACTCTCTAGGATGCTAATGTTTTCCACACAGCCAGGAAAGTTTGTCTGAGGTTGTCTTCAACACACACTCTTGTGGATCCAAGGCAGAGTTCACACCAAGTGCTGTCTTGTATGTCACTGTAGGGAACTGGTGCTTCTCACAGCTTTGACAGAGACAGTAGTCAGTTCAAATGTGAGGAAAAGATTGATTTCCTCAGGCCAGTTCTGTGTGAAGTCACCTGCAGTCCCCACTCTCTCTGCGTGGCTGTACTGGGTCTGGCTGGGGTGGAATTCACTTCCTCCATAGCAGCCCTCCTAGTGCCGTGTTTTGTGTTTCTAGATAGCACCGTGTTAATAACACACCAGTCTTTCAGCTTTGCTGAGCAGTGCTCACACAACATCAAGGCTTTCTTTCAAATACCCCTCAAAGACCAGTAGGCTGGGTGTGGGAAAGAGGTTGGGCTGGGACAGCTGACCCTACCAGACCAAAAGGATGTTCCATATCATAGGATGTTGTGCTCAGCAATAAAATCTGGAGGAAATGGGGAGGGGGGGCATATGTTATTAAGGCATTTGTCTTCCGAACAACCACTACACATATTAACGTCTACTTCCTAGGATGTGTCTGGATGTTGCCTGCTGATGGGAAGTAGAGAATAATTTGTTTATTTTTACTTTGCTTCCATGCACGGCCTTTGTTTTCTTCCGTTAAACTGACTTCATCTTAACCCATGAGGTTTTCATCTTATTGTG
Source organism: Athene cunicularia (assembly GCF_003259725.1). Classification (NCBI taxonomy): domain Eukaryota; kingdom Metazoa; phylum Chordata; class Aves; order Strigiformes; family Strigidae; genus Athene; species Athene cunicularia. Next base: position 145,813,614 of record NW_020799095.1, on the reverse strand, counting down.
TCCCCCTGTTCTGTTGAAGAGTGGGAGTGAGAGAGCAGTTGAGCGGGCAACTGAAAGCCAGCCAAGGTCAACCCACCACAATGGCCGCAGGAGATGGTGTGAGTCACTGGTGCCAACTCTACACATGAAAAAAGGCTGTAAAACCCAGAGTGAGATGGCCAGTGGTAAATGAACCCAGCAAACAAGCCAAAAATCATTACACAGGAAGAAGGTAAGACTAGGGAAGGCAGAATCACCCCTAAATCATCACTAGTAAAGCCATTAATGAAGACTTTGTGGTCACCTGGGTCATTACTGATTGGGATGTTACAAACAGGCATGAATAGAGACATAACAGTGTCGTCTTCTCCTCGCCTTCTCTGCCTGCCAGGTGGTCTCACTGATTTCTCTCTGCCTGGCTTACAGGAGTTAGTCTCAGCTCAGATTGCTCTGCTCTACCCCATGCTAGCGGCCCTTGCCAAAGGATCCCAGTACATCTGCACAAAGTCCAGTGGGTGATGGGAAGACAGTGGAAATTATTTCACACTCCCTGAGTAATAGCAGCTGTCTCTTTCCATCCCAGTTTCTAGATAAATGGGTTTTTTTGCCTGCTTCTCTGTTCAAAGACTACTTTCACCAATGCGATTGGGTTTGTCTCATTAAGCTCTGCGTGTGTCCCTGTGATCCATACTAACAACCTCTGAACCTGCTGGCCAAAGATATTGATATGTCAGAACTGTGAAGTTCTACCACTTTATGAAAACAAATTAACCCTGTCAATCCTTCCAGTGTGAAAAAAATGGCACGAGGCTAACCTCTAGTGTGTAAATGCTTCAAAATGCTTTGCTAGGGCACTGCTGGGCTTTTATTCCACTCAAACCATCTCTTTTCCTGTTTGCAATGTGGTCAGGTAGGTTTTTTTTTTTCCCATTGAGCTAAGAACTTGCTGGTGCAACTAACCCTCTGAAAACACTAAGAAACTTCCAAGATGATGACTTCCTGGTAGAAGGATACACCAAATATACCCCATACTCTCTAGAGGCAATGCCAGAGAGGCAGTCTTATGTTATCAATTTTGGCTAGTCTACCCACCGTCATTCACACTGAAGCATTTTATTTACAGACTAGGTGTAATCACAGACCTTTCATGGTTAGATGATACAGGATGAAATTAAAAACTGTTGCCAAAATTCCTGAGCTTCACTTGCCCTGCATTTCATGGTGCTACAGAAGTACCTGCCCCAGTAAAAGAGCATCGGTAGGGGATTTGCTTATACATTCTAGAGACCAGGAGAGATGTGGGAGGATGTGCTTGCTGCAGATATCTCCTGTCTCCAGGGGGAAACATACCAAATGTATTTTAGAAAAGGTCTTTCCATGCATTAATTAGAGCAACACTGAGTCACCCATCTCATTACATTGCTGATAGAGATCAGCAAATACTTCCTCCACAAGATTTTTGACATCTTCCAGAGGCTGCAGATAACAGCACTAAGAGATATATATACCATCTCTTTTAACTGAGAACTTCTGTGATCTGTTTTCTGATGGATCTAAATGTTTTCTAGCAGCTTGTGCAGGGTTTAACAGGGAGGCAGGATCCTCTTCCCTATATCCAGAACAGAGCTTTGGGAGGTGGAAGCTTGATACCCTTCCCATCTGCCTTGATTGCACAAGGATCCCAGTGTGGCAGGATGGCTGATTGGTGATGCCAGATTATTTCAAACCAATGACACGGGCAAGGACTCCTGCTCTGCTTCCTGGGCATCCTCATCTAGCATCTTGCTCTGTGTTCCATATAGCATAAAGCAGCAGATGAAGGCTGGAAATGGAATTTCTGTGCAGTAGAAACTGTTCTGGACAGGAGAAAAAAAAATGCTAGCAACAACAATAGCAACAACAACCCTCAGCACCTTTTATGGGACAGTGTTTCTCCAGAATTAAATTCTAGGATAGGTCAAATGGCAGTTCTATGGGTCCAGACCTTACTGGTGAAAATTAAACCCACCAAATCTTCCAGGCTAGCCAGAGGGTGATTATACTGTTTCCTTACACCTTCTCTTACTACTAGAAAAGTAGGAAAGAAAAGGAAGGATATACACCTTCCTTTCTTAATCCTAGTCTGCAGTTCCCTGAGCTGAAATGTTCGTGACAGTTTTGCTGTCCTTTTGTGACAGCTGTGAGACTGTAAAACAGCTTTTCCTAGTGAAACATCAAAATGGCTTGGAAAAAATGATGTTTTTCAATGTAAAACATTTCATTTAGCCATTTCCATCAGAAGTTTCTTAAACAGTTCTACCAAAACCCAAGAAGCTAGAGTTAGTGACTTCAATTACAACATGCTTATACTTTTTTAGAGAAGATTTCAGTCCTCTTAACTTACAGAATGTGTGATGTCCTACTATGTAGAAACTGAGGATAGTGTCATAGCTCATCTGAGATTTGGCTTAGGATTTTAAGAATCATAAAGTGGGCAGTGTAAGAAAAGAGTTTGCATAATGGGCAATACTGTGCACTGTCTCACAGAGAAATGGCTGCACTCAAGTCCCCCTCTTTTTCTTTTCTTTTTATAAGTCAAAGCACAAGCTAGAGATCCTAACATACATTTCAGAGCATCACAAAACTCCCTTTGGCAGACAACTTATTCACACTGAAGAAAAAGCACTTTGCCAGATTCAAAAATAAATTAAAAATGCCTAGTGTGACTCTAGAAATCACACACTGAACCACTGTGATACATTTTTAATGAAAAAATACTCCTGAAATTCATTAAAATTTACAGATTTATACCTTCCAAATAATTCAAAGCAGCATCTCCAGAACTAGCAATGATCTAATCTCCCAAATTGATAATTATGTGGAATGACATAAATAAGGCATTTGACATGCAGTAAATACTCCCTGATATTGTTTCACCCAAAAAAAAAAAAAAAAGTTTAAAAAAAAAAAGTACTGGTAATTAGGAAGACTGAAAGGGAATATGTCATTTGATATAAATCAAAAACGACAGTTCACAAATAATTCAGTGCTTCCATTATTACACTTTTTTTGGTTTTACATGGCATACAGTATTGCTTGTTACCATATAGTTCCACCCAAAAGGCATTTTTTTGAGATAGCAGGTATGGAGCCTCTGTATCTATTTGGACGGGTTGATAGCAGCTATTTATAAAACAATAAAAGATCACTGGAGTGACATGTGATACAAATTGACTGGTTTTGATGGGTGTCTTGAGAGACCTTGGAGGGACCTGTTTTTTTTAAGGATTCACCACGCTGAGGGTTCTTTCAAGTGCTTCTGCTACAAGAATCTGTGTATCCAGAATTACTAATGATGCTTTGAAGATTTAGGATAGAAATGTGCATATTAATGCCTAAAAGGGCTTTGTTTTGAAGTCTGCCATTGTTGCCTCCTTCTAGAGAAACTTCTATTTCTTATCCTGAAAATCATATAATGTTTTTGTCACCATTCATGTTCTTTGAAAAAGTAAATTAATCACTTAGATCACAATGTCATTAAGGGGATATAGGTGTCTTTTAAGGCTTCTTTAAAAAATTTAGATCCTGTATTAGTCTCTGCATGGAAGTAATGAGCATCTACGGGAATGAATATCCCACTGAACTCCAGAGGGATTCCTTCCATGAAACCCTGCTGCCCAGCACAAGGAAAGGATACACAAACTACACCTTACCACAGGGAAAGACAAATATTTTTATAACCTAGCTAAGATGCCAAGATTTGAGAGTTACATACTGGCTGTGGGTGACTTACCGGTATCACACTCAATACCGTTAACGGTCTGGCTTGTCAAACAGGGTTTTGCAGCATCTGTCAGGGTTGCACCTACACACTCCTGGGAAAAGCAGGGGAACATGAAGGGGCTTGAAAATTTTGTTCCCTCTGTCTGGCTGTAGTGCAACTGGCTGACTTATTTTTGCTGCCCACACAATTTTATCCAGCAGTCTTGCACTCCAGTTAAAAACTGGCAATCCAAGTGGAGAATCCAGAATTCCTGAGAATACTTGTCTACATGTGTGGTGTTTCCTTTTCCTTTCATGCATATTTTTCTTCTCTTTAAAATGCTAACAATATTCAATGGAAGCCATATCTTAAAGATAACTTCATGCTTGTCATTGCTGTTGTTAAGTAAGTCCAGATTTTGTAGCAGTTTTAGATTCATCCGTGTAGAAGAAGACTCATTTGGCATTTAATCTAAAATAAAAATTGTATGAATTGTGGGAATGAGACAGACAGAAAGAGATACATCTACACACTGGCTTGTAACTTGTGACTATGGGTTGAAGTCAGCCTGGAGGAATATCCTGCCCTCACTGATGTCAGTGTGACCACTGAATTTCACCTGGGTACTTGCTAAAATGAAATTAAAAAAAAAAAAAAAAAAAAAAAAAAAAAAAAAAAGAAGAAAGAAAAAAGAGAAAGGAAAAAAGAAGAAAGAGTACATCCCTTCTCAGAGGTGGGGAGATGAAGTTTTTAGGTGAAATTCCACCTTTTCCTGTAACAGATGCAGCCTTGCTGAAGACAGTGCAACTGTGCACAGTGTGCATTAAGAGCACAGTGTGCCGTTAAGTTGGTGCAATGGAGAAGGAGGCAAAAGGGGGAAGTAACAGTGAAGGTGAGAGGAGGAAACACAGAAACACCATTTCCTCCCCTCTTGAAGTAATAACTTTTAAAATTTATTTAAAACAATAACACCGAAAAAAAATCACCCTAACCCTTCCACAGTGGTGCAATAGAGCAAGACGCAGCTTGTTCTGCAAGGAGGCTGAAGATCCAAGACATCAGAGCTGGGTTTTTTGTCTTCCCCAGGAGCGTGAAGCAGCTGCTCAGCACTGGCAAGGCTGCAGCCCCAGGGCACAAGCAAAGTCCACCCGCCATGGTCTGCGCAGCTGTCCCCGCTCCAGCTGAGCATCTCGGCATTAGGAGGGAGGCTACAACCTTCCCTCCAGCCTCACAGTAAATCCCAGGCAGAGTCCAGTCTTTCTCCATGACAAGCAGCGGGTATATAAATTTCAGAGATCTCAGCTGGCTCTGCTTTGTATTTACGCCAGTTGGAGACCATTTCTCCATATCTCATAAAGACACTTCCTGATACAGAAATATTCAAGTTTATAACTGCAGGAAATCCCCCTCCCCCAGCTGAAATATGGCCTTTAAAAAAACATTTCCTTTATCTGGAGGCCTCTGTGGGCTTTGAAAACACGCCATGGTTTTAAAATATTTCTTTCAATCCTTAGTATTTTTTACTGAAACAGAAGTCAATTTTCACAAAACCACAAATGTCTGTGGTCACTCAGGCTTACTAATACTTTCCACAAACATTTCAGATAGTAGTTAAAAGAAAGGAATTTGTTTTAAAACCTAGCACCTCGAGACAGCTGCCGGGATTTTTTCACTTTTTTCATTAATTGCTTGGGGGGAAAAAAAAAAAAAAAAAAGTGGATACCCTCTTTCAGTGTATTTCTTAAAGTCTGCATCTGCCTACAAAGTGATAACGGATTAATAGTTGTGAAAAACTCAGGGCAAACTGACACTTAGGCAAAATTTAATTAGCTTAAAAGGTCACATCCTGGAGTCAGATAATAGCCAAATGTATTGTTTAGTGTAACCTGATCAAGACAATGAATTCATGCTTATTGCTTTGCTGATAAGCAAGTGTTACTTCTAGGATGTAATCACTCTATAAAAAAGAAAATATCTCCATGTAGGCTGGGGTGGGCTGTGCAGTATGGGATGCTGACACAGCCCGGCCCTCACGAGCAGGGGCTGTGAAGGTGGGAGGAGAGTTGAGCATCAGTCCAGGCACTGATGGAAGATGTAGTGGTGGAGGAGAAGACTCCCATGAAGGTTTCACTCGAGAGCCCATGCTGAAGCCCACATGGCTCCTCCTTCACTCTGTTAGCCTTAGGGAGTGGGGGAATGCATTTTCCAAGAAAAGCAGGAGGACTCACTGCAGGTGATTGACTCTGGGCTGTAAATCCTGGGAATTCTGCAATGCTCTGTCACTCCATCTTCAGCACTAGCCTAGAAATTTGAGTGATTTATGGAAGTTTCCTGCACAAGGCAGAGACTAGGGGTCTGAGGCACTTTTTTTCTGGCTCAGTGCAAAAGCTGCTGGGGGATGCTGACTTGTTCAGAGCAGATGTGCATAATGCTCACTCACAGCATTACCAATCCACAAGCTTTTCTTGAAGCATCATGTGGGCTTAACGACATTTTTATTTTGTGTTATTCCTTCCTGGAAAATTGAGCTGTAAAAGCCTCTTTTGTTGAAACCAGCTGCCTTGACTCGTCACTGTGGGAAGAGTCCCTTGAGATAGACCAACATGTGATCACTAGTCTGGGCAGACATGAAGGTCCCACATCAGTGTCCGTCTCCATTACAGCTGGTCTGCATCTGCCTCCACCAATATCCTGCACTCTGTTGTCTCCAGCACACCAAAGGACCAAGACAGGTAGGGTAGAGAGACTCTTGATTTGACCTTATAGGAATATCTCTGGGTAGGGTGGGAAAGTGCTTTGCTTCACAGACATTTGTGATTCTTGTTGAAGAAACTTGCTACTATCTTCACTACATGTGCAATCAATTTTTGTTCTATTTCCAGCAGGCAGCTCACCGCTGTCAGCCCAGAGCTGCTGAGCAGACGGAGCTGACCACACTGCAGCAACTGTTGCTGCAAACTGAGTGACTCAGCAGAGAAACCAAGGCCTGACTGGTCATGAAAATTGAATTGCTTCATCATCCCTGAAGGGTGGAGGTGTCCCTCCAAGACATGGGTGTGGGGAGGAAGGTCTCTGCCTCTGGGAATCGCAGCCTTTTGCCTTTTACGGAGGGTTTTTTTTCCTTTTTTTTTTTTTTTTTTTTTTTCAGTAAAAGAAAAACTACAGACCAGTATATGCATCTCTACATCTGAATCACAGAACCACAGAATGGTTGAGGTTACAGGACATCAGGAGGTTAACGAGCCCAATCCCCCTGCTCAAGAAGGACCACCTAGAGCCAGTTGCCCAGGACCATGTCCAGATGGCTTTTGAATATCTTCAAGAGGGAAATTCCACTACTTCCCTGGGCAATCCGCACTAGTACTCAGTCAGCCTCACAGTAAAAAAGTGTTTCCTGATGCTAAGAGGTAACGTCCTGTGTTTCAGTCTGTGCCCATTGTCTCTGGTCCTGTCACTAAGCACCACAGAAGAGAGTTTGGCTCCATCTCCTTTGTACCCTCCTTCAGGTATGTTGAACAGTCTCAGCTCTTTCAGCCTTTCTCCATATCAGAAATACTCCATTGCCTTAATGATCTTCATAGCCCTTTGTCGGACCCTTTCCAATGTCCATGTCTCTCTTGCACTGGGGAGCCCAGCACTGGACACAGCTTTCCAAATGTGTCTCACCAGTGGTGAGTAGAAGAGGAGGATCTCCTCCCTCTATCTGGCAGTTCTCTGCCTAATGCAGCCCAGGACACCATTAGCCTTTTTGCTGCAAGCGCATGTTTCTGGCTCATGTTCAACTTGGTGAGCACCAGGACGCCCATTTCCATGGCGATTTCCACCATGCACCGGTGGGTGCATGGGATTGCTCCTCCCCAGATGAAAGAATCTGTGCTTCGTTTTGTAATACAACTGATCCCGTCTTTCAGCAAAAAGCCCGTCAAGTGATTTTCAAATAGAGAAGAAACTCAACAAGAGGCAAAGTGAAATGCTGAAATATAAGAATCAGGGGGATCATTGAAGACATCCCTATTGGAGAGCTGCTTAATGGGAAACTGAGGAGCACAGATGAAGAGGGGCTATTTCCCTGTCCCTCTCCTGCCTGGGTCCTGTCCAGTCCACAGGGTTATGGATGCAGCCAGACTGCGCAATCATAATAAAATACATGAAGTTTGTTCTGTACCAAAAGACTCGAATATAACAGAAGTTGCTGAGCACCCTTCCACTGCATGCTGGGTTTTGTAGGGGTAGAGCTGCCACCAGGCACGCAGCCAGCATGCTGAACTGTGCCTCTGTGTGCTGGAGGCGTGAGCCAGTAGGAAAAAAACAGGGAGAGCCATGATTTCTGTCATGGCTATTTCTGCTCAGGAGAGTCCCCCTTGAAGCGGATCCTGGGGGAGTTGTGACAATACAACTTTCCTGAGAGAAAAGGCATTGCTTTTCCAATTAAAATATTTCATAAGCAGTCATCAGTTTAACAAATTACCGATTTTGAAAGCATTTTTAATGGGAGAAAAAATGAAGCAAGTTTCAACTTTTTAGTCCTTATTTATTTTGTGTTGACAGATTAGATGAGTTTATGTTTTATTTCATTGCTCTGTGTATGTGTTATAGCAATATTACAGTAATCTGGGCTACCAACCCTTTGCTGTATCTTGTTTAACATCCTGCATCTTCTGGGAATCAAGCTGTCAATTTAGTCCAGTCCAGAACATTTCCAGTTAGTCTCAGGACATCCTCTGGGAATGTTAAATGGGGTCAAGAGAGAGGGAGGAAAAAGAACACAGAGCCAGGTATAAATATAGCACTCTTGGTTTTCTTTAACTGTGAACTTTTACACAATAAGTGGTGTCCTCTGAGTCTGGTTTGTTTCATATTGGGCACGTATATTGTCAATAAGAGGAACTCTGAGTTATCTGTAGGGAATTGCTCTGCCTTTATTAAGACTAAAAGAAATTCATTTATAACTATGCTTAATTGGCTGCTGTCTGGCAACCTTTTGAGAAGAGTGAGAGTTGCTCTTGCTTTCCAATAGTAAGGCATCCCCAGAGACCCTGCTACCACGTGTTCCTCAGCTGTAGAGATGCACTGAAAAACGAGGGTAAGAGTTTTTCAGTGTCAAACTATGCTACAAAGTTGAAAGCTGAAGACTGATGAGGCTTTGGAAGAATATCCTGTGTCTTGGCCTATAGATCTGAAGGGCTAAAAAGATCTAAATCTCTTGCTGAGTAGGCAGATGTGGCTCAGCTGGAAAGGCGGAGGGCCCAGGGATTATCTGAGAGACATTAAGCAATTGTAATTTCATCAGTTAACCCCCAATCTAATAAATGCATCTCCTCATTGACTTTCTGTGTATGTTGTACCTCTTAGTCTTCTTCAGAGACCTTTCCCCAGAGCCCTCTGCCTCTGCATGCCCTCCCAGAAAAGACCTCACTAAGAAAATACCATTTTCCTAGGACACCAGCTGCTCAGGGAGGCTCTTTGTCATGCCCATGGTGCACAACTTCCTCAGTATTCCCCTTTCAGGTAAGCATCTTCCCTGAGAGCCAGGTGGACTGAAACTCCCTTCAAATGTCCCCTTTTGCTCCTGATGATGCAGGGGTGGAACGAAGTAGGCTGCTCCCACCCACAACTCACAGGGGAATGGTCCAAGAGGCAACAGACTAAGAAACTCTGAAGCTATAGATCAGACAAGGAGAACTGCAGTAGTTAAATAGATAACTCTGGTGACAGCTTAAATGACCCAGAGAGTCAAGTCTCTAGAGGCAATTGAAGTGTTTACTGTCACAAGTGAAAACATCTAAGTCTTAAGATGTCTTTTACATCAGAACTGATCCCTGGTTCCTGCATGGAGAGGTCAGCCATATTTCAAGCCACTAGAGAATCCACATCAGCAGAAAGTGTTCTGCACCAGGGGAGGCTGGGAACATTAAACAAGAAAAGAAGCAGCGATGGGAATCGTGCAGAAGACAAAGTTGATAAAGACTGATGGAAAATCAAAGACTAAGTGAGGGGAGGGAGGGAGGGAGGAGCACAGTGAACCAGGGTGAGAGACAAAAGGCAGACTGAGAGAAAATGAGAGGAGACAGAAAGAAAACAGAAACTGGGGCAGGAGAGAGGGGTAGGGAAACGAAATAGAAAAAAAGTTTGAAGCAAGCAGTATGAAACAGCACTGCACAAAAAGGAGATAGAGAAAGGAGCAGAACACAGTGGACCAGAGAGAAAAATAAACAGGACTTTCAGAGCAGCAAATGTATCCATAGAAATAAGATAAGTGAGAAAGGGTATGGACCCTCCCATCTGTACAAGCTGAATTTGTAAATATATGCCCTCACCAGGAACAGTCCCTCAGCAAGTAGATAGCTGGGACCAAATCGTCAAGTGTGCTTCTCTCATGCTACAAAGAAGACACTGCCTCTTCTGGGAACAAAGCTATCATTGCTTGAGAGCATATGTTTCAGCCTCATATTTCTAAGGAGAGATGAGGACCTGAGAGGGAAGGAGAGAAAGAAATTAAAGACCCCTTTGACCTCATCAGGAACTTACAGACCGCTTTTCCTCTGAGGGCTTAGTTTCCTTCTAGGTCTTACACCCAGCTGGGGTCATAGTGGCAGCAGGATGAATAAAATTGATTGACACTCATTGCTATTCTGTGTCAGGGATGATTTACGGTCTTGCAATCCTTTTAATCAGCATAGCTAGAAGGTGAATTACTTTAGGGTGAGCTTCCTTGCTAGCTTCAGTAGTTCGAGTGTTAGCAAGAACCTGTCTTCCCTTATGACTGATTCTATTTCTGTCCCTTCTTGTGCACACACATTTGCCATCTTCTTGTCCCACTCTTTCTTTGCAGTCCCAGTCAGAAAGTGGAAGTAGACCTCCCCTCTGCCTTTGATGGCACTTTTCCCATCCTACCATGCTCACATAAAAGATATGGCATCCCAAAGCTTGTTTCTCTCTATATAGCAAATCCCACATGTCAACCAGCATGCCAACCTCCCATCTCTGTTTCCTAGTGGCTTTATGCCTTACCTCTCCTTCTCCTTTTGAACTTTGCAACCAGGTACAGGAATCAAGTCATAACCCCCCAACTTGGAGCTCAAAGCTTGGCTGATCTGTTTATCCTCATCACTGTGATGCCCAGCTCTGTGATTGAGGGAGAGCACGTGACTGGGGCAGAAGTCAAGAAACATCCACTATTAATTATCTGGTTAGTACTGTCCAGTACCAAGAACTAGAGCAGTGATGGCTATCCACTGCTTCATTCGGAGAGAGACTCCCATACCAACTCCTTTTAAGTAAAAATCTAGTCTTTTCCACCCTGAGTTCATTCCCTTCACACGAATGCTGCAGTAACAACAACAGACACACATGAGCTAAGCATACAACCAGTACTATATCATTTTCAAACAAAAGTAATCCCCAGCTCTATGATCCTCTTTCACACTTCATCACTGTAGACTAGAAATCCACCTGGCTGACTGTCCATCCACAAATATCACCCAATAGAGTCTATCACATAGAATAAGTGTCAGCCTGTCATTTCGGTCTAGTTGAGAAAGCAATTGACAGTTGAATGACAGCTGTAAGTAGCAAAGAGCACTGCCCAAAGCTCCACCTGCAAACAAGGCTGAGGAGGAGCATGCCTTAAGAGGCATAGGCTTTCTCTCAGGCCTGGTAGGATGCATAAACATATTGCAAAGCAATATATGCTTTGGTCCCAAATGCTACTGTCTAGACTGATGGCAACACAGTTCAGCTACAAAGAAGTAGGCAGTTAAAGAAGGAAGAGTGGGACAACAGTGAGCTGCTGCTTTCCGAGTCACTGCCCCCGATCAGTGAAAACATCAAAGCAGAGCCACCTACCTGTATGTCTTAGGTCTGAGTGAGTGGTGAAGTTTTTTTGTAGCAGGGAGGGGGCTACAGCCGTCTCCCCCTGTGAGAAACTTCTCAAAGTTCTCCCAGCTCCAAGTCAGCTCCACCTCTGCACCAAGGCTGGGGCAATTAGTGACAGTAGCTGCATGTCTGTGATAATGTATTTAAGAAGGGGAGCCTGGGAGGGGGAGTTGGAATTATGAGGAGAAGTCACAAGGAGACCTTCTGTGTAAACATGGAACTTCTGTGTCAATGGAAGAAAGGAGAAGGGGACGAGAGATGTGCTATTGCAGAGCCCCCCTGCAGCCCATGGTGAGAGGGCAGGGCCACCCCCCTGCAACTCATGGAGGTCTACAGTGGGGCAGATGCCCGTGGAGGACCCCACACTGGAGACTGTGCCCAAGGGAAGCCGAGGCCTTGTGAGAAGAAGAAGTCCCCACTGTGGTAGCTCAGCACTGGGAGGACTGCAACATGCGGGGGTGTCCCACACCAGAGCAGCCTGGGAAACGCTGTGGCCCATGGGAGGGACTTGTGTTGCAGAAACTTTGTGGAGGTCTGTCTCCTATGAGAGGGAAACCACACTGGAACAGGGTGGAAGAATGCCAGAAGTTCCCCCGTTGAGGTGGAAGAAGTGGCAGGACTGACCACACTCCCCACTCCCTGCACCCTGTGCCACTGGTGGGAAGACAGAGAAATCAGGAGCAAAGCTGAGCCCAGGAAGAGGGAGGGCTGGGGGGAAGGTGTTTTCAAGACGTGGTAATGCTTCTCATGGCCCTACTCTGTCAAGTGTTGTTGCTTTTAGTGACTGTATTAAATTTATGGTCTTTTTCTCTTCCCCTAACAAGTTTGTCTTTTGCCCGTGACCATAACGGATGAGTCATTCCTCCCTGTCCTTATCTCAATTCCTGAGCCTCTTATTTTGTTTACTCCTTCCAAGTTCTGGGGGGAAGGGGGGAAGCGAGCGGCTGTGTGGTGTTCAGTTGCCCTCTGAGCTCAAACCACCACACTGCATAAACACCCTGTCCATTAAACTTCAGTTCTTTGACCTTCCTCTCTTATTTACTGAATCTAGTTGCAGGCACTGACAATTAGCCATTTCTTTTTCTCACCATCTGTTATTCAGTCTACCAGGTGAATCTAGAATAAATATACCTAGAGTTGTACTTATTATAATAATTAAACATATTCTCTTCACTATTCTATCTTTTTTTCTGTGAAGGGATTGACATGAAACATTTTGAGATTTATATTTACAATTAGTATATGTTCAGGTGCTTCAAGATGAAAAGTATTATGGAACTGGAAAGATATGTCTGAATTACATTGCAGATTCTGTCTTGCCATTTCTCTGCAACTACAGTTGCTAGGAGTGTTTGCACATGGCGTGGAATCCATAGCATCCTGGACATACAATGATGACAGAAACTAAATTTGATTAAATCTCAAAAGAAGTAACTCAGGAACTGACCATTATTTTATTTGGAAAACAAATAAACAAGAACACCCACCTCACCCCCCACCAGAAAGAAAAAAAAAAAACAAACCAGAAAACAGAAAACCACCAAACAAACAAACAAACAAACAAACAAACAAACAACAAACAACCCAGCAATATACACACATACACAAAACCAAACCCAAACCCACTCTATTTTATTAAAAAGGGTGCAGATCCTAAATAGAATTCTTTGTCTTGCTGACAGTTCAGACCCGTTGAGTAGCAGGAACCAGTGAGCCCAGCTTGCTGCAGTCCACACCACTAGCCCCATTTTCTAGGTGAGGACACTGAAGAATGTGTCAGATTTATAGTGCTTTGGTAACACACAGAGGAAACTTCTCATTATCCAGACCCAAAAGGAGATATAATTGGTTTCAGAAATTATGTACAATAAATCCTTCTGCTTGGTTATTAACACTTGTGGTTTTAATACTTTACAGTGCCTCCTCTGTGTGCTGTTGCAATGGAAGTCCAAGTTTTGTTAGCTGGACTGTTGGGGCATTGGTAGTCCTGCAAGTTTTAGTATGAAAAGAGCAATGTCTCATATTGAAGCCAGAAGACAGCAGTCAGGGGAGGTCAGAAAAAGCCCTGCTCCTTTCTTCTGTGCTGTCGGCTGTACAGATGACAAAGCAAAATAGGCAGTGTTAGAAACATCCAGGTACAGGAGGAATGGCTGGTTGTTCTGATTTGATAGTATTTCTACTGACTGTCAAAGTAGATCTGTAAAGCAATTCACATCTGTGCCTCCCATTTTTTTTTCCCTCCACCATTCATTTTTAATCATTTTCATATAGAAAACTTTCATGCATTGCTATAGACTGTGAACAGTCTCAGTCATGGGACTTTTAATGGCTTAGGTTTTGAACAGGGAGCTTGCCCATGGATACCACACTCAGGAAAGCAGTCAATCCCTCATCTTATATTGTACACAAACAAAGTCTTGCTAGTCAGCTTTGGACTCTACTTGCAGAATTATTAGGACATTTAACCTGGGCAGTAGATGATGGTGCTGGGCACTACAGTTCAGAGTTGCTTCTCAGAGAACTTTTGTTTACACACTGTGAGGATGGTCTGTCTCAATAGGAGAGTCAGTATCCTTGTAAACATTTTTGAGACTTGACTGAAAGCACCTGTATTCAGCATGTCTCACACTTGATGTCTTCATCAGCATCCCTGTGACTGTCATCCACTGGTGCAAAAACACATTAGTTTCAACCCTCATCACAGGATTATTAGATCATATTGTCTGTGTTTGGATAGAGAAAACCCATGGAGCTGTGACAACAAATTCCATTCCCTTTAATCTATCCCAAAGGGGATGCCTGTCATATGTATGTTAGCACTAGCTCACTAGCTGTTGGAGAATAGTTGGGGGAAGGAAGGAAGGAAGGAAGGAAGGAAGGAAGGAAGGAAGGAA
>NW_020799095.1:145766342-145799074 GCF_003259725.1 Athene cunicularia | reverse complement strand
GGAAGGGAAGGGAAGGGAAGGGAAGGGAAGGGAAGGGAAGGGAAGGGAAGGGAAGGGAAGGGAAGGGAAGGGAAGGGAAGGGAAGGGAAGGGAAGGGAAGGGAAGGGAAGGGAAGGGAAGGGAAGGGAAGGGAAGGGAAGGGAAGGGAAGGGAAGGGAAGGGAAGGGAAGGGAAGGGAAGGGAAGGGAAGGGAAGGGAAGGGAAGGGAAGGGAAGGGAAGGGAAGGGAAGGGAAGGGAAGGGAAGGGAAGGGAAGGGAAGGGAAGGGAAGGGAAGGGAAGGGAAGGGAAGGGAAGGGAAGGGAAGGGAAGGGAAGGGAAGGGAAGGGAAGGGAAGGGAAGGGAAGGGAAGGGAAGGGAAGGGAAGGGAAGGGAAGGGAAGGGAAGGGAAGGGAAGGGAAGGGAAGGGAAGGGAAGGGAAGGGAAGGGAAGGGAAGGGAAGGGAAGGGAAGGGAAGGGAAGGGAAGGGAAGGGAAGGGAAGGGAAGGGAAGGGAAGGGAAGGGAAGGGAAGGGAAGGGAAGGGAAGGGAAGGGAAGGGAAGGGAAGGGAAGGGAAGGGAAGGGAAGGGAAGGGAAGGGAAGGGAAGGGAAGGGAAGGGAAGGGAAGGGAAGGGAAGGGAAGGGAAGGGAAGGGAAGGGAAGGGAAGGGAAGGGAAGGGAAGGGAAGGGAAGGGAAGGGAAGGGAAGGGAAGGGAAGGGAAGGGAAGGGAAGGGAAGGGAAGGGAAGGGAAGGGAAGGGAAGGGAAGGGAAGGGAAGGGAAGGGAAGGGAAGGGAAGGGAAGGGAAGGGAAGGGAAGGGAAGGGAAGGGAAGGGAAGGGAAGGGAAGGGAAGGGAAGGGAAGGGAAGGGAAGGGAAGGGAAGGGAAGGGAAGGGAAGGGAAGGGAAGGGAAGGGAAGGGAAGGGAAGGGAAGGGAAGGGAAGGGAAGGGAAGGGAAGGGAAGGGAAGGGAAGGGAAGGGAAGGGAAGGGAAGGGAAGGGAAGGGAAGGGAAGGGAAGGGAAGGGAAGGGAAGGGAAGGGAAGGGAAGGGAAGGGAAGGGAAGGGAAGGGAAGGATCTCCTGTTAGAGAAGTAGTGCCTCCAACTAAAAGATGAGAGACTTTATTGGTATAGTAATAACGACATGTCTTCTCTTATTACCCAGCTGTGTGTGGTCCCTCAGTCTCCTTTGCTGCCCATTCAGCATCACATTCATTTTTAGAAAAGCCATATGGCAGCAGTCACATATTCTCCTTCAGTATCAAATGCTGATTTTCCATTGGTCCTTGAGGCATACAGTTTGGATTTGCTTCCCCTTTGTGGCTGACATCACCTAAATGTCATCTGCTGCATCCGTGGGACGTGCCTGGAGAGGCAGCCTTCAGGCACAGTGATGTCAGTGGACAGATGAAGGAGGAAGAACATGTGGCTTCCGTACAAAACTCTCATCCCATTCCTTGTAGTGCAGCTTTGCAGTATGTTTGGAGGTGAGCTGGAGATGATCTGGAGATAAGCCAGAAAGATTCTGACAGGATCCACCTTCAGCCCAGAGAGGAGACCCCTAAGGAAGGTGTAAGTAACCTGAGTGAGCTGGTAATGAGACAGTTGCTCCAGCCTTGCCTTCAGCGTACTGAATGTGCATTAGCAATGATAACAGATCACAAGGACCTGAGCTAGATCCAGTGGTTAGGTTTTTCAGCTATATCAATGGACTTCTTCAGACAAAATCTAAACCACCTCCAATACCTGGTGGAAAGAGGGAAGGAGAAGAAGCTGAAATGGATCTTCTTTTGGTAAAGAAGTTGAATGTTAGCAAAACAAACTCTGAAGGTTTAGTCAGGCCCAAAGCAAAGGGGTATTCTCTGGAAAATTGTCAAACCCAGGACCTTTTTTAAGATCCACAACAGAAAAAGGATTGCCAGGTCCTGTCATCTTCACCCTGAACCACATCAGTAGGCATTGCTCGCAGCATGTGCCTCCAGCACCTGAACCAAGCAGATCTGCAGGAAGATGATGTCTAAGCCTCTGTCTAATGAGCCGTAACAGCAGAGTGCTCCATTTTCTTCAGCCATAATCCAATTTCCACATAGAGAATAATCCACTCTGCCTTCAGACAGGAACTTTATCCATCAAGGGGGAAAGAGAGGAGCAGATTATCGCCTTATTGAATGAAGCAACCTATTGCTCCCTAAATAAGCTTTTGTCCATGTATTGCTCTAGCTGTTGGCTGCAAGCAGAGAATGACTCTTTGTCACTGCTGCTATCCTTTAATGCATGTCTATATTCCCCCTTCACTGTGATGCCACTGTCACCTATTTCCCAGGCACCCTTTTAATCTTATTGTCAGGAAAGGAACTTGATCACAAACTCCTAAAATGGATTCTGGCTCCTCACTCAACAGAATTCAGGAAGTTACTTTTTGCTCAAGACAATTAGCAGAACTTTGTTTACATATCAGCTAGAAGCCTCTGAACACCCCTGGACATGTGAGGTTAAAGACAAAGTGAGTCAGTGCTCACAACTTACAACTTGTTTTATTTTCCAGGATTGTTTTGTGTACCTATTGTTCTCATGGTACAGACAGTGGCAACACCAGATTTTTGTGTGTCCTGGAGTCTTTCTACTGCTGTTGTACTGAATTTGTACTGGGCACCAATCAATTACTTAAAATGCAACACATACACTCCTATTTATATACCATCCCTCTGCATAACAGGATATGTCACTAGGATGTGGAAAGTGATCCAGGATCTTCCCCTTCAAGGAATGACAATGGTTTACAACTGCCAAGAATCATCTCCAAGAGGCTTTGCTACAATTGCTATAGCAATTAAGACAAGGGACTGTACTGCAGACAATTCCTTTCTTGGCAAGAAACATGGATACATTTCAGGGGTCTATTTTAAGGTGTTCAGAGAGAACTACACCTAGGTTAGTTCAGACATTTTTTTTCTAGTGACTTGGATGTATACCATGGTTTTGAAACCTACTGTGTTCTTTCCCCTTTATATATAACAACATAAGTGCAAAAAAGACGTCACTGAACTTAGATTCAAAAAGAGCACAATACAGATTAAATATGGTTGGGGGAGCTTGGGTATAAAAGTCTGTCACACAGCTGTTCAGGTTCTTGTACCAAGGCTCAACTACATCCCTGGGAACAGAGGTCCACTGTGTTATTTTTAGATTGTTAATCTATGCATTTTGAAAGAAGGGAAGTACTCATAAACTTGGTTTGGGAGCTGTTGGTACCTAGTACGAAATCTAGTAATACTGAAATAAGCCAAAAGTTATAGACAAGATGGCTGGAGATACATTGAATTATGAAGAGATATACAGAGATATGAGCTACACATATATATACACATACAGATTTTTTTTTTCCCCCACGATGCTTATTACTTTAGTATCAGATAATGAATGTGATTAGCATCAATTCCTTGGTGTTATAGGGCAGGCTGAGAGACAAAGATCTGGAGAAGAAAATGGGGGAAAAGAGTGTAGAGTTAAGTGGCTTGCTGGAGGACATGGAGGAATCAGTAGTAATCACCTACTTCTCATACCATGACAACAGGATTGTCTTGGCTGTGAAGCTAATATAGTTTGCAGTTTATTATAGTAAAATTACACTGTGGTTGGGGTAACTTAACCCTAATCCGGTGTCAGTATGAGCAGTGTAGCACACCAACTCAACTGACAAGTGAGACAGTTCCTCCTTAGTCAATGTGCTTTTTTTCCCACAGGAGCCTGGTCCATGCAGAGTCAGCTGGGCCCAAAGCAGCAGTGGAAGCAACCCTGGCAATAGTTGTAAGTAGAAGATTAGATTTAATTGAACGACATTTTGCTTCGTAAAGATCACACAGATGGAGAGGCCTGTTTTTAAGGAAACCTAAAGGTCATGCACTGCTCAGGCAGAAGTGAAATTTGTCCATCCTGCTAACTCTAAAAATAAACTGTTAAGAATGTAATAAAATTGGACTTAGGACTGGAGGCATTTTGATTATTTCGAAATGCTTATGCATGAGCCAGGTGGGACACATGTACATAACCAAGGAAACAGGGAATTTACATCATAGTGATTAAAAACATGGGCAAAAAGACTGCAGGTCTGCAAGATAGAAACCACATTGCTCTCCTAAGTCCATCTATAAGCTAGGACAATGATTTTATTGCCCCTGATTTTAGACCTCTCAGAACGAGTGCAGCATCAATGTCTGTAACCTCAGAACAGTGAGTGCATATGATCAAATCACTGAAACTGGTAATGATTATAGGGCCTCATCCATTGACTTCAGAGGGCTTAGGAAAAACCCTTGTTAGCTTATATATGATTTTTTTTTCCTAATTAAACTCCCTGGTAGATAAGATTTTGGATAACAGAAGTACTCAGTCTTTTGCGCCCAGAGGAAAATATACATCCCCATATCTACATCATTTCAATTAGTCTTAACAGGGAAGGCAAGCCCTTCTAAAAAACTGACTCAGATGCACTGTTTTCTCTGTAAAGGGTAATGACCATGAAAGAACTCAGAGCTCACAAAATTAAAGCAGATCTTTTTCCGAGAGAAATATTTATAAAGATGCTGCAGCTTGCAAGCATCATTTCAGCCATGCATGCATGGAGTGACCATACGGATATCTCCATTTGTCATGCCTACTCATCTTGCTTGCCTCCTTCTGATCTCCAGAACAGCTGCCAAAAGTGACAATGACACAGGATTTGGTAGAAGAGTTGCCTGAGCCACGAGCACAGGTGTCACATGAGTCCCACCTACCTCCTTGCAGGTCCTATAGGCGGTGAAAGAGTAGGAGATCTTAAAACAGCTCTCAATGTCATGATAAAATACCAAGCAGTTATCACGTGAGGTACAGCGTTTCCTTGAAGGTTATTAATTTAATGTGATATTTTGAGAAGACCACCTGCTACAGAAAAGTGTTAGATATATCATCAGAACAAACTTCCACACTAAGGGAGGCATATTGTTCCCAGTTGTTTGAGGAAAGAATAGCTTAATGCAAAAATAAATACTTTAAGGTCTTTTAATACACCCGCATGAAGTGAGGCCTCATCCTACAATACTCCAAGCAAATGCCAAACCATTTTCATCCCCTGTGAACTCCAGTGACAGCTGAGGGTCTCAATTGCCTTAAGGAGCTTAGTGTGCATAAGGAGGAAAGTCACCAGTGTGAGGATGGACATGTGCTCATTGTGGGGGCTTTGGACATCAAATAACCTAATTTTGTTTCTCAGAAGCAGAAGACCTTTTCCTACATAAACAGAATTTATCCTCATCATGATTTGAAACCCAGGAAGCAAATGCTAGTGAGATAAACTGGGAAGTACTGTCTTTCAGTGGGATTCACATACATCACTCTAGGGAGAAGGGTGATATTTTGAGCGGTATAAAACTGACTACAGACCTCAAATATGCTTCTCTTTCATTACATTATATTTCATCTTGACGTGTACGATTCAAGGAGTCACTTCATCATGCATGGAAGAAGAGTGGTGCAAATCAGACGGTCTCAGGAGCAAGTCCGATGTGAAACAATGTTTGAGATTTGGGCAGTAGGAAAGATGGCATTCGAAAGTACTTGTGAATGCTTGCAAACTATCCAAAGAAGAAATTATACATGGGTAAGTCAAACCAACCCCATAGTTTTGCTGTATAGCAGCAAAACTTAATGGAAGTCTTTCTGTGCAGAGGTTCAGTCCACAAAGCCCAGGCTGCTTCACTGAAAATGTCTGACATTTGAGAAGAGACCTGTGGTAACCCACGGCAGGGCTCTGAGCCCAGTGGGTCTTTTCTGCATCCCTGTGACCCTGAATACACAAAGCTCCCTTTCACTGCAGTTGATATTTGCTGTTAACTGACAAGAACATCAGTCTGGTGGAAAGCAAAAGATTGGAGGGATTCCAGATTCAGAAATCATAGTTTTAATCCAGGGTGGAGCTAAACACATTAAAAGTAAAACCAAAGACATTATAGCAAGCAGGAAATTCTGATCATCACTTGGTTATATTTATCAGCTCCTCAGGATCATAACCCAGACCCTTGTGTGTAATGTAACAGTGTAATAGGTATCAATGCCCTTGCTAACAGCTCCCGCAAATATCTTCTGGGTCCGTTGCTCGGGAGCATGACCTGCATAAAAGCACACTGACTGACAACCTTCCTAGATGGTATTGGCCACTGGATCATGTTTTTCCCCTACTTCCCCACACTTGTTCCTCCCTAAACCAGTTGGATCCCTCTTTCCCTGACTTTGGTTCCTCCCCTAACCCATCCCATACTAGGTCTTGTGCAATGCCCAGCTGTTCTTTCCCTTCATCCTGTAACGTGTCCCACACCCAGGCAGTGACCCTTCTCTGACCTGTGGGGTGAGCTGGAAAGCTCCTCCTGTTTCCCCTGGGGATGGTGCCACCTCCAGCCCATGAGGCTGAGGCTCTCCTTGGATAGCCCCAGCCCAGCTCAGAGGCTTGTGTCTCTGACTCTCTTGATTGCCCTTGTGTGCATGGAGACGAGTCTTTAACCACGCAACCTAATACAATTCTTTCAAAATATATCACATCAGATGAAGGAAAATCCCCAAAACAAACCTCTGGAGCTGCCCTAATGCTTGCTAGGCTCTGCATCTGTGTGTTGCAACCTTGTTGTACAGCTTTGAGCAAGACATTTGCTTGGTGTAAACACACAGGGTGAGTGAAGAAAGGTGATGATATTGTGCACTTCTACAATGGTTGCGAGATATTGCCAATGACTTGGTTGAGAAAAGGCTTAAAGAAGGGAACACAGATATCTGTGTTCTTCCAAGGTATGTTAAAAATAAAAAGGAGACAGGACTTTCTTGGGAGAAGGATACTGTCTGGGGACTTGGGACATCTGGGTTCAATTAGAGTACTTGGAAATCTTGGTCATATGGAAATGATCTGTGGTCTCTGCATCACAGAATAAGCCTCCAGGGGGCATGGGATAGAAGAAGACCAGGATCCTGGATCCATGCTACCATGAGCTACCACACATCCTTTATCCCCTACTGCACGATTTTCAGTATCTGCTGCCCTGGAGGGCTGTAGTTTGTCTGTCTTCCTCACCTTGGGCTTTAAACCCAGGTATTGATGCTTCTTTCATCTTCTCCCTTGAGGCCAAGGAAAAGAGCTATACTTGCTCAATTCGTCACTGTGTGTAAACTATATTTATATGACAGTAAATCTATATAACTTTCCTGTGTCCATTTACTCTGTTG
Source organism: Athene cunicularia (assembly GCF_003259725.1). Lineage (NCBI taxonomy): Eukaryota > Metazoa > Chordata > Aves > Strigiformes > Strigidae > Athene > Athene cunicularia. The sequence continues at coordinate 145,791,851 of NW_020799095.1, read as the reverse complement.
TTCAGCTAGCAAGAAAAGGGAGCCCGTCAGATCCTTGCCAAAGGGCACAATAGTTGCCTCTTTCTCATGATTCAGCATGGATCCTTTGCCCTACATGAAGTCAGACACCAGAGCAGCAGTTTCCTTGGGATTTTTTTTTTTTTTTTTTTTTCCCCAAAGGTGCAGAAAAAGAGCTGCATTCTAACAAGTGGATGGTTTTTTTTTCCCTCAGTAGCTCATCTGAGGTGGCTGGAAATAAAAGTAGTCCCAGAATAGCAATCTAAGACTGCCTGATAGCTCTAGATTGCAAACGGGACTAGTGGATCTCAAATTAGACACTGAAGACACTTCTGTTCCTAGGGGATTCATAAATTCCTAGAAGATTCCCTAATTTTGCTAGTCACCTTGATCTTTCCATACCATGATGTAGACTTTAGAGGGATAGGGCTGAGTGTTGTAAATTGAGTACAACCAGGGGAGAATAAAGACGATGTAGTCTATAAAACTGAATTTTGCTAGAAAATGCTAATTTGAAGTATCCATGGAAATGTATCAGTTGCAGAAATCTTTCATTAAACTGTAAACTTGCATGGTACCTTTGAGTTTGGAAGCCATAGGAGGTCCCAGGGTCTCTACTGTATTAGTACTAAGGTCTTTAATCAAGTATAAGTTTCAAAGCAGTCCCAGATCCTTAAAAACTTCATCATTCAGTGAGGCCCTGGCACAGGTTGCCCAGAGAAGCTGTGGCTGCCCCCTCCCTGGCAGTGTTCAAGGCCAGGTTGGACAGGGCTTTGGGCAACCTGGGCTGGTGGAAGGTATCCCTGCCCATGGCAGGGGGGGTGGAACTAGACGATCTTTATGGTCCCTTCCAAACCAAACCATTACATGATTCTATGATTCATCTTGAATTTTGTCATCACTCCCAAGACTCTACTGTAAAAGTTTGGAAAACTTAAGATACCCAGGTTGACATGGCATTTTCATACTTTCTGTGCTATCTGAGGTAGATGGAGGAATCTGGAGATTAAGAGACAAGATTCTGATGCTAGGAGCTCTGGATTAAAAACCCCAGGTGTCCTTGTATACGTGACATTAATTCTTCCCATGTCACCTGACTTCAGGTTGAGAGTTCCAGAAAAAGAGAAGTCCCACATCCTCAGGCAGCCTGGGAGGATGAACAGCCCAAGGGTCACAAATGAACGTGACTGAAACTCATATGCTGGTCGGATCTGACCGGCTGACCATAGAAGATCTTCTCTTTCCAGTACCCACCTGCCAGAGCTTTTGAAATTAAAGTTTAGTGATATCAAAGCAATTAGAAATTCAGTTTCAACCAGAAGTATTTTTGACCTCACTTATGTTGAGAGAGTTATTCCTGACATTGTGATTGGGGAATGATCAGCAGTAAAATCCAATTAGGTTGGAGTTGATTAACCTGAGTATTACCCTGATAATTATATTTATTATGTAGCATAACACTGATGAACCCTTATACCGGATTGCTTAATCCATCCTGTACATAAATTGGAGATAATCTGAGGCAGTTTATTTTCATTTAGTAACAATATCTTTGTTTCTGGTATGACTTTATGGGAGAAGATGCTGACAGGATAGTAAATGTCTGGTTGTGGAGGGAAAAGCAACAGATGTGACTCAGCAGGCTGCTGATCCCTTTTTCCGCTCCTTGTTATCTTGCTCATGTCTCACAGCTCAGCAAAGGAGTCCCACACAGACAGGATGAAGCAGAATTTTACTGATGGCCAAATCTTTCCTATGCAGTGAAGAGGACTCAGAGACAGCTTTTTAAAGCCAGATTTTTCAGTGTGAGTTTAGTATCTAAACATCCTGAAAAAATTTGCCCTAAGTATTATTACCAAGCTAGTGTGAAAAATTAGTCTCGGTGAACCCAAGCGTTAACTCTGTCTTGTTGCAGCATATAAGGGGACAGTGTAGTCTCTAAATGTCAAAATAATTTAAAAAGAAACAATATTGCAGTCCCCAAACTTCATCTCTGCTCACGGTGTCCTCATTACTCCTGGGTTTTCTATTCCACTCATTTTCATGAATGATTTTCTCCATTCACTTCACAGCAGTAACACTTGCAAGCAGGATGGGAAGAAGCATGTTTGCAACAGGCAACTCAACACTGTAAAGGTATCTTGAAAGCTGTTGTCATTTAAGATCAAATGAAAGTGTGGAAGCTGAATGGATTAGAGCTGTTAGACCCTTCCCTAAATCCCTAATGCTTTATGTAAAAATTTTAAAAAGTGTGCAAGTCTGGGTTTTTTTGTCCCAGTTCAGGATAGATTACTTCAGCTTGGCTTTACCACTACAGTGAGCCCTGAACTATGTATCATAGAACTACCATTCGGGCTCACCCTACTCACTCCCTCTTCCAACCCCTCCTCATAATTGTTACATGACAAAAAGCTCATCTGCACACACACAAAGGAGCCCAGAGGCATGTGGGAAGTGGAGGAGCCCCAATACCCCAGTCAGAGACATGATCTCCTGCCTCAACACCTGCCAGGGAGTCCCAAGATGAGTTCTGGCTCCATGGGAGGGGGGTGGCACCCACCCTATGGGACAATGCAGCCAGCTCTCTGGGTCTCATCACCAACCGAGAAGGGGCTCTGCCTGTGCTATGGGACACTGTGGGATGCAGGAGAAGAGCGTCTTTCAATTGCACAAGGCTTATTAAGGGATAGTTAGGGGACTAACCAAAGGCAGGGAAAGAAAAGCATTAGCAAGGACTGGGGAGGAGCAAGCATGGGAAAATAGATAGAGGGATATGGGAATAAAGTGGCTGGTCAAGTGTAAACAGGTTGCAGGACAGTATGCTTGCCTGGGATGTGCCTCATGAGTGCAATCTGTCCTGTCTTCTCATTAAATCCCATTTTAAACCTATTTTAAGCCCCTTTTCCCTGGATGAGAGATTCTCTGTGTGCCTACGGGGTGGCGGCTCTATGTGCAGCAACTGACATGGGACCAAAAGTCACGGGGTCCATGTGTCTGTGGTGCAGCAGCTGGAGTGAGTGGGGGTGTGGGAGTGAGCCTGTGATCGCTAGTGAAGATGGAGCTGGAACAGACAGTGAGAAGGTGACATGGCCTGGGAGCACGCGGGTGGCTGAGTCTCTGAGGGCAAGACCAAAGGAGACTTGGAGAGACCAGGGGAGTCCCAGACAGCTTTCTGTGTGACTGAGATGGTCTGTAATACCAACTGGGACTGTGACCTCAGGGGCTTGTGTCTCCCAGTGCCAGCAACGGGAGAGACTGGGATCCAGGGGCAGATGGAGAGCCCAGCTGTCGGAGGGATACAAGTTGTACATATATGCCTGTGTACATATTCCCACTAACTGACTGTTGCCCTGCTCAGACAGAGAGGGGAGCAGGATGAGGCCACCGGTGTTTTCTGTGTTTGATGAATTCTCTGTGTGTCTGTAATCTGTGTGGCCAGCCATGTATGTATGTATGTATGTATGTGGTGTGCTCTGTGAATCTGTGCCTGCAGGGAACACAGGCTCAGCCTGGCTACTGGTGGGACCTGGGGCATGGAACTGCCCCGGTCTTACCTCCCTGGGGCTGCTGGATCCAGCCTCCCCTAACAGCAAGTGTCACCACTGACATGACAACACCTCTAGGTACAGATGGGAGCTGCTTGCCATCTCTGGCAGTCCAGCATCACTGCCCCAGAAGAAAAGGCCAAGGAAAGAATGAAAGGGAAAGCACAGATATAAAACTCAAGCTGAGATAGCAGCTGCATCTGTCAGCCATGTGCCCATCTGATCTGTGGGTTTCATAACCCCTCTTCCCTTCCTTTCTCCTCCATCTGCATCCTAGAAAGCTCCTGTCTTCATAAAGGGAAATGTGCAATTACTCCTCAAATCTAGCCAACACTTTACTCCCTCCCTTTTTCCTGCCTTCTCAAACGTAATCTGCGATCAAATCCACCCACCAAAGTCAGATGTCTTTCCAGGGATGAACTTTCACACAGTCTTGGAAGCAATTTTCTAGTTCTGTGGTCGGTGAGAATAAAAAATTAATGCGTCTTGTTCCATGTAGAAGCACTGGTCACGCATTGTGTGTACACTAGATTCACAGGGTCATAGAAATTAGAGATTGGAAAGCCCAGGGGAAAGAGCTGCTCCAGCTAAGGAGCTGTGCAAAATTGTTCTCTGCATCGCATTAAAGCGAGGAAGGGCTTTGGGCATTCCTGAACTGTCATGTCATCCTTGTTTTCTTGTCACCTTCTTCCTGAAACATAGGTGTGGGTATTGCCTTTTCCAGAGAAAGTAGCTTATTAATTTTAATGAGCAAGCAAGATGTGTGCTGTTGAGCAACAAGCTCAAATTAAAACATTATTATTACCTATCAAACATGGGCCTTACACAATGACATTTAAAGAGCCATGTCCTTATTTTTGGTTAAAACCCGCATGGAGCTGGTTTAAAATACATCAACATATTCCTGACCCAGGTTATATATATTTGATTCAATTCTCAGGCTATTATATACTCTTTCATTACAGATCTGGTATTAATGCCAATCAAATGGTATTGGAAAAGCTCCAAATGGCTTCAGCTAAAAAGAACTGGGCCCTTTCAGACCATGTGCTTAAGGTCAGCGTCTTCTCCCAGGTATAAATCCAGTAGAGTGTCACTGAAATCAATTGAGATATAGCTGATTTATAAAGATGACACTGGCAGCAGCAATCGACTCACTGCAAGAATGTCTGTGGCCTCAGCCCAGAGCTCCTGGGATACACACACAGGTGCTGAAATCAGTGCACAACAGGACTTGTCTACTCATCTTCTCACTCCTGATTGAGTTCTTTTTGGTTTAATTTTCTAACAAAACAGCCATTGGATACATTGATTCTGGAGTGGAGCATCATGATGCAATTGAAAAGCATCACGTTTGCTGTAAAATTATTGCCATATATTTACCTAGCCCTGTGCAAGCAGTCAGAAGCAGGAAGAAAGTGTCCTCCTTCACTTTGTTTTCCCAGCCAAGGGTCAGTCAAAACACATTTTCTGCATGAAAACCAAGACTTGTCTCGTGACATGGCTGTGCTGTCCCTACCACCTCACACCCTCATTTGCTCTTTTCAGAGATACCTCTGCATGATGCCTCCTCCAAACTTCCCAGTGTGGGGTGGGACTTTGCTGTTCACCTTGTTCATGTCCTGGATTCAGTCCCCCTTCGTGGAATTAAAAATTCAGCAAAGGGGCAGTCCCATGCAAGGATATAGAGGGTTTCTAAGCTGCTGCTGCAAAAAATATTTCACTCCTACTCTAAGTAGTGGAGGGCTGGACCTGAGAAGAAATCTACAGGGAGCAACGAAAAAACATATTCATTAGCAGTGACTTGCTGATGATGTGATTTCTCTGTCAAAACCTGTAACCTGAATTATCACCACCTGTGCTGACAGAAAGATTATTGGAAAATGGATAGCTTTGTAAGGAAAAAATAATCAGACTGGTGGCCAAAGCATTTATTAAAATAAAAAGAAAAAAACCCACTTCCTTATGTTGCACATAAGCAAAGAGACATAATCAGAACATCCTTAGTGGTGGATCAGGCTGAAGAGTGCAGTTGGTCCATGTGAACCACAGGCCAGGGATGCTGCAAACTGCCTTCATGCCCGCCTCAACTAAAGCCCTGAAAAATGCATTCCTCAACCTGCTGTTATTTGGATGCAGCTCTAGCTTCCAATAATTTGGGAAAAAAAAAAAAAAAAAAGAAAAAAGTGTCATAGTTGAGGATTTTCTTCAGACCATCTCCCATCTTTTGTGGTCATTCTTCCAGTGGAGTTCTGTGGAGGTCTAAGGCCAATGGCAGCCTGGAGTCCTCGCTCAGATGATGTTTCTGAGTCACTGCTGAAATACCAGGGCTGGAGGAGCTTCTGCAGCAGCTGTGAGCATGACAGCCTGTGTCCTGCCCCGTTTGTGGATGGATGCATTTTTAGGAGGACAGTTAACAGGTTCAGCCACACAATCCCGGGGGTCATCTGGAGGACAGACCTGGGTGACCTGCTAACCCCATGGTATAAAAGCCATTTAAATCAGACCTGGAGAGCACCTTTGCAATCAACAGCATAATTATCACTAATCCAATTCTTCTGATCATCATCTTCTTCCTTCTTTTTAATGCTTTGCGTTTCTTCCTTCTGACACTAAAGTTTCTGGATTAGTCAGACTTTCCTTTTCTGACAATTCTGCAAACTTCTGACTAAAGGGGAAGTCAACACGCTGCCAGACATCAGTACATTTTGGCCATTAGAGTGACCAACAAGCCATGTGCTCGCCTGCTCTCCTCCTAGCAGGGCTACCTTTATGTCAGCTCAGATGAAGCAGAATTTTGTCCCTGTTTTCGTCCCTGGTGAGTGCATTTGTTTCATTTTTAAAGAAAACAGGGTGGGTTTTTGGCAACAGCAACAGAATGAAGATCCCAGCTCATCTTAGCTAGCTGCTTGTTTTCCCTGTGAAGAACAATTCAACCTGCCTTTATCAGGATGTAAAAGATGCTAAGCAAACCTCACCAGTGAGAAGAGGAATTCCAAAACCTGCTAAATTCCTCTATCACAACCACAGTTCTTGAAAATCTGTCCAGTACTGTAGAGGTTTTTTCATACTTCTGGTTGGTCTCAGTGCAGCGCTGTGCAGATATCCCCAAGCCATAGCTGAACACACCAGCTCAAATACTGAAAGCAGGCTAACCATGCTAATGAAGTCTTCCAACCAAGCAATTAGCCCTCCTGAAAAGCAAGATGAACCAGAGAGGAAAGCCTGGCTGTCTCATTCAGAACTGTTGCCGTTTCTTTATGTGCTGTTGCACTGCTCTGTGTAGATAGCCTTTGACTTACAAGCTTCATTTATTTCGCTGAAATTAATGCAACAGCATGCAGTTACTATGGTGATGTGGGCTACCTAACTATCTTAGGCTACATCCATACCCATGTGTGAGATGGTTCTTGCTTGTGCCTGAAGTTTGCTGGCTCCTGACTACAAGCAGACTGCAAGTCAACATGTAAGAACGGCTGGATGATCAGGAAATGTGAATATAGCTTAAACAGACATTTGCTCTTTGCTATGGACTTGTTCGGGTGTCTCTATGTACCTGTTTGCTCCATGTACATATAGGGGAGAAGCACAAATGAGCTGAGATCTTTATGAAGAAAGCAGTGACACAACACTTATCTCCCAGCCTCTTGTGCACCAGTGTCTGCTGCTTTCATTTTGCCAGGCTCCTGCCCTAAACGCAGGACATAAGGGTACTTCTGAGTTATTCTCTTGAATACAAAAGGCAGGCCTTCAGAGTATGTGTAATTCACAAAGTGACAAGATCCTCAGACTTTGAAATACATTGGGTGCTGGAACACCCTCTATCTCCAGGGCTTCAGGGAGTTTAACAGACACACAGTACTTACATTGGTCTTCTGCGTAAAGGGCTCAATTTGTAATTACCATAAGCAAGTAGAGGATTCCTAAGAGCTTTAACGATTTGTCTGTGGCTAGGAAAAGGGTGAACTTAATCAAAACCATGATTTGCTGTGAGTTACCCACTCAGCTGTTGATGGTGTCTGCCTTTACCCTGCTGCTTGTTCATAATCTCTGGAGCCTCAGATACCTGAACATTGCCATGGAGATTTTATCTCACTCAGGTTTTTCTTCAGAAATAAATCTTTGCGTCCACTGATGTCTCAGTCAGCAGGTTCACTTGCCTGATGTAGCTCACCATGGCACACAAAGTTGTGCTGTAGCATATTATGAAAAAGAACAAAGTTGTTCTGATACTATAGCAAGGACATTCTCCCTCCTAAGGTGGCACAGAAATATTTGTTCAGAAATGAGAGAACATCTGTAGAGCTTTCTGCTGATAGGAATTTGTCACTTCCCATCAGGCTGTTTGCAGAAGTACCTTATCATTACCCAAACTTCTTTGTCTGCAGCTGTGTGGTGCCCAGAGGAGGAAAGAGAAGTGGAGCCCTTTGCATGGTTGCTATTGCAAAAAAAACAAAAAAGGATAATCTCTGGGCAATGGTAGTGGTGATGGGGAGATGTTGAGTGTTCCTAGCAGATCTGCTTCTGATTTACCTGCTGCTTGGAGCACTAATTAGTGTCAGATCAATACAGACTACCAGTCTGGAAACATATTTATTGGTAGATTTTGAAAAGTGTCTGTAGATGCAGAAATTTCACCAAAATTAGGAAAAAAAAAAAAAAAAAAGAGGAAGGGAAACCAGAGGCATAATGGAAGTTGGATGCCTAAGTGGTAGGGGATCTTAAAAATCCCACTTTCTTTCTACATTTGTAGGTATCAAGTAACTTTGAAAACCATGGCTGAGGTTTATGCATGTATTTAAGGATTTTATCTATGGAGAGTTTTATCTTTGGATGTTCTTTCAGTTCCCAATGAGTCTGAAGGTCTTCAGGTGCCCTCTGACACCCAGCACAGAGAACACAGCGGGCTGTGAGCTGCAGAGACAGTTCTCCATGGAGACCTGTGAGGGTGACAGAATGCTCATCCTCAGTTATGGGAGGAAGAGGAATGAGTGGCTTGAGATGTTTCAAAGGTGTTTCCTGAAGATGGGCCAGAGGTGAGAAAGTAGAAAGCCTGTGGAGAGGAGAGGCTTCAACACATCAAGTTCTCTAACATCAAGCCAGCGACTTTAGGAAAAAATCACAGATTGTTTTAACCAGTCTAAAGAAGCGCAATGGTCATGCAACAACAAGCCCGCTGGGACATGCACGGATGTAGTTGAGCTTTCAGCTCTGTCACACCTATGCGTTTCAAAGTGAACTGTTTCCCATGAAACCCCTTGCACAGGATAGAACAGACCCAGATGGTTAATGTGCTGTGCTCCCTCACAAAGGCTTTCCTCTTATTTTTCTTTGTTTTGTATTTCCTTCAATGAAAGAATTTATTTGAATGCCAATTAAGCTGAAGGAGCCTGGCGGCTGTTACTGTGCACTGTAAATCTGCTGCCGTCCCAGCACAGCACAGCCCTCCCCCACCCATGGCAGCAAAAGAAACTGAGAAGGAGGTGGGAATGAAATTTGAGCTCCCTAGGAGGTGATTATTTTAAAAAAGCTTATTGGGCAGTTCATTTGGCAGTACAGGTGTCACTTGCCATTAAACCAGGAAAGGAATTTGTTCTTTTTTCTAGCACACAGTAGTGATTTTTGTCTCACTGAAATGTAATACAGGTAACTGCCCAGTTCAGGATGCACTTGCCTCCCAACACTGGCATATTTATACTTAGGCAAAGAAAGATCAAAAAAATGTTCCCTAAAATAAATAAGAAGCAGAAAACTGGACCTCCAGGCAAAAAATCATCCTGTGCAACCACGCGCTTCTCCCTTATCTCTGTATGTGTACATTATCTCAGTTTGAGTTGCACAATCACCAGTTCACATCACCAATGCAGCAAATTGGGTAGCTGTGACTCTTCATGTACACTGAGCAGTCCAACCTGCCCATGTCAGAGAAGAAACAAAGTGAGGGTTTGGTTCTTCAAAACGCTTCACAGTCATGAGAACCTGAACTTAAATGGAAATGCTTATTTTTGAGGTGCAGGAACTAGGCTACAGCGAGAAGGCAAAGTATTTAAAACCCAGATCCAAACAGTCCTAAAGATTTCTCAAGACTGATAGGACTGTGATGCTTGAGAAAGAAGGTCTGAGAAGCCCTGAGTCAGTGAAAGCTTAGCTGGTAGCAAGCACTATGTAAGGCAAAAGCGGAGTAATAGTGATGGTAAATCCAGCAGGAGTCATCATAGTCATCTTTGCTGAACTTCTGAATAATGTTCACCAGTGTTTCACCAATGCTTGCCACATCAAGCCCATGGCCCATGGCTGAGCATGAGTCTCTTTAGGATAGCACAGAACCAGCCTAAACTCTAAGCCTTGGGTAAAGATGTCAAGTGATGGATAACACCCCACTGCCCTCAGGAAGGAGGTGTTAGAGGCTGGGCTTAGCTTTGGCCTAGAAAAACTCTCAGCCCACTTCTAATTTCCTAACTAGGACTACCCACCTCTTGGCACAAAAATCAGAGTCATTCGTGTCTCAGAGGGAAGATGGTAGGCCTTGAACTCTTTGAGAAGTTATACTGTTAATTGATGTCTCAGCCAAGAGAAAAGACTTCAAGTATATAATGCACCCCAACAGTAAGGAGTTAATCCTCCTTGAGGAGGAAGTTTCAGAGCAGAGGAATGAAGGGAAGCGAGGTCTCCATCCAACAGCCTTGCTAAGGGGCAGTAGCTAATGGCACTCTAACATGGCTGCTAGTTGCTGAGCGCTTGGGTGAGTCACTGTCTGTATCAATGGTGGAACAAAACATTCTTGGTGACTACTTTGACTTCTTGGTGATCCATTGTTCTCCTTTTTCTGAAAAATTTCCGAGTCTCACCAGGGCGAGATGGAATGCTATAAACCAGCGTTCAAAGATGCTTAAGCACTGAGTGACATGAGTCAGGATTCAGCCTCTGTTCCGAAGGCAGGTCGAGCTAGCAGCACACCTCCCTGATTTGTGCTACTTATTAGCCTTGTTGTGACAAACTTTCACCTTATTTATGTTCTAAATATGTTTACATTCACTTTCCAGACACTGGCCCTCACTGGGTACAGTGAAGCTGGGGTTGTACAAAGGATGTATAAGGCAAGCTGTGACTCCAAAATGTACACCCATACTTCCATAAGGAGTGGTGCTAAAAGGGTGAGTTAAGGTGAATTCAAGAGTTCCAAGGCAAAATCTGGTTTGGCTGGCAGGATACATGCACTACACAGAGCCCTGAACTTTGTCTGCCATGGCTTCTGCTTCTCAACTGCAAGCTGAGCATCTGAAGTCCCTCCTTGGACCCTCGACGTTCTGTGATCTGCAGGCACAGAGCACTTCCCGCTCCATGTGAACTCTCTGCAGCACTGTGCGAGGCTACCAACCCATCCACGTGTCTTCAAAGCAGCAGAAAGGTCTGGGAATCAACCTGCACTGGGGCAGTCTTGCTGTGGGATGGGGAGGCAGGTTTTCCTCTGTGTTGGTTTTCCTCTTGGGTTTAGTGTAGCCAAACACACCCAAGAGATTCTCACTGATTTCCACAATAATGCTAAATTATGAACAGGTGAACTAAGTCATCCCCAAATCTCCAAATCAACTTTAAAATAACTTTGTGTTCAATATTACAATAAATATTGGAGGGGTTTGGTTTGCCTTCTGCTTTTTGAACCTTCAGGGAACATTCAGTATGTGTTCTTATCAAATCTAGAAACAGCATATAAGAATAAAAATACAATTAAAATACACTTATATTATCTATAACTATTATTATATAAATATAAAAAAATGCATCAATATTAAGATAACTCATGAAAGCTAGAAATATTGTTTTTCTAAATAATGAGGTATTTCTTTGTACTGATTTTTACTGGGGTAGTGTTAATTTTCTTCATAGCAGCTCATGTGGTGCTGTGCTTTGGATTTGTGACCAAAACAGTTGATAACATAGGGATGTTTTATTTATCGCTGAGCAGTGCTTAAACAGTGTCAAAGACTCTTCTGCCTCTCACGCTGTCCCACCAGTGAGTAGGCTGGGGGTGCATAAGCAGTTGGGATGGGACACAGCTGGGACAGCTGACCCCAGCTGACCCAAGGGATGTTCCATAACATATGATGTCATGCACAGTAATAAAAGCTGGGGGAAGAAGGTGTTGGGGGGGACATTTGGAGTGATTGCATTTGTCTTCCCAAGGAAAGAGTGATGAAGCCCGTCTTTCCTGGAGATAGCTGCTCACTGTTGGGAAGTAGTGACTGAATTTCTTATTTTACTGCTTGCATGCACAGCTTTTGCTTTACCTATTAAACTGTTCTTTACTCAACACATGAGTTTTCTCACTTTTACTCTTCCAATTCTCTCCCTCATCCCACTATGAGGGGCTGAGCTGCCTACCAGGGTTAAACCACAACACCCCCAAACCAGCTATTTCCAGAAATGGGGGATTTCAATGAAACATTGATGAGAAGCCCAAGATAGACAGCAGTTCTATGCACTGTGTTTGCTCAAATACTGACAGTGATTTTTCTCCCCTTCAGTTTTTGTTATATATGAAGCCATAGCACAGACCAGTTCTAAAACTGCCACACAAATAGTGCATGTTACATCAGTAATTTAAATGCTGGGTATTCAGAAATGATAATTCAGCTTTCCTAAGCTGAGCATTAAAAAGTAAAAGCTATTTCCAAAAGTCCAGGCGTAACTGATATACTCAATGACATCCACAAATCTAGTGTCAGAGTTAAAATTTGAACTCCATAGTTTTTAATTTGCAGAAACACACTCAGTCTCTGCATAGGCTACCTTGGGAGATGAAGATCCATCTGAAAATGTCTATAAATGTGAAAAATAACTCTCATAAAAACTAATGTGATTTATGTAAGCACATTAAAGGGAAAATACCCTGAACAGTAGGTTTAAGTGCTTAGACTTCCTAAACTTAATATTTCCATATGGCTATATTGTAATTTTAGATTTTTAGTGGCTTCGTACCATTCTTTGTTAAATTTGAGAAACAAATCAAGGTACTGGCACAAAGAAATTAAGGAACAAAGATGCCTGCAATGAGTGTTTGATTGTTCCCACATGAAGCAATGATTCTTTCTACAAATTCCCCTAATCCTTTAGGAAACATTATTCTAATTGTCACAGGGTTGTTTGTGTGATGTTGTGAACAGATGATTATAAAAATCTTCTGATATAAGCAGAAGAAAAATAAGGGAAGAAATGAACACTACTTTTTTTTTTTTTTTTTTTTTTTTAAATAGCACAATCCATTGTATGAATCTTCTCAAATCAGTGGAAGCCTGCATTATATTGATTTAACTTAAGTTGATTCCCGCCAACTAAAATAAATGGATACAAATCACTTTTAGAGCAATGTGGAGGGAGCTGTAGGGGGGTTTTGTGGTCTCGCCTGAATTACCTCATCCCACTGTCCACAACAGTGTGCAGCAAAATTTAACGAGAAAAATCAATTCTTCGGAGGAATCCCTTCTCTACCATTATTCATTCTTGCTTTCCCAAAAAGAAAGCCATGGTCTGACCATGTGAGAATGTAACCTCATAAACAGTCGGTACAGTCTGCCTTCATTATCTGCATTGGAACAGTTTACAGGTAAAAATGAGGTCAATGTGAGATGATACAGCAAGTGTAGGCTGAAACTTGGTAACAAAAAGTGGCAACACTTGTCCAAAAATGCTGTCCGTTTTCCTGAAAAGTGTCTGCAGTCAGAGCTGGTGATGAAGTGAAGAAGTCAGGGATGAAGAGAGCGGGCAAGAGAGAGGAGATAGAAGGACAGGCGGAGATAGGGCATGCCTGAGATGTTCCTACAGTTTGTGGTAGAAACCCCTCAAAGGGAACAGCAGGACTCTGATGGGAAAACTCCTTCTCATTTCTCCCAGCCAGAAAGACATGCAAGTTCCTATTCAGCCATGCCTGCTGCCCAGGCGAGTAAGGAAGATACAAATATATTGTACTGATCATATCTGTCACATGAGAGCATTACAACAAGCCATGCTTAAAGCAGGGAAAAGGTGTTGGGCAAGAGAAAGGGTTTTCATTACACTTCTTTGCTTCAGACCTAATAAACCACTATGGAGTGATGGTAAATACACCAACAAACACACTTTGTATCAATTAAAGGGAAACTGTCCAGATAACTGAATCCTTTGTCTTTTGTTGCAGATTGTGTAATTCTTAGCTTGTCTTCTTCAAGTGGCAGACAAAAACAAAAAGCCATCAAGAATGGATTCATTGCTCTCTGCTTTATAACTTGACAGATGTAAGTATTTATTTAAAAATAAAACATCTGGTAGCTGTCTGGCTGGGCTAGTGGCTGAGCCTGGTATGATTAGATACAGCTGAATGGCTAATGCTGGAAACCAAACGGTATGGAAGGAGCTGAAGTCTGTGATGCTGCAGGGGTTGTTAGTATCGGGAAAATGGAAAACAGATATGGAACAAAAATATCAAGATTAATAGTTACATACACTGGTCTTTTTCCAAGGGGAACATTGCTATTACGGCATTTTCTCATCAGTGCCACATGCATCTCATTAAAAAGGTATAATCAATAGAAAGAACAGGTTATGGCCAACATACATATTGAAATCCAGCTATATCTCCCTAATCATATTTTCAGTGAACTGCCCCAACTTGTACTCGCAGCACTTAAGAGTGAGGCCTCTTCAGACACTAACATTAATGTGATGCCTCTGCTGGAGATGCTGCAAAGTCTATCAATGTGATGTGCAGAGGAGAAAGTCAAAGAAATGATTCAAATCTGGGAAAATGACAAAGAGTCAAATTCATCTTGCCTAAATACAGAGGTCTACAATGCAGGCAGTGACATGAGATGTAGTCAGGACAGGCTTCCTTGATTGTTGCTAGAGAGAAATAGGAATGTTGTGAGAAACATTTATCCGGTCTGCTTTAAACATCCACTTTAAGATGAGATGAACTTCACCCTGGAATGGCTTATCTCTCTGTGCTGACTCCAGAGGGATGGTGACTCGTGCTGTATAGCCATCTGTTGGGTAGAAGTTCACATCTGGTCAGTTATATCACATGAGAGATTGAAAAAGCTCAATCTACTTAATTCATCAGAAGCAGATCACAGTGCTAACTTCATTATAGCATGGAGGACCTTCAAACAAAGACAGTTTTGTTTCCAATGGGCATCCAGCAGAGAGAAACAAGAATCAACAGCCGTAGGCTGAAGCCAGATATATGTGAAGAAAATAGAGCGAGGTTTTTTGTACAATATGTGAGACAAACCATTGTCAAACAGTAGCAAGAGAAGAGGTGGCTTCTTGGTCTCTGGGAGCCTCTGATGTCTTTCTGAAACACCTGTTCAGACCAATGCTCCTTGTTCCACTTAATACGAGTTAACTGAATAAACCCCTGTGGACTGTGTCATTCCATAAATCAGATCAGATGACTTGTCCAGATCTTCTGGCTGATCCTTGTCTTAAAGTTATATTAAAGCTTGAATACTTTTCTATACCTAGAAGTGCACATTCTCCTCTGTTCTGCAGGCGAAGTAAACAACTAAATAAATGTTGTTTACTAAAAAAGAGAGAGAGAATCCTTTTTGAACATAACTACATTCCACATAGACATGGGAATGAGCACAAGGATTTGGCCTGCACAGACAGGAACAATTTTGCAAGCAAAATAGGACAAGTCTTCTTAGTTGCTGTCCCTGGAAGCAATGGTTCTTCAGTCTTATGCTCCTTCAGGTAACAAATGGAGATTAGAGACATTGAGTTTGTTCAGCCCCTTTCAGGTGGTACCAGTTGTCCATAACCTTACAGTTTCTGAGATTAAGAGAAATATTTGCCCTGAGCTCTGCATTTCAGGCTAAATTCAGGTCTTAGAGAATTCAGAGGAACATGTTCTACTGCCTCATGTGAACTGCTGCCAACCAGCTCTTCTGACTCCTTTGTGGAGCAGAGTTAATCATGAGGGCAGCTGGGAGGTGATGTATGTGCTGTGTGCTCTGTCCTTGTGTCTTTAATATATTGTTTCCTGCTTTGCTCATTTTCCTTGGTGTAAAACAAGAAATAATTTTGCAGGAAGCTGCATCCTTCTTCTCAGTGCTCAGAGACATAAAAGCAACCCATAAGGATGGTACCTCAGCTCCTAATTCAACTGCTCTTTGGGGAGGAGTGGCTGGAGTATAAGCCAGTTTCAGTAGGAAATGTGGGTTTGTACTTAATAGCTCCTTGACCCTTGATGAGGACTGCTAGGAATGATGACAGTGTAACTGATACAGTTATCATCCAATGATGACAATACATAAGCTTTAATACACTAGAAGGGAAGTGGAACAACAGAGAAACAGTATTTCATATGCATTAGGATGGGTGTATTGCTGAAGTAAAGAGAGGCAGAGTATATCACTGAGAAGATCTATGAAGATACCATGGGGAAAAAGGGAATATAACAGCCCAGTGTTCTATTTCTTAGACAACTGTATATTTTCAGCTGCTAGTGTACAATCTATGTTCCTATGCTGTATACTTTACATAGGGTTAATACTTGGATGGAACTTTTAATGCTGTGAATGGTAGAAAAAGGGAAGACATAATGAGTGTCCTACCAAATAAAAGGTGAAGGTAGATCCCTGGATGAAACAAATCATCATAGATGTATGGAAGGTGCCAAAAAGCAGATTTATACTAGCTGAGTATGGAGCCCTTGTGTCTGAAGTTATTGATAGAACAAGTTTCAATTCTCAGGCACACCATGGGGGAGATTTTTCAACCAGGGAAAGATGTCCTCTTGAAGAAATAGTAGAAGACTGGGACAATTGCAAAGGCATTGCAACCTTGTATGCATTCATGAAGCTTACTTTGAAATGCGCCCTATTTAATTAACAGTGATGAAACTGGAATGTCAGGCTGTTTCACAGTAGCTTTTTTTCCCCCCCTGTATCTTGATCAAACCTTATTCTGACTTCTTAAACAGCTCAAAGTACAACGTAAGTTAGGAAAAAGATAAAAAGTACATTTGATGACACATACTAGCAGTAGCAGAGGAAATGGAACGGTAGCCCATGTTGTGCTGTGGAAACGCTACTGTGCTGTACCGGCTAGCTTATATTTCTTTAAAATGAAAAATCTTCCCTCCACCCAAAATCAAACCTTAGAAACTGCATTTTGGAACAATTTATCTGTAGGAAACTTTAAAGTTGTATAGCATTTGTGACTATTTGAATGAACATCATACCAGATCCCAACAGCACTTCCTATGACAAGGAGCTCCCTATTTTCAGCCTTCCTTGGGCTGGTCAAACCTCAGCACTCCTATAGGAGCAAACCAGGCATCCCTTTGGCCATCAGAGAGGTTAGGAATGTGTCCTGCATGGCGGCCTTTGCTAGGACCAGCAGAATCTCTGCCAGGCTGTTTAATGTCTTTGTTTCTTACTCCTTTTAGCACAATATAACTGGTGCCACTTGCTAGTGATGTATACCTTTGAGCATACGCAAAATCAAGCTACATTTCCTTTTATAAGAGGGTATAGGTCCTATTCATTAAAGTAGGTTGTTTTCTTATACAGGAAGCCATATAAAATATTCCCCAGGAATGCATCAAGCCCCATATGTAAACTTCACAGAATTTGTTCTCCCTTCTTCACTGAAAGCTTTCTTGCATCTTTTTGTCTTTTTGTATGCTAGTTAGCAACATCATTTTAATTTACAGCCAGAATACATACACCTGCAGCTGATACTCATTCCTCCTTTAGCTGCTATACATTCCCCCCTTCCCTGACATTTACTTCCCAATCAATCCACAGCAATAGGATTCCCCCTCAGCTTTCATTTTGCAAGGATGAGCAAATCTCATTTGCCCATTTCACAGCTTCATCCTGCTGGCAGCTGAGAGTAATCTTGTACACCACAATCTCTCCTCTCATTAACTGGAAGAAAGTAAAGAGCTCTTACCTCAAGGCAGATGGTTTTATTCATTCCTAAGGGTGAGGTTCACCTCACTTACCTTGGTCTAAGGTGCACCTTGACAACTCCCTTTGCTGACTTTGCTTGACAACCTTTGCTGACTGCTTTCTAGCCATGAAGTAGGTAACCCTCCAACCCAGGTAACACTTCCTTAAGAAGCTATTTTGAATTCACTTTTACATAAAGCATCAAAGGATCTGTCCATAACTTCTAATAATTCATGCTCAGCACACATGGACTTTGGACCACCAATCTTGTTTCACCCTCAGCTTCCAAGAAAACAGTCAACTCTCTGAGTAGCATCATTTCATCTGTTTCATCAGAGACCAGGTAAACACAATTTACAACATTAATCTTTTCCTGAGAATCATTTCTTGTCTTAAATAATCTTCCAAATTAATCTTGTTTAACCTCTCTCTGGTAAACACAGATTTGTCTTTTATTCTATTTTGTATTTATCTTCAAATTTTAAATTAATTTTTCCTTCTAAACTTACTCTAAGACTTAAACGACACTATATTAAGCTTAGATTAATTATTATATTTTTCTCTAAATCCCTTTTCTTTTTCCAACTTCTTAGGTGTACTTAGATGGACTTGCTACTCACAAATCGAGAAAACCTGCTTTGTAATATCTTGGTTAGAGATAAGCTTGGCTGCAGTGATCACAATATTGTAGAGTCTGAGACCCTGCTGAGCACACTGAAGGTTAGTACTAAGACAAAGGTTTTAGATTTTAGAAGAGCAAACTTCAGCTCACTCAGAGTTCACTTGGGAGGGATTCCATGGGAAGCTTCCATGGAGGATAAAGGAGCTAGTGAGTGCTGGAAGTTTTTCAAGAACACTCTTCTGGAAGAACAAAAACAGTTCATCCCCTTTAAAGGTAAGAGAAGTAGGCAGAGCAAGAGACTCCCTTGGCTTAACTGAAAGTTTCTGAATCTGCTCAAAACCAAAAGCGAAGTGTACTAGAGATGGAAAAGCAGATGAGTACCCATTGAGAAGTACAAGGGCATTGCCAGGGTGTGCAGAGATGCAGTTAGAAAAGCAAAAGTTCAACTCAAATTGAAATTGTCCAGGGATGTCAAAAATTACAAGAAAGGGTTCTTCAGGTACATATACAACTAGCAGAAACAGAAGGAAACCTGGTGTTCTGTGATTCTGTGATTATGATTCAATGTCAGTTATGTTCCGAATGTAGCACCTGTCTGGTTTACAGAAATACCATTTTCAAGTCTTTGAAATCTTTTGTCCAGCTCTTGTCTCTAATCATTAAAGCAGCTCCTTAGTTCACTCAACTTTGCTCTTCTGTAGTTGGGGAATTATATTTGTAGTCTTGTTTTTGTTTATCTTCCCATGCAACCTAAGCGAAAAAAAGTCATGATCAATTACTCCAAAGCCGTCAGTGATGACGAGCTCTCCTCTAATTGCCGATTTGTTAATATCAGGTCTAAAACAGCATTGCAGCTGACTTAGTGCTGCTTTAGTGAAGGATTCTGCTAGCTTTTGCACACAGAAATAATGCCACCTTAGTATTTTCCAGTCTACACCTGGGAAATTTATTTCTAGACCTATTTTTTTTTCTCTAGTAACGTCTCAGATACTCTGCCCTGTACTGAGCTCCAAGCTGTGGGCTAACGGCAGATCTTCAGCACTCCTCATCGTCCCACCCTGGAGGGACTACCTACTACTGGTTCTGACCACACCATTTCTCCCTGCCAAACCCATCCCAGCAGGGGGAAAGAACTGTCAAATGTTACTTGAACATATATATCTGGCAAGAAAAAATAACTTTTCTACCCTATCTAGCTTACTATATTCCTTTTTTACCATTCAACATAAATGCCTTTCCATACTAAATTAAGCTATGTGACTAACATCTGCCAGGTGTGTTTTATTGTTTTACTCATAGTATTCTCAGGGGAAGACTTCCGCATGCAATTAGTGTTTTGTTTTGTTAGTGTGTTTAACTTGATGCAGCATGTACAGCCGTTGGTATGTGTGCGATGTCCTTTGAGGAAAAACATTTATCTTGAAAACTGCACAGTGGCACAGCTTGCGTGCTTCTGTGACATTCAAGAGAGATGAAACGGTTAGCTGGTGCTGATCAGACAAGCACATAAGCCTGACTTTGAAAAGGTTCTTCTGGGTTACTATATTTATTTTGTTTGAGCCACAGAAAAAATGCATTTTTGTAAAAATGTTTTTTTAACAGGCTGTACTTGCTATTCTTCTTATGGGCTGAAAACTCAAACACAAGCATAATAGACACTTCAACCTAATCAACAACATTTAGTTTCTGAGTCTAATTTCACCTTTTGGTTTATTCCTGACTATTCTGGAGGATAGCTGAAAAAAATATAAAATGGAATGATGCCAATAGCTTCACAATCAGTTAATGCACCCATTTTCAAGTCTTTTCTTGGGGAAAGCTGAAGATTTTCAGCTGAAACAGCTGAACTCAAGGCTCTGTTAGATCAAGATGCACAAAGGTATATCAGGTGAATTTTACTGTTTGCCTGAACTGCAAAGAAGGGTCATTTATGTTGGGGAGATTGAACATGCTACAGGTGTATGAAACACCTGAAAAGTATACCATATCTGTTTCTCTTTGACATATAGTTATTTACCATTATCCTCATTTTATGTGCTTATGCTATTCGTTTGTTCTGCAGTAAATTATTGATGGCCAATGAATGTTCCTACATGAATTTAACTTCCTGCATCCTGCCAGAGGTACTATGGTTTTATCTATTTTAATATCCTCACGGTGTTTTATATTCTTATTTAGTGGTTATTATTCCTCTCAGGCTCTATATTGTCCTTATAACAAAAATTGCATTTATCTAAGAGTACAAAAGCGAGGAAGTATGTCATAGCTCGGATTGTTTTTTTATATGAGTTTGCTTGAGCTCCAGATTTACTGAATATTTCTGCACATCAAGCTTTTGGTGTTTAGTGTGTGTTTTTATGTGCTGCAATACTGAAAGGTTTTTCTAACTTTCTCAGATATTTATTGAGAGCGGGTTGTGCCATATCACAACCTTCACCCACACCCAACGCTTCCGTGTACAGCACTAATGAGTCCTAGAAGGTAAAAACATGTCTTTGTGCAATAGTTTGGCCTCAAAAGCAATCCTGCTCTGGTGTCAAAGCTATCTCAGACACGGTCTTGCACCTAGGTGCTGCAAACAGATGCTGAGAGCACCGGCCATGTGTCAGTACCACTGAGATCTTGCAGCTCCTCACCGTTTGAACTCCAAGAGCAAGCACGAAAGGATGTTGGATGCTTTTTTGTTTGTGTTTCTTTTTTTTTTTTTCTCTTTGCTTTTAATGCATCTCAATGCCAGAGTCTGTTTCTGTGAAGTATGGAAGCTCAGGATGTGATCTAAAACAGCCTGTTTTAAACCTCTGAGCTCTTACCAGTTGCTTTAGTAGGCTGTGGATCAGGGGACACTCTCACAGTTCTGTGACATCTGTCAGAAGTTTGGGGTGCAACCAAACTGGATGAAATAAATCTGACTATCAATTTTGGCAAAGTCAATTGCCATCAGATAGCATGAAAAAATTTTGTTCTCACTACTGTAGCAAACTATGTAAAATAAGGGCAATGCAGAACATCTTTTATCCCTTCAGTGGAGATAAGATATATGTAGACCATCTGTCTCTCTTACCAATCAGAATAAACAAATTGTGTAGAGTCCATTTGTGGTCAATATTCTTAGCTTCACATTTATAAAGTTTCGTTGGAAGTATTTAATCTCACAGCTAGTGGAGCCAATCAATAGGTGTGTGTCTGTACAACACATAATAAACATGAATGATTAGCTACATAAAAATATATAGATTTACCAGTAAATCACTTTGCCTTGTAAAAGGATCCACCTGCATGGAGCTTGGTCTTGGGCTGGGGACATAACTGGAAAGGTCAGTAATCACACCTGCTATGTTAATGGAGACAGCAATTATCCAACATTTTGGCCAGTGTGAAGAATGGTCCTTTCAACAGAACTAGTGGGGGAAGCTGGAGATGGGGCACTAGTTGGCCACACTCCTGGATTCTCTCCTCTTTCCTCCCATTGGGGGCATGGTGCAGCGTTAGCACTTTGCACATCTTTTAGAGCAAGCCAACCATTTCTGAATGACAATTTATTTACACAGGCGAGGAGAAATAGCTTCTTGGCAACCGCGTACACACCAAATGCTGATTTTCTATTTTAACTTCTTCTTGGCCTAGACACAATGGCAATTGGCTTGTTTGAAAGATGACAAATTACCTACTGAAGGGAGAGCAAATGAAGGGAGAGCAAAGACAAGCCCAAATCCGCACTCTCCCAGTGCGGGGCCTAACCTTATGTCTTGCTGAAATACTTGAAATTGGTTTGGGGCCCAAAGAGCTTTTAAAATAATCAAAATTATTTCTTTTTAATTGCAAAACTGGAGTAACTATAAAATAGAAATGAAAAGCATACAATCCAGGAAAACAGGAAGAGTGTGGAAACTAGTCCATAAGGCTGAAACCTGGGCTGATTTTGAGCATTCACAGAGTGAGTAGGTGCCTCCTCCCTCTGCTGTTGCAAGGAGTTAGGAAAGGACAAGAAGTGAAATCCATAAAAGATGAATCATTGGTTATTTACCAGCAATTAGCATTGCCTATTTAAACTGTCAAGAGTGATTAACCTGGTGTTCCTAGCATTACATTGTTTAGGAAGTTAACAGGTGATCGGCAAAAAAATATTCCAGCCAACCTTCAAAAAATAGCCAAAAGCCAACATGTTTTGAGCATCACAGTCTCATGCTGCCTCCTCCAACACCACCTGGGTCCAGTCCTTTTGTAGTTTTAGGTTAAACTAATTACATCTCCTCTATCTCTACCTTGGGATGAGGCTTTCTGAGATGGGAAAGCTACATTTTTTCCCACAGCCAGTTTACTGGTGTGTGTAAGAGGAAAAAGCGGTAAAATTTCTTCATTCCTCCCCTTTTCTGATCAGTGCTGGTGATAATGATTTCCTTGTTATGGCTTGTAGACTTCAGCATGCTGCTGTGTCAATGCATAGGAGGCCTCAAATCTGAGTCTTAAATGAAAAAGGGTTTTGGTTCCAGCACAGCATGTTTGTGAAATATCTACTGACAAGACAAAAAAACCCTGCTCTACATGGCCTGTAAAACATATGTTAAAAATTCTGCATCATAGACCAGCTTTAAATTATTCATTTTTAATTCCTTCAGCCTTGAAGGGCCTTTAAACATTGACTACGGGAAACAATCCTACCACTGAGGGAACAGCCATAAAATAAAATACTAGTTACTTAAAAATATAGAGAAAAATGCTTTACTTAGACACAGTTTCTGAATTTTAAAATATGAATAATGGGTTGGATCCCCACTTGGTGAAAGCTGATATATCTCCTTTGATGTCTCCCCCGTCAGCAGCTGAAAGCCCTGGCCCAGAGTTTAGAATAGATATCGTTTCTCTACATAAGGAGGCAAGAGAGATTTGCATGGTTAGTTCAAACTATTTCATATTCACTGAGCTGTTGAGGAAATACTGTCTGTGAAACAAATCCTGGATTCTTTCCCAAAACCAGCTAAATGACACTTGCTAGGGAAATGCTACAGTATAAAGGGGACCTGTAATTACTGTGGCATTATCGGTGAGCACTTGCTACCTGCATGCTCATTGGGGTGCATCAGTGAAGTTGAGAGTATCCAAAGGAGTTAACTGAGTGTAACACTGATATAACAAAGAGAAATA
The DNA here is from genome assembly GCF_003259725.1 of Athene cunicularia. NCBI lineage: Eukaryota > Metazoa > Chordata > Aves > Strigiformes > Strigidae > Athene > Athene cunicularia. Next base: position 145,768,608 of record NW_020799095.1, on the reverse strand, counting down.
GGTTCCACACTTGCTGTTCCAGGAGAATTCGGTCTTGTTCTCTGCTCTTGGCTCAGCCTGGCACTAGCAGAGACCTGAGGCACTTCTCCATGCCCCAGTCATATCGCTGTGTCGTGCCTCCCTGAGGCACCCCTGGACAAGTACCCTCCTTTTCTGCCTTGCTCCACAGAAAGGAGCTTTTCTGGCCAAAATCAGCCGCTGCACAGCTCACTTCCATATCTACTCCTTGAAACTTGTAGCCAAGGCTGGTGTGGCTGGAGGGGTGCAGCATATCTTACCCCTTGTGTACTTCAGAGAAACGGTACAGGGATAGGACTGAAAATGCAAAAAACCCCCTTTGTATTATCTGCTGCTGCCTTTCTTCAGTCATAGAATCATAGAATCATCAAATCATAGAAGGGTTTGGGTTGTAAGAGACCTTAAAGATCTAGTTCCACCCCCCTGCCATGGGTAGGGACACCTTCCACCAGCTCAGGTTGCCCAAAGCCCCGTCCAACCTGGCCTTGAACCTGCCAGGGAGGGGGCAGCCACAGCTGCTCTGGGCAACCTGTGCCAGTGCCATCTTACTAACTATCATTAATTAGGACGCTCTTTACTGCAGGTCTCCTTCCTTGATACAACCTGTAGACAAACTAATAAAACTTTATATACTGTATGATGAGAAATCACCCGTTTTACTAGAATAATTATTTTTCTCAATCAAACTCATGGACAGACCAGATGTGGTACAACAGGGAGAGAAATGCAGAGTGCTCAGACTCTTCCTTCCCCCAGCACTGTTGCTTTCACAGGATATTCTTCAGAGCCCTCATCACCCTCTCACTAGAAAATCACCTCGAAAATGCTTGGAAGAGATCTCCAGACCTGACACACAGCCTTTTTGCTGGTGAGCTGTTCCCCAGTGATTTTATCATAAACAGAACCGCTCACCCACAATCATCAGGAAGGAAGTGAAGCAGCAAATTCAACTAATTTGCCGGAAGGTATGAGAGTATCGAGTCAAGAGGGTTACAGAGACTGTCACAGGTGATCAAATTGGAGCTCCTCAAGGGCCTTATCCCACCTCCAGCAAAGTGGCAAGCAGCTCCTGGGAAAAAGCTGTGAAGAGCTATTTAATACACTGTTTCCCCACACAGTAATTCCTTGTGTTGATACATTCCCTGTAAAAGACAACTAGGGGTTTTTTTCCCCCTCATTACTTTAGATTAAATCCCTTTCAAGCCATGTTTATGAAGGATCTAATACTATGTTGCTCTGCAGTACCCAGAGGCAGAATTCAGCGATGGGGGGGAGCCCCTTGCAGGTTTTGTACGGGTTTATGCTCCTAAGCAGAAAGCTCAGGTACTCACACCCGAATGCAAATATCTGCACAGCGCGGTACACGATGTGACACCGGTCTAAATTCACACTTAAGCTTTTACTAATATAACTCTATGGAAACAAGCTCAGTGATGATTGATGACTTACAGCTCCTACATAGCACGTTACAATTTCCAATGGAAGTATGTTGTGCTGGATGTAATAAACCAACAACGTGGGCAGTTTCAGTAAGTAGATTAATAACCTATAAACTCATCCCCTTCACGAGGGGAGTTATGCACCGGCTATCCAGCGCTGAGGAACATGTTTTCAGAGCTCAGGAACACGTTCCCCCCTGTGACATGTGCTGTGGCTTTCACTGTGCATGTTACGCTGCCTATGGGGGAGGAGGCTGCAGAGGTGACCAGAGATCATTTGCTCCTTTGGAGGTGCTATCACCCCCCCACTTCTCGTCTTGGCTCCAGTCTTTACACATCGACAAGAAAAAAGCCAGCATTATGTTGTTAAATAGTTTTAGCAGACACTTTAATCAGTTGAAAGTCTCTGGGGGAATTCTTTAATGATGCTGTATTCTTTTTTATTCTATGGCCTTTTATCGTCACCTTAAAAATGTCTGATGCTGGACCGAAAGAAGGTATTATTTACTATGTGCTAGTTTTTATTATTATTATTATTATTATTATTATTATTATTATTATTATTATTATTATTATTATTATTAACGATGCAACGTACGTTTTCTCCTCCGAGAAGCATGGAATTTCTCTCCACTTTCCCTGCGGTGATCACCTTTGGGATGCACACAGCGCAGGACTTTGGGGGTGGGGGGTGAGAATACAGGTATTTGTGGGGGGTGACCCCTGAGGGAGGTCACGTCGGGAGCAGGGAGCTCAGCCCGGCGCCGCTCAGGGGGAAGTTTGGGCTGGCGACCCTGAGCCCCCCCCCC
>NW_020799095.1:145745451-145766292 GCF_003259725.1 Athene cunicularia | reverse complement strand
CTGCCCCCCGGCATCCCCCGGTCCGCGGGGACCGGTCCTGCCCCGCTGGAGCCGCTCTGCTGCAGGGCGGGCGCTGGCGGGCGGGGAGCAGAGGGAGGGAGCAGCCTGGCGAGTCCTACACCCTGTTTTTTTTTTTTATTGTATTTTATTTTCTTTTTTAAAAATTTATTTTTAACCCCCTTGGGTAGGCTGTGCGGCGAGAGAGGAAAGCCGATATGACTCCGTTAGAGGGGAAAAAAAGCAGCCTGTCTGTCTTAGGTACCCGCTCGCACATCTCTGCTTGCAGAATTAATTTCCAGTGGAGTATAAATAACTAATCTTCGAGGTCAGCAGTTTGGTTGTTAGGTGTGTTTTTATTGTACTTGGTATATTTATCTGTATAGCAACCATACATCCCAGGTCCTTACTGTGAATGCTTTTAGTCTTGGCATAAATGAAAACAAACTGGAAAAAAAAATGCCTTGATGTATATTTACTCGTTTGAGACAAGATTTTTCAACTCTTTGTAACGGTTGGGCTTGTTATGTATCCAATACACTGAAATAACTCATTGTATATGTAATTGTAAGTCTGAATTATATATTTGCCTGCTGGGCACACATGTTAAAGGAAAAACCTCCCTAATTATGGATCTTTCAGAGAGATTGGAAGGGTGACAAAGCCCTTGTAATCTTTTGGGTCAATTTTCATAAGCTCCAAAAGCTCTCTTTGAAAAGGAAATTAAATTTCAGTGTGGAAAAGGGACAGGAAATTCAAGGATATAAAAAAGAAAGTCCCTACTCTACTTTGATCCTGTCCTCAGGAGTTCATTTACGTTAGTGCTCTACAATGACATAAGTTAAAATGAAGAGTTGCCTTTAACTGGAGTCTTCTTGCCTCTTGGCACTTCAGAAGATACTCAATTAGCAGTATGCTCCTCCAGTATATTATTTACATGGTTTTAGCTGGAGGGGTGACTCTGTGTGAAGCATCTGCTTTGAACTATTTGGATCACTACACTCATAGTGTGCCATGCCTCCCATGCCAGCCAGTGTCTTCCACAGCCAATACGTTCACCCCTCAATTTTTACAGCTCGATCCAAAGCCAGCAGTGCTCTGCCTACTGTTTGTAATGTCTCCACAGAGCTGCTCTTATGTTAGGAAAAAGTTGGGGTTGACCCCGAGTCCTCTTGCCCGCTTTTGGCAACATCACGATGGTTATTTGCAGAGCACAGCTCTGCTTGAGGTCCTTTCTGGGCTCATCTGGGAACCTGACAGTTTTTTTCTGTTTGAGCACATGTTCAGGCAGTGGCTGGAGGTGGAGGAGGGAATGGTTGGATGTGAATAAAAAAGGTGGATTTGTTTATTAGTTAAAGGCACTTGTTTTCTTGATTATCCTGGAAACAATAAAACCCCAGCGTAGGTCTACGGTGAGCTTGGTGCTCTCTGTTCCTCTGCCAGTTTCTCCATTTACTCTATTTTGGTGCTGCTCTAAGGTAACATTTCAGTGGCAGCAGGTTTAAATCCTGTGCCTCAACAAAGTCCCAGAGTATGGTCCTGCCAAACCAGCTTTAAAGCTACCACTAGATTTTTAAAGTACACTTCTGTCTAATACACATTTATTTTACCTTTCTACTAATAGGCGTCTAAGAGAATATAGTCCCTGAAAGAGCAAAAGAAGAGAAACATCCAATTCCTTATTCTTTTGGCTCACTCGATGCACAGACTGACTGTGCGGTAGAGACAGCAAGTTGCCCTGATTGTATGAATTTTTCACACATCCCAGCCAGAAAGGAACTTGTAGCCTTGTTTGCAGTTTTTCTTCCAAACTTGATGATATTAATAATGGTGATGGCATATCGATTAAGGAAGGTAGCTTTTAAAACTAAACATGATTTTATTATAAGACTTTGTATCTGCTTATCAGTTTGCCTTTTTTTAAATGTAAAACTGGGAGTAAGTTGAGGGGAAATTAGGGTCATGCAGATGGCGGTTCCATCTTCTGTGTTATAACAGCATCTTTTATGCCAAGTGCGTTGCAAATGCTGCTGTTAAATGATAGTAGTAATACGTTTTTATTAGGAGCTTCTTTTAGAACTATTTTCAAAAGCGTGGTGAAGCAGAAATGTGCTTTTAAAATCAAAGGAGTACGAGCAAATCCAGCTCCATAGCATATTTCAAGTGCTGTTAATCCCACCACCTGGTGGAGCTTTTCATGGCACCGGCTGAGGGAACTCTGAATAGGATGCATTTTTGTCTTGTTTCAACACTGGCAGACGCTACATGTAGAGTTTCTTTAACTTTTTCTTTCTCATACCAGACTTAATTGTTTTTTCTGTATCTTCTATATGTTCTATACTTTGCAGAAGGCAGCATAGAACTATCAGTGCCTCATCTGAAACATCACTTCTCTGGATAGATGAATCAGTGAAGTAGGAGATAAATTCCTTCCTTCTTGTCCTTGTCTTTCCCTTGCAGTGCACTTTTTTCTCTCTTTTTTTTTTTTTTTCCAAAGGCAATACCATGCTGACATTGAACATGACTGTAACCTGGGCATCCAGAAGCTACTTGTTTTCACCTAGGAGCACTTCTTAAGTGGAAGAATTCTTTTTGATAGCCAGCCCCTCTTCCAAGATACTCTGAAGCATTTCAATGCAAGTCCAGTTAGCTTTGTACTAATAATTTTGATACAAATATTACTATAAAATATTTGCTAAACAGCCTCTGTACAATCAAGCTTGCAAGGAGTAGAGAAGCAGCTGTGTTTTTGACTGATCTGAGATTATTGACATAGTTTAAAACATGGGTGTAAATTCCACTGAATAAGGCAAAGTGTGGCAGAGATACCTTTGCCCCTCTCTGAAGTATGTAGTCCTGCCTAACTGCATCAAAGCCTGTCTGTCATGGTCATGTTATGCCTGATAACTGCTAAATGAAAATCAGGGTAAGTAAATCACAGGTATGCAAGTTAAAAATAACTCTAGGACTTGTCTGTCAGCTCACACCTCATAGTTGTCATGGTTTAACCCCAGCTGGCAACTAAGCCCCACACAGCTGCTCACTTACTCCCCACTGCTGGGATGGGGGAGAGAATTGAAAGAGTAACAGTGAGAAAACTCATGGGTTAAGATAAAGACAGTCTAACAGGTAAAGCAAAAGCTGAGCATGCACAAGTAAAGCAAAATAAGGAATTCATTCACCACTTCCCACTGGCAGGCAGGTGCTCAGCCATCTCCAGGAAAGCAGGGCTCCGTCATGTGTAACTGTCACTTGGGAAGTCAAACATCATCACTCTGAACGTCCCTCACTTCCTTCTTCTTCCCTCAGCTTCATATGCTGAGCATGACGCCATATGGTAAGGAACATCCCTTGGGTCAGTTGGGGTCAGCTGTCCTGGATGAGTCCCCCCCCAGCTCCTTGTGCACCCCCAGCTACTCACAGCTGGGGTGGGGTGAGAAGTAAAAAAGGCCTTGGCTGTGTACAAGCACTGCTCAGCAGTAACAAAAACATCCCCAAATTACCAACACTGTTTCCAGCACAAATCCAAAACATAGTCCCATACTAGCTGCTATGAAGGAAATTAACTCTAGCCCAGCCAAAACCAGCACAGAGTGGAATTACATACAACAGGGAGAAATTTCTTTGTCCCATACAGATGTTTCCTGAGCATGATGACTAATGCAAGAAACGCAGATTTGCAGAGAAGTTGTTGTTGTAAATATTTTGTAATGTTTGTAAATATTGCTCTTACTGCATAGAACTGTGTTAGCAGACAACAGACTAACAGAGGCTTGAGCTAGCCTAGGAAGGTGGTAGCTCCCGTCTGCCTCTCGCGTGGTGGTAGGCACGACACGTCTGGTCTCACCGGTGAGAGGGATAAATGCCTTTGCGGCCCATCCAGAGCAGGTCTGCATCCCTCTCTGGGTTGGGCTGGTGTTTGATTCAACTCATCACCCCGTAGGTATCTGCTCTGTATCGCCCAACGTGTTATCTGCTTCAGGGAGCTGTGAATCACATACCAGGCTTCAGGGATCTTTGCTTCTTAACCATAGTTGCTCAGTGCCATTTGAACTGCCCTGACCTATCTCTCCTGGTCTCAGGCTTCAAGGATCTTTGCTTCTTAACCGTAATCACTTAGTGCCATTTGTACTGCCCTGAACTATCTTGTCCTGGTCTTCTGAAGCTGGGCCAGAAAGGTGTGAGACTCTGACTCCTTGTGTCATACTTGAGATCCTAGGAAAGTGGCTTTGTATATCAGGCATCTTCAGTGGCACCTGAAATCTGTGTTTGGCAGCTGAATTGACCCTGTAGGAGCCAGGTGTGCTTTCTGGTCACTAACCTTTAACTTATTAAATAGATAACATTATCAATAAAATGGCTTCTATTTAGGAGGTAAGTACATTAGAGAGGAGTTGTCTCCTACCTCATATGACTCCTTGCTCTGATAAGGGCTCTGCACCACCCTGGCACTCAGCAGCCACAGAGGAACTGCCATCACACTACTGGTCACCTTTCCCCCCTTATTCCAACCTCCTCTTTTCACTGGTTGTGAGCATCCTGTGCTCTGGTTTGTGACTCAAGTCACTTTGTGGAAAATGTCCTATAAGCCTTTAAAAGCTCTTGTAAGTCAAGACTGCACAGCACCCACAGCTGTGAAATAGCTGCGGAGTGTGGAAAATGTTGGGCCTTGGGGGACAGGGAGCTCTTTTTAAAAGAAACTCCCAATAACATTGGTAGAACCTTGCTCTGAAGTGTAAGTTGAGATTAGGGATGTTGTCAACTGTAAAGACTGTAGTAATTGTTGAAAATGCAATTCTGGGGGGAAAGAAGGGTGAAAAGCGATTCGTTCCCGGATCTGCTCTGCTTTGAAGTGCTCTTGATTAAGTTGCTTCATCTGGACTGACATCCTTCCTCTGGGAGAAGACGACTTGTGGCCTGTGTATGAGATGACAAAGCCTTTGGGCGGAGTGAGGGTGTTTTATTTCAGGAAGTCTGTAAACCTCATAAAACCACAGCTGTTTCTGTTGGCTGATCTCAAGGTATCGCAGAGAGCAAGAGGCACAATGTAAATGGTTGTACCCTGAGTCTGGTGACAGATGTTTCAAGTGTAGCTTTCTTGCTCTGAGGACATCATCTCAATTGAGCCATTGTTTTTTGTAGCAGCTTTTCCATTTCTTTGGAAGACCTTTGTTCCAGCGATAGTTTTCAATGCAGGCTCAGCCCTCCATAGTTTTCTGCCCCAAAGGGTTTGAGTGAAGGAGGAGTGAGTGGCTGTGGTCAGGTCCCACAGGGTCCAAACGTGACCTTCCCCACCTTGCTGGCGCCTGACACAGGACTGCTGCTGGTACGGAGGTGACCACGCACACCCCAGGTATCCCTAAAACTCCCCAATCCCATCAGTCCTTATCCATCCCTTCGGAGGATTGTTCTGCAGAGCAAAAACCGGCACAGTGAAGCTGAGGTATTAAATCTGATGTGGTTTTAAGTCTCTGGACTAGATAATTGCTACTGACATTTTCTCAAGATCAGTGGATTTTAAAATTTTTTTACTCTCTCTTTTTTTTTTTTTTAGCTGTGGTACATGAACACAAAACAAAGGTGGTTCCTTTTAAAAGACACTATATTATTTGTAGAGGCTGGATCTTCAATCAATGACTTAATCTTACTTATCTGAAATGCTGTGTGTGCTGACACATCAGTGCTGTACCAGCTCGACAAAGAAATCTAATTCTATCAAATCTGCCAGCTCAGTTAATATGACCCTGCTAGGGAAGCATAAGGTGTCACCTCCAGGTTTTTTTAGGTATGAATCAGGTTCTCTATCTCCAGCTCAAAATCAATACATAACACGTGGCCAGATTTGGATTTCTTTTTTAAGCTACCTTCTTGCATCCTGGCATGCAAAACCATAGATCAAACTGAAAGATGTCATCTGAATATTTGGGTTGAAACATACCAGTTTGAGTCCTACAGACAGTCCTTTAGGGTTAGTCTTGAAGCAGAGACCTGCATTACTTCATCCTGAGACTTCTACAAAGTCGTACTTAAAGAACATGGTATAGTGCTACCTGCAACTTTAATTGGATCTGACCTTACAGTATTTGTGTCTTATGGCACCCTATGTACATCCAAAGCTGTCAAAGTGCAAGAGGGGCATCCATGCCTATATCTTAAATTCCTTTATTCTGATGGGATATGGTGATGCCTTTTATGTGACCCGCCCTTGGGCAGGTTTATAGGCTTCAGCCTGCATAGTGTGAGATTTTAGCGGCTAAGACTATTGCTCCATGCACCTAATGTTTTCTCTTATTAGACCTTGATTTAAATCAGTTTGTGCAGATGAACTGACTTAGATTTTTTTAGTGGCAAAGCTGAGAAAAATATTGGTTTACACTGAATCAAAGCAAATCATAATTAAACAAAGGCAGGTCAAGATAATTATCGTTTTGATCAAGTGAGTCATTCTTGCTTTTTGGTTTACTTAATCTTAATTCCAGGTCCACTTCAAACTCCCAGGTAGTCAAAATTACTCATTTTGAAAAAGCCAAGAAGAAAGTTTGCTTTCAGAAATGTCAGAATGATTCCTCTGAATTTAATGTGACCTGCATTGACACAGTTTCTGTTGGCCGATGGCAAAACTGATATTATACCTGAATTTGGGGTTTTGTTTCTTGTCTCTTTGAAACTATTTTTGTATTGAAGTTATTATTCTTCAAAAGGTTCACTCAGCTTTTCTTTTCAGGGGCAATTCTGTGAATTTCAAGTAAAGAAATGATCTCTCCTGCTTCTTGGCCTAATGCTTGTTAGAAGAATTAGAAATCTTGCTTCTTGATCTCTCTCTTCTCTTTCCCCTTCCCACATCCTCAGATAAAATTTACACTTGTTGAGAAGCAATGACTGCATGATCAGGTCTCCTGTGGCTTCACTGGATCTTACAAAGAGACTTGCTACTCTTCCCAAACTGTTGGCTTAATTCTAACCTAAAAATTCACCCTGAAAAGTAAAAATTAACTTTTGCTTGTCCTTTATCGCATTAACAAAAGTTCAGCATCAAACTTCAGATGTTAGTGCTGAGGGCTACTTAATATCTCTAGGGGATCGAGTAGTAGCACAGGTGGAAACACAAAGCAGGTAGATACCAAGTTTGCAGACAGGACATGGTGACACATATAGTTCAGCAGCTGAGAATGTCATAATGAATGAAGTTATGCAAGTTATGATGAAGTTATCTCACGCTCTGGAGATTATGCTGTAATGATAACAGAGAAATGCAAGAAAAAATTGCATTAGCCTTTGGTTTCTGCTGGGACAGAGTTAATTTTCTTCCTAGTAGCTGGTACAGTGCTGTGATTTGGATTTAGTGTGAGAATAATGTTGATAACACACCGATGTTTCAGTTGTTGCTGAGCAGTGCTTATCCTCAGTTAAGGATTTTTCAGTTTCCCATGCTCTGCCAGCGAGCAGGTGCACAAGAAGCTGGGAGGGATCATGGCCAGGAGAGCTGACCCGAACTAGCCAAAGGGCTATTCCATACCATAGGACGTCATGCTCCGTGTATAAACTGGGGGGAGTTGGCAAGGAGGGGCCAGTTGCTGCTGGGGGGACTGGCTGGGCACTGGTCAGCAGGTGATGAACAAGTGCATTATGCATCACTTGTCTTTTCTTGGATTTTATCTCTCTCTTTATTTTTACATTCTTTTTCATTATTATTATATTTTTCATTATTATTGTTATTTTATTTCATTCACCATCTGGGGTTAAACCAGGCCACATTTCTAAAAGGTCAGAAGTTAAACAGACCCTTGCAAAAACTTCTCTTGATGGCTCTTATAAAATATCATATGGAAATCAAAGTCCTCTTTTATGGTGCTAATAGGAGGAAAACAGTTTGAAAGGGTAGTGTGGCGATGCTTTATAAACTTGGCAAAAGGCAGATCCTTTCTTTTGGGCCACCAGCAATGCCCGTGGTGTGACTTGCCCATGTAACTGGGGACTCTGTAATGGGTTCACGGGGAGCGCCTAGGCAGGACACGCAACTGTGGGGCCAGAGGATGCGGCTTTGATTCAACATCTCATCTCCAGACTTATCTCCACTGATGCACCCACAGAAGTACAAAACATGTGTGAGATACTGAGAGCTTCTTCAGAGCTTCAGTTTTCCTAGTTTTATTTCCATTTTTTCCTTCCTCAGTAGACACCAAAATGTCCTTCAGCCCTGCTGTTCTGGTACCCTTCTGTGGTTTTTGTCTCTTTTGCATGTGTTCGTCTCATCAACCCCGCTTCCACAACTGCTCCTTGCTAGAGGAGAACAGACTGTTTCTGTGGCTCCCACCACTCCCCTTGTTCTCTGTGGACAAGGTCAGAGCAAACCAAGACCTCGTGAGAGCTGGGGACGCTTAAACTTTGCATTTGAGGACAAGTGTGTGGTGGTGGGAGGACACACGTGGCTGAGAACCTGGAGTCAGCTTGGAGAGCCAAACCCTGTCCTGTCTCAGCTCTCTACTTCAGCCTTGTCAGCTGTAAACAACAGCGTTTTGCTTTCCTGGAGGTTGACTTCAGCCTTTAAAATGTCTAGAGACTCCAGTAAAGATATAAATGTTTCCCTTTTGACCAACAGCTTGATGTTGAATCAGGAAAGTAAAAGGAAATCTTCAACTGCTTGGACAAAAGGGCTTCAGACATCAGATGCTGGCTTTAGCAATTCACTGTCTGCCCATCTGTTGAGTAGTGCAATCATCAGAGATGTGCAAAAGCACTGCCGATGCAACAAAATTGTCTACTACAACGAGGTTATCCTTGTAATACTGCAAGGATCATGCAGTTTGGTGCTTTTTCCACGTGGCTGTTAGTGCACTGCTTTAGCTTGCCTGGTTCCTAAGACCTTACATAGGAGTGTAAACTGTCATTGACTCATTGTGGCTGTCACAGCAGATTTTCTGTAAATATTGCAAAAATATGGAAAAATACATATGCAAAATTAAAAACTTCTTCAGACCAGAAATGATAAAGGAAAAGCCTCTATCGTGGTAGCAGGATGTGTGAAATAGCAGCAACTACACAAATCTGATAAAACTGTGGGGATGCTGGAGCACAGCTGTCCTGCCATCTCAAATGGCCACTTCATTAGCTCGCGAGGGCAGGGAGATGTTTGTGTCATCTGGGAAACAACCTAATAAAGCAAACCCTTCAGAAAGCATACTGATTGCAGACAAACTTTGTGCCAGGCCACCAGATTAGGTTTGATAGGACTTGTTTGACTATATACATAGTTCTGTGAAATACTCAGGTGCTTTTTGGACCCTTCGTAAAACTGGAAGTGTTTCATTCACCTGTAGGATGTGTTGCACTGTAAAACATTTGAGGACACTGGAGAACTGTGATATACATTCCTGACTGAGGAAAAATTGGGTGACTTAGGTCTCTTAAAAGGGGGAATTTCACTTAAGTTACAGGAAATAAATGTGGTAGAAATTGAGACACCTACTTCTATTTTTTTAATGGTCCTTCAAAATCATGGAAGTTTTCAGGAAAAAAAAAATCGTTATATATATATTGGTCCTCCAAGTGTTGCTGTGATTTGACGTAATGCTCACAATTCAGACAGTTAAATTACACCAACAAGAGTTGGGTGTAAGTGCCCAGTTAAGACACTGATTTGTGCCCTACCTAGGTTTCTCCCAAAGCACTGTAACTCTGCCGTGTAAAATGGCCAATGCTTCAAACAGAAATAAGCCTCGAGCAGCTACATAAGTGGTTGTGAGGCCAAAGAGCAGAGGAGCAGGAGATGGATGCTGGCTGTTGAAAAAGTACAAGGTGGTTGAAAAACACAAGGTGATACAGTAATGGCAGAAGTGGCTAAAACATGTAATGAAACAAAGGGGTTTAGAGTAAGTTGCCTGTCTAAAAGCCGAGAAGCTCCTGTCAATACTGAGTTGAGTGTAAGTACTGGCAGAGGATGTTGCTATGTAATTGCAGTTCATTTTTGGATTTATTTTTAATGGGGACAAACTGGAGGTTTGGATGGAAAAGAGCTGATAGGTTAGAATTACCATCTCGGCTCGTTCAGAGGGGGATGACTGTTTCACGGGGCACCAGGAGAAGAGGCTGCTCGGTTCTTCTGCTGCCATCTGACCTGCTGCTGGTGTAGGAAAGGAGCTTATTTGTTGTGCTTTGTTTCTATTGGCTTAAAAGGAGGACACACGCTTTTCCTTTACCTATAAAGCTCTGGATGAAGAATGCTATATAAAGCTGAAATTTTACCAGATTAAGCCAGAAATGCTCAGTGCAGTCACTGCCTGTATTGTTTCTTGAAGACCTTCCCCCACCCCAGTATAGACAGTAGCCCTTTGTCCCTGTGGCTTAAAATACCCAAGTCCTGTCTGTGGGGACTGTCATCACACTAATTGACAAACAATCCTAAGAAGTTTGCCCCATTTAAAGTTATTAGTTTGGAAAAAGGACAGTTGTCCTGTGAGAACAAGCCTGACCAAGATGTTAGTGCAGCAGAAAGCAATCCTTAGATTCTCCTCAGGCGAGCTGTCAGGGAGTCACACATTCAACTTTTCTTCTTTTGTGTGTGTATGTGTGTGAATTCTTAAAATGCTTTGCTTAAAATGTCATTTCCCTGATTTATTTTACCACACGCAAACTTGGAGGTTCTCTTGTATTTTATGAAAAAAAAAAAACCAAAAACCATGCACAGCTTCATTTTGGAAAATGGCATTTCATCAAGGTGTAACTCTCCCCTGAGGTTGTTCTCAGAACCACTAACCACATTTTTGGCATGTCTCTGAATTTGGAAAATAATTATGAGTCTGGCTGTTGTCTGCCAATAAACCTTTTCCGCCCTTACTGTCTTACTCGGAAATTTACTGGCTGTGATATGCAGAAGATATTGGTGTGTGTCCTCAGTGGGGAGCTTCTGATGGAGCAGACTGGAGGTGGAACAAGAGACCCCAAGGCAACCTGCTGGGCTTGGGAGTTTCAGGCTTGCTTGGCAGAGGGTGGGATTACCAGGGTGGCGTGTAACCCTTCCCATTCTTGGAAGAAGCCAGCTGGCTTTGCAAGACAGCTCTTCTGCAGGGTGAAACTTGGTGCCGTTAAAACTGGTGCCACCTGCTCCTGTGCTGCTGGCATCCTTCTCTTAAATGGTGAAATGTGACATTCTGCCATTGGTGCCTGAGGGTCAAATTAAGGGTAAAACCAGGCAAGCCTTGCTCGTTTTGAAAAGCACCCCCTTCACATTCCCTTACTTCTGAACTTGTCAAAGCCCGGATGCCTTTTTACTTTGTATCTAATCAGGTTTCATTTGACAAGTGTAACTCCTAGAGAAGGAAATTCTGTTATTAGGGTACTGACACTTTTCTGAATATTAAAAACCCTCTTGCTTTTATAGCTGTCAGAATCAATCTTTCAGATCTCCCTTTCCAGCTGCCATACTCTCTTCTGAGCTGATTGCTATTCTTGAGCAGGTATATGGCAACATCGCTTTGGCTGGCACCAACAATATTGACTTCTGAGGAAATTAAGGTGTTTCCACATCTCAGACCAGGTGCTGTGTTTTGTTTTTAATCCTCTCTTCAAGTAACAAATGCTGCATGAGGTTTCACCTTTCTCCAAGAGAGAATAAGGTTGTGCACAGTAACCTTGAGTGTAGACTTGTCATATCTAATGAGCTCATTAGGGCTTGATCTGCTCATTACCTGGAGCCTGTTGAAGGCAAGACCAAAATATCTCATGGAGACAGAGTGGGTAGCGTGCTTCCCTCTGAGTCAGCACAAGGATGTTGCTCAGCACGTGTGTTCAGATTGATTGCTGAAGCTGGCATCTGCTTAATGAGACTTACAAAGCTTATGACTTCTCATAATCTTTAAAACACATGGCACTTGTATGGACAGGCTTGTTGATGGTGGTTTCCTTACCCAAAGCCAACAGAACTCTTCAGTCTGTATAGCAGAGTACTTTTCTTAGAACTGTCAGTCATCATTGTCCAAGAATGCAGCTGAAGGTAAATAAAGATCACATTTTCTTCCTTACAAAGTTACCCTCCCCTTCCAAAGGAAATTTTCATGGGTGTGACAGCCCTTGACAGTCCACTTATAGCTCCTATTGAATTTCAACTTCCTGTCCAGAGTTGTTGGGACATGTGATTTTTACAAGACTTTTTTTCTTCCTCAAAGGCCTTGGGATAAAAGATCCATGTCAACAGTCCATGGTAAAAGATTTCAAACCTGATGAGTGATCTTTAAGGCATGCAGCAGGAACCTGCAGACTGACTTGGGCGTGGGGAATGTTAAATTTTTTTTTTTTTTTTTTTTAGGAGGTGCAGAGCAAAACAGCACAGCTGGCATCTAGAATTAAAGGTGTCCTTCAGTCTGCTCAGTAGGCTATTTTGGGAGGCATAAATGATGTAAGCATCAAAGCATCATGTCAGAGAGACTAAACTACTCCACACCAAATGAGAGTAGTATTTATGCAGGCTCATGCTATCCCTCTCAGCGGGTAACTTCTGGTTCTGCGTCACTTGTGAGACTTGTATCTTGATCTAAATAGGATGGAAACTTTTTATCTTGGCCTCTTTCACCAGGATTCTCTAGGTGCACACTCAGACTGGTACGTTAGCATCTATGCACCACAAGCATAATGAATGGCAAAAGTTACATCTTTTTGGTATAGTTGCACAGTGATGCTCAGTTTCATCAAGGTGGTGACTTGGTTTTTGGTCTTACTTGAAAATAAGCAAGGTACTCACTAACTTGCTTGTCTTTTTATTGCCTGACCTTTCAAAGGAGACAGTGGCAGGGGAAGGACAAAAGTGACTTTCAGGTGACATTGCGTTCATTTGAAACAATACTGGAATTCCTGCTGAGATGTTTCCTAAGGACGTTACATGCATCTGGCAAACGCTGTGTTTATGTTTTCCTTAGATAATACCCAGAACTAGACAGAATCTGTTACTCAAAATGATTGTGTTGGTTTCTTGTAAAAGATGGTTACTGTAGTTCATGTCATGGTTTGAGGGTCAGGAACCATGGTTAAACAAAACTTTACTCTTCCTGTGTGATTTGAAGGGGTGGGGTTTTTTGTGGTTTTTTTGTTTGTTTGTTTGTTTGTTTTTTGTTTTTTGTGTTTTTTTTTGACAAGGTTTATTAAATAACTTTGTAGGCAAAAGTATTTTGCAATGACAAATATCTTCTGTTGGGTGTTATCAGCAGCACTTCCTTCGCTCCTCATCTCAGAGTGCTTTAGACTGGATGGGATAGGGACATACTGAAGGAGAATTGCTATGTATTTAGCAGAATTAGAGTAAGCCCAGCAAGCACATGGTTTGTGCTTAATTCCAAGAGCCTGAATCTGATCTTGCTCCTACTAATCTCTAAACGGATTATTCCTGATTTACGCCATGCTGAACAACATCAGAATCTGGCCCTGGAAAGCCTGTTTGTACTTCAGACATTGTCTCAAGGCAGCTGACCTGCAAATATGAAAAAGAAGCTTGGCTTCCCACAGGTTAATTGTTTAAATTTGTCAAGCTAAGTAGACTATAGCTTGTTTAGCACTGTTTATTTTAAAATAAAGACTCTTTATCCAGGAAGCTGCATTGCAAAATCTCAGACTAGAATCCGTTTACCTCTATTGGACTAATAAGAGAGAGTAAGCAGAGGACCCTCTTTGGTACAACACAGTGCTCTTTATTTGCGTAGTGCCTTTCGTCTGAGGATATTAAATAATTACTTCATTGCAATTCTGAAAGCTGTTCAGCCAGACAAGTCTCCTTAATGACCTGCAGTGACTCTAGTTGTGAGCAGTGAAGTAAAATTGAGCTCCTAAACTAGGGCCCTGGCCATGAGTGGCATCTGTAAGAAAAGGTCTGCATCCTAGAATGGGGTGAAGCTGTTAACTGGAATAAAGGCTATGGAATACCTATCTGCTGTGAACTGATCTTTATTAGCACAAGTTAAGCTAGTGACCACAGAGAGAAGTACTGAAGGCAAACACAGTTTGCCTTTACATCGTCATGGCCAACTCCTTTACAGCCCCAAATTTATATACTTTTTGCTTACATTTTGACTTTCTACACACTCATTTTTAAAGGCTGTATTTATATCATATTTGTCTGTATCATGATAAAAGGAAAGTAGAATACACCTTTTCATAGGGCTGCTCTAAAGGAAACTGGTATGTTATTATATACCCATGCACATTCTCAAATGAACAAGTCACATTTGTCATGGCTGTAAAGCACAATTTTGGTGTAGTGACACACTTGCACAGTGTTTGAACTACTTAAATGCAGCCACATGTCAGAGAGCAAGATGGGTGGCCTTCTGAAATGAGCCACCCTATTCCCTTTGAAAATTTTATTACTGAATTCTGTTGTCAGCTTTGATTTCCAAATAACTGTCTCTTTGCCATGACTGTTTGAGATGCTCCAAGCTTTAAACTACAGTAGTGTTATATAGCAACCAGGGTCGTTAATATTTATAAACACTAAAAGCATGGGGACATGAGTGACTGAATCAAATGTCTTAATTACTGTCTTTGAGAAGAGATGGTAGATGGCTGCCTCAGCAGACTAGCAGGGTGTATTCACAAAGGGAAGTGACAAGGCACATACAAGGTTGTTAGATGACTACAGGGGGTTCTGTGTTTACAGTTCACCCAGTGTAGTGAAAAAAATGAATTCTGGGACACTGGTCAAGAAGGTATGGTACAGGAAGATTTTGCTCACATGGGTTCAGTTATCCCATATAAACGTCTCATATTGTGGAGCTGAGCCACCTTTTTCTGGCTGAGAGTGTGGCTACGGCATTAAATATATTGAACCAAATTTGACATGCATAGCCGTTTGTCTGGAAAATACCCTTAATTTTCTTTACAATGAGTAAGGAAGTCTGCTACTTCATCAAAGGCATAATTTAGCTTTATTGCTAGTTGCTCCAAGTTGTTAGCCATGACTAATGTAAGCCCTGCCTGTCTATCAGCAGAGGCTGGAGAACCTAATGACTGTATTCCTGGAGAACAGACTTCATTGATTCAAACTGAAATAGCTGGTGAGCAATGCTCTGAGGAGCTTGCATTGAGAATAAAAGCCCCAGATGGCATTGTGTCTATGGTATTTATAAGGAACCCAGAAAATTGTGTAGTGAGCTCTGTATTTTTCTGTTTTCCACCAAAAATAATCATTCTCCCCCTCCTCTCAGGTCCATACCTCTTTGGTTTTCTATAGTCACGTGATATAAATCAGAGTAAGTGGCTCAGCCACGTAAGCAAATGTGAAGTTTCGTGGGGGAATGAAAGATGAAAGCCCTTGCTAACCCTTCAGTACTCAGCAAAGCTGTCCCCTCCTGCATCCTCTCCTCTGCATCAACGTGTGCCCCAGCCTGGGCCTGCTTCATCAAAAAAGAGCAGTGCTGAAGCTTCCTTTGGAGCTTTTGCTATTTGATTGAATCAAATTGCTCTAAAATTTCTCTCCATCTCTATCCCCACTGTAGGGTAAGAGACATTTTTTTCCCTGTCTCTGCTCTCAGCTGGTCTCACTAAGGCTGTTGCCACAGCAGGTGTAGAGGTGGAGAAACTTCCAAATGCACCATGTGCCAGCTATAAACTATACTGCCTTACCGAACTGCTTAATGTTGTTTAGCTGATATTTCTGTAATGATAGGAAAAGTTGAATATTATTGGCCAAGCACTTCATAATTTTCTGGTATTTCTAAAATGGATGCCAGCACTTGGAAATACTGAGTAATTTCTAATTGAAGGGATATGATCAGTAGGTGATTAGTTTATGAAGTGCCTTGGATGTATGCTGCGTTGTAGAGACAAGCCATCTGGAGCCAGCCTGTGGTTTTAACTTCTGTAATGAGTACCCATGGACTGCAATGCCAGAATGACCAGCTTTATTACGTCGATGAAAATCTTGAGTAATTCGTTTCATTTTCACAGATCTAAATGAACTAAAATGGGAACATAATTTGGCCCAAAGTTTAAGTTTGATGTTCTTAATAATTAAACCAGGATCCTCAATGCATTTTCCAGTATGCTTAATATAACCAGCCACTGCAAATCAACTATTGAGTTTCTTTCTCTGTCTGAGAGAAATTTTATCGAATTTGCTGTGACCAGGATTTCACCCCATTTTGCCTGGAAGAGCAGCATGGTTCCCCTAGGTGTTTCTTGTATTTGCTGCTCCTCTAACCTGCAAGTGTAGTCCTCTGCCTCTGATCTTGGGGGTAGGCTGGCTGGGTAGAATAATCACAGAATCATAGAATGGTTTTGGTTGGAAGTGACCTTTAAAGATTCATCTAGTTCCACCCCCCTGCCGTGGGCAGGGACACCTTCCACTAGCCCAGGTTGCCCAAAGCCCCGTCCAACCTGGCCTTGAACCCTTCCAGGGAGGGGGTATCTACCACCTCTCTGGGCAACCTGCTGCAGTAATATTTTTTCACTGGTGGGGGTTACTTGGCAGAGGAGTCCCGTCATAAATCTGTCCTAGTTACAAAGCCCGTAGCTTACACTGCTGCAGGGTACCTGGGCGGTGCTGTCAGTGGGTTCCTTCAGCAGTAGTATCTGTGTTGCCAGTCTTGTAGCCGCTGCAATTAATTACTCTAAAATTAAGATTGATTTGCAGTATCACACCAAAATTAATCCTCCCTCTTTCTGAAATTATCATTATAGTCTTTTTGCTGAAGTCCAATCAATCATGGTGATGTACAGCGTTAAAATTTATAATCCTTAGTGCTGCCCTGTATCTGATATATCAAGGGGTGTAGGAAGGAGTGAGGGTGACTGAAAGTGGCTGAAAAACAAGTTCTTGAGAATGCTTTGATCTGAAGTTGAATATCTGTGCACTGACGGGGGCGGGGGGAGTGTACTTTTAGGAGAAGAGCACAGTCTGCATGTAAGTAGATGTATTCTGTTTGATGTGCTGAGATCAAGGTGTCAGAGCCTTTAACTGCTCATCTGGCCATCTTGTCTTGCATTTTCCCTCTTAATTTTTCCCTTGTGTTTGAGAATCGGTTTTCCCTCTTGTTCAGGGAAACATGCAAAACCAAGCCTCCTGCAACTCAAACAAGCTGCTTGTAGCACAAAAGCAAAGAGGTACAGGAGTTTTGCCTTTGTAAAAAGCACATAACTTTTTTTTCTTTTTTTTTCTTTTTTTTTTTTTTTCCTCCCCAAACTTGTTATTAAGTGAGCAGTACTTTAATGAAGCATTTCGTGGAGGAAAAAAAAAAAATACTGCAACTGCTATATCCTGTAGATTGTTCCCAGATCCCTGAAGGAAAGATTACTTACAGATTAAAGGCCTTACTGTTTCCTGTGTCATTGCAAAGCAAATAATGAGCAGGACTTGAAAAGCTCTAGTATCTTCTGGTTTGGACTACCAGCCCTCTCAGAACATCAAACAACCATGCCAGCACTTTTTCATGGTACCAGATGACTAAATTTCATAGCAGATCCTCTCCCAATTTAATACTGCTAATGATTACGTGAATGAGACTTAAAACGTAGGCAAAATATTAAAATCTCAGATTCAGTATTTGAACAAGTCTGCAAGAAGAAACTGTTGGGAAGGGAAGCATCAGTTTAAAATTGTCAAGTATTCCAGTTTTCATTGTGATTTCCCCAAAGCCATGCAATCCATGGCAGACCCAGGAATAAATTGCAGGAATCAGGTTCTTGCTGTAAGCACGGACAAGTGGCATGCTCTGAATGCTGGCATGTGATGGACAAGCTAATGGTCTCTCTCTCAGCAAGAGGTGAGTCACTTGGGTAATTCCTTTTTTAAACAGCAAAACTGGATTTATTCTTCAAGCAGTCTCAGACAGCTGAAGAAGAATAAACTTGAGATTAAAACCTTGTGTTTCGTGTCATTACCACCTTCTTCCTTTTTCCCCTGCAGTGACAATGTGTCAGTGGATAACAATGGGAAGGGGAACTATGCCACATGTGGGAATAATAAAAACTAGCAAAGTCTATATTGTGAGGTCCCAAACTACAACAAGAAAAATGGGAGCACCTCTCTTGCCTTCTAATGTACAGGAAAGAAAAATAGAAGCAAGTTTAGATGGAGCATTTGGGCAAGCTGAGCGCAGATGTTCCCTACACAAGGTACCTCTTGGAGAAGGTGTGAAGAGAGAGAGAGATGCACACACAAGTATCTGTCAATCCATCCTTGATCAAGGAAAACCACTTCTGGCTGACTGAAGTCTGTTATTTATGAAAAATCCAGAATATGTCTGTAATGCATTCTGCTGATACAAGCCTGAATTATTATTCTCTCAACTGCACTTTCTGATGACATCTGGTAACACTTGGCCCGTCTACCTGCAGTGCTGCTATAGGCACTGCTTTGAAAAGATGGGCTTCAGTGACAATATTGATCCTTTACTGTATAATCACAGGCTGAGCACTGGTGACCTACAGTTTCCGGGAAACAAGATAACATTTACTTTATTTTTGTTCAAAAAAAAAGTATGTGATACAATCTCCGATTCCAGCCTTTGAAGGGGTTCTGTTTGTAGACAGGTAAATAGAGAGTCTGCTAATTTTTAAAGTGAACAGAAGGGGATAGACTTTGGATAGGACATTGGATTGAAGACAAGGTTTCATTTCTGTCTCTGCTGTAGAAGAGCTGGGAACGCCACTTTGTGGTTTTGCCAGCTATAGAATGTAGCTGCTACTTTACACCTCTTTCAGAGGTTGTCTGGTTTTAATTAATATTTATTCTCTGCCCCTTTTTTAAATGGGCCATTACAGTAAAAAATTTTGGAACAGAGCTGGATGGGTCTGCAGAGTATACTGAAGTATTGACAGTCCTTAGGCATCTACCATTGAAGAGATGAAATGCAGATGGCTTATTCCATGGGGAAGTCACAGATGCCAAAAGTTTAAAGTAATGAAGACATATGGGGAACCTTTGAATCTGCAGTACAAGGAGACTCTGGTAGGATAAATAACACTATGAGCTTTCTTTCTCTTTAAGGGTTCTCCATATCCCATGTTGTACAAACATGACTGATGAGATGTTAAAATGTGCCAGGGTAACATTCCTAGAGACTCTAGTGTTTTGAATGGGGAAAGGAGAGTTTAATGCTTACTTGACCATAAATATATCTATTAAAAAAAAAAAAAAAAAAAAAAAAGTGTGCTTCCTTTTGCTGTACAGGTAATTTATAATACCTGAGTTCTTGATATATGAAAGTCTAAACTAAATGGTTTTAGTTTTGTAAGCTACAACCTTGTAACCCTTAATATACTAAATGAGAAGAATGAGTTTGACTCACTTACTGTGAGGGTGGTGAGACAGTGGCACAGGTTGCCCAGAGAAGCTGTGGCTGCCCCCTCCCTGGCAGTGTTCAAGGCCAGGTTGGACGGGGCTTTGGGCAACCTGGGCTGGTGGAAAGTGTCCCTGCCCATGGCAGGGGGGGTGGAACTGGATCATTAAGGTCCCTTCCAACCCAACCCATTCCATGATTCTATGATTAATAGGTCTTGATAGGTAGTAGACATGGTGGCAACTGACAGCAGTGTGTTGAGCATAGGTGTCCCTCAGCAGGATTTGGTGGCCCTGCTTGGCAAAGAGGTAGAACATCCTTGGAGAGGGTATTAAAGTGGGATGCTGCTGGCTGCCTGCCCATGAAAGCAGAGGTGAAATCCAGCTATGATGACCCTTCAGCAGTGAAGGTTGCATGGGTACAAGAATGAATCCCTCCAGGTGCACAGTAGTGTCCCATGGGAGGGCTGCCAGGCCCACAGTAGCTGCAAAGGTGTCAACCTTTCAAGCAGAAAACCTTGGTAGGCGTAGGAATTACTCATGCTCAGGCAACTCTGTAATCTGAGGTGCCATATGGACTGCAATTACTCGGGTACCTACTCAGAGATGTTACTTTCATGCTTCTCTTGACATGCAGTGATGGAGAATGGAGGGAGCTGCTACCACAACACTCATCTTTCTTTGACAGGATAAAACCTGGAACAGTGTTCTCTCTGTCTCCTCTTGGTCACAGTGCTAGGAAGGGGGATGGAGATATGGTGACTGTACTCGTACCGGGGAAGGTGGTTTTGGATTCACAGGGCTTCCCCACTGTGGCAGCTCCAGTACATTTTTCTTTCCCAGGGAAGTCTTTATTCTTCATTTCTGTGTCTTTTCAGGTGAGGAAGTGCTGAGAGCGCTGTCCTCCTGGGTATCCGTGAGGACAAATGGGCAAGGGAAAGACGTCAAACAAAGTCAGTGCTCAGAGGAGCTGAGAAAACAGCTAGGGAAAAAGCCTGGCTTCTGGGACTCATTTCCTTAGGAAGTACACTGTGGAGCACAAACATGTGGGATGACTAAAATATGAAGGAAAACCATGTTCGTGTTTGGCAACAAGCCCTGCCTTTCAGTGCTGAGCGTAGGGCTTAGTTTCTATGTCTCTCTCCAGGTCTCACACGTGTGTGGCTCTCATGGGCAAGACTCCCATTCCACGTGTCTCCTCCCAGTGCTGCCAGCTGACAGAGCTACAATCAATACTGGGAATAATATGCCTCTGCGTCTTCATAATTTAAAAATGACCTTGCAGAAGGGAGTACGTTCTCTGGTGTTGCCAAGGGAATTGGAGCTTCATTTTCTTTTAAGAATACTTTAGTTTCTGTTAATTGGAAGAAAACTGCTCACCTTATGAAATGAAAGGGAGTGCATGAAGGACAGGTGTGGGGAGGGGAGAAGCAGTTCATGCTCCTTCTGGAGCAGGGAGAATTTTCCTCTATTGGGAATTTGCTTAGAGTGCAGGAGATCAGGATGGGATCCATCCAACCAAGTACAAGCATCTGCAATGCATACACTGCTGTCAGAGTTGGTTATCTGTCCTCTTTTTGTAGACT
>NW_020799095.1:145710391-145745401 GCF_003259725.1 Athene cunicularia | reverse complement strand
GGAACTATGCCACATGTGGGAATAATAAAAACTAGCAAAGTCTATATTGTGAGGTCCCAAACTACAACAAGAAAAATGGGAGCACCTCTCTTGCCTTCTAATGTACAGGAAAGAAAAATAGAAGCAAGTTTAGATGGAGCATTTGGGCAAGCTGAGCGCAGATGTTCCCTACACAAGGTACCTCTTGGAGAAGGTGTGAAGAGAGAGAGAGATGCACACACAAGTATCTGTCAATCCATCCTTGATCAAGGAAAACCACTTCTGGCTGACTGAAGTCTGTTATTTATGAAAAATCCAGAATATGTCTGTAATGCATTCTGCTGATACAAGCCTGAATTATTATTCTCTCAACTGCACTTTCTGATGACATCTGGTAACACTTGGCCCGTCTACCTGCAGTGCTGCTATAGGCACTGCTTTGAAAAGATGGGCTTCAGTGACAATATTGATCCTTTACTGTATAATCACAGGCTGAGCACTGGTGACCTACAGTTTCCGGGAAACAAGATAACATTTACTTTATTTTTGAGCGTAGGGCTTAGTTTCTATGTCTCTCTCCAGGTCTCACACGTGTGTGGCTCTCATGGGCAAGACTCCCATTCCACGTCTCTCCTCCCAGTGCTGCCAGCTGACAGAGCTACAATCAATACTGGGAATAATATGCCTCTGCGTCTTCATAATTTAAAAATGACCTTGCAGAAGGGAGTACGTTCTCTGGTGTTGCCAAGGGAATTGGAGCTTCATTTTCTTTTAAGAATACTTTAGTTTCTGTTAATTGGAAGAAAACTGCTCACCTTATGAAATGAAAGGGAGTGCATGAAGGACAGGTGTGGGGAGGGGAGAAGCAGTTCATGCTCCTTCTGGAGCAGGGAGAATTTTCCTCTATTGGGAATTTGCTTAGAGTGCAGGAGATCAGGATGGGATCCATCCAACCAAGTACAAGCATCTGCAATGCATACACTGCTGTCAGAGTTGGTTATCTGTCCTCTTTTTGTAGACTGCAAAGAGAAATAGGTATTTTAGCATGTGATTTGTCCCATTTTAGAGGAAACATCAAAAGAATAGGCTCTGGAGGTGGGACCATCCCTGTGACAGTTAAAGAAGCCTTGGTGACTTGCTCAGGTGTTGAGGTGTGACAGATCAGATGGGTCTTTCCCCAGCATGGCTGAGTGACATCCCATTAACCTCTTTGCTAGGGATGCAAGTACCAGAGGGTAAAGGCTGGGGCATCTAAACTGAGGGAGCTAATACTGGTTTTGTGGTTTTCTTCTTCTGTGGAGAATTGAAGCCCTAGGGCTGTGTCTGTCAGGTAAGTTGATGGGAGGCTTTCAGAGCCCAAACAGTGCTGAGTTGTCTGCAGCTTACTGAAAGACAGTCAGAGCTGTGCCTGCCTGCTTATTTTATGCCATTTAAAAAAAACCCAACAACAACCCAAAAAAAAAACCCAAACAAAACAAAACAAAAAAAACCCCACTGTATTTTGGTGTCATCTATTGAAAAAGCATCCAGCACTTAGGTGTTGTTGCTGTGGAAGAGTGTGAAAGAGATGGAGAAGCTTCTTTAAGGTCCAAAATTAATAGGAACTGCTCCTTTTTCCATAGGAAGGAAAAAACCATTACTGGCCTGATTGACTCAGAGCTGCCCTGCAGATCCCAGGACCCAGACTCTTTTTCATAAAAGCTTATTATATAGAGAGTCAAATCCCAAATAATCAATCACGCTAAGATGCATGGCTTAGCTGAACACTAACTCAGCTGGTGTCTTCTGCCTGCATATGCCCCCTGTACCCTCTCATAGATGAGAGATCCAGACTGACCTGATCACAGGTGCGCACACATGCAGTGAGTGAAACCTTCTGCAAAGTGTTTGTTTTCCACATGAGAAAACAACTTACTCAAGTATTTAATACTTGGCCTTGTCCCCTGCTTGAAAGGATGCTGTGAGCCCTCTGCCACTGGGCAAAGGTTAGCATTTTGTTTCTGAAATGAAAGAATAGCAACAGTTATGTTCCGGTGAGGCGTTGCTGCTTCTCAAAGTCTGGCTGACCCTGAAACTTGCCGCTGTGCTGCAAGGCAGAAAAGCACGGTTTCTGATGTGCCAGATACTGTATCTCATCCTTTGGGCTGTATTGCTCAGCCAAAGGGCTGAGGAGGCTATGGCTTCTCCTCTCTTAAAGAGCAACTTTCTGGTGGTTTTCTGAAGCACCAATTGATGGCGATAACCTGGGGATGGAATTTCTCCTGTGCAAATATCTGATCAGTTGTTATTTGTCTGGCAGTTTCCCTTTGTTTACACTGCTCAGATGATTTTGCCTGATGTTTTGCAGCAGAGGATTCGTGAGAGCTATCTTCAGTAGGGTAGCTCTGCTGTGTATGCAAGTCACTGTTGATACTATAACACACGTTTGTCTTTAATTTGATAGTCTATTGCTCTTACACGTATTCACTGTCACTGCAAAAAAAGTGGTTTTGTTGGCTTTTCTTAGGAAGGGATGAGGGAATGCAGAAGTGAAATTTCTTAGTAGAGAAATGTAATTTCTGTTCTCTGCTGCTAACTAAATATGTAAAAGAATAAAGCTAAAAATATTGGTCATTCTGTAGAGAAGTAAAAAGACCACTGCCTTGCAAATGCAGCTGTGGGATGTGAAAACATGATCTTTGTTCAGAAGATTTTGGATTGTAATTCTGCATCATGCCTCTGCCCTTGATGCTTCACTCTGTGTGTCTCTGTGTTCAACTCATATTTTGAGTATTTGCGACGAGCTGGACAGCTATCACCTTAGATATGATGTGATCTAAAATCCTCTGAGACACTGAAATACTTGGAGGCAAGGAAAATTGTTGCTTAAGAGCACATGATGTAACTGGAAAGTCTGACCACAGAAAGCCCAAATGTCTGCTAGAGGCACTATTTCCTTAATTACCTAATTTTGGATGTTTAAGGAACTATGTTAAAACCAAAACCAAACAACTAAGTGTGGTCAGTTCTTTTGAGGTCTAAAATGACTGCGATGGATGATCCTTAGACTTTCACGATACATATGATTCCAGAAAAAACCAAACAAACAAAACTTTACTGATTTTTAAAAATCAACAGGCTGATTTTTTAGTTCTAATTTTTTTTTTTAGGTTTTGGTAGCTTTTAAATCAAAAGTTTCATTTCATGTTGCTGGGAATGCCAAGTCTGCTTCACAGTGATACTTTCCTTATATTTAAGTTTTGTGCTGAACCATTCATGAATATCTGGTTTCGCACAGTCTCCCAAATTACTGTCTTCCCGTGTGCAGCTTTGCACTGGGATGTCTCTCCCGTGCTCTGGCTGCTGCCGTTTCTCAATCCCAGACCTCAGGGAGTGACAGCTTCCCAGCACAAAGCGCTTGCCCTGCAGCCCTGCTTTTGCATTGTCATATTCTAAATTTGTTTTCCCTTCTGACCTGCTGCTGCTGACCATGCTGACCCTGTGTCCTGATATATATCTTATGCTACCCTGAAATCTCATGCACAGGAAGCATCTGGATGTTCCCCTGCTGTATGGGGCATTCTTTCAGGGGTTTATCTCAGTTTCGTTCTGCTTCGTTCTGGCACAAAGCCCTGAAAAAGTAATCTGACTAACCCAAGCTCTCTGCAGATCCAGATCGCCCATCTCTCGCCACCCTTGAGACGCAAGTGATTTCAGCTGTGTCCACCTGCTTGGAGTTGGTTGTCTTGGGGACGTGAGCATTTGGCAGGTTTGGTTTTCTCCCTTCTCTTTGCTTTATCATTCACATCCCCTAGAAGAGGAACTGCAATTGCTAGGAGAAGGTGGATCAAAATATACTCAACTTCAGGAAATTAAGTTTGGGATGGGGATGGGATTTTTAAACATTCACTTTAAGTATTCACAGTGTGGGGAGTGGTTTTGTCCCAAAGATCTGCATTTGCAGGTTTTCCATTGTGGGAAAAGAGAAGTTAGCTTTGGTTTTGCAGGTGTAAGAGAAAATAAGTGTCTGTGTCTTCCTTCCGATTTCACAGTGGCTTTTTTTTTTTTCCTCCAGTTTGCCTCAGCTGCTCTGTACAGGCTTGGCAGGTACTCAGCCCTGTGTGCTTTCTTTTGTGAGTGAACAATATATCCAACTAGAGAACACCTTAATGGTCTATTGTAATCATCTAACCAAAATCCTGGCTAAAATATGCATCCCTCCAACCTGTGTATCTGCTGGGTTTGCCTCCTTTCATCCCATTTATGTGTGTGCTGGGGTACTGGACGCTCCTTGTTATGTGTTCAAGGCCAGGTTGGACGGGGCTTTGAGCAACCTGGTCTAGTAGAAGGCGTCCCTGCCTCCCACCACAGGGAGGTGGGAACTAGATGATCTTAAAGGTCCCTTCCAATCAAAACCATTCTATGCTTCTGTGATTCTATGCCATGAGTAGGGCAGGTGCTGTTGGTGCATCAAGAAGTGTCCAGGACCCCTGGGATCCCCACATCCCTGATAAAATACACGCCTAACATAGCCCCTCTAGGAGAATCAGGAGAGCCTTCAGTTGTGATGTAGTACCTTTTCCCAAGATAAAGAATAATCTAAGTTCCAGACAATGGGTTTCACTTTGACATTGGAGATGCAGGTTTTAGTCTTGTAGAATATTGCTGTGTTGATAAGATTCATGATATTGTCATGGTTATCTTAATGGTGTTTCACCGAAACACCATTATGGGCATGTGAGAATCCCTCGCTTCATGTTTTAAGTTGCTTTCTCACATTCCTATTAGCAGGAGAATCTTTGAGGTGTGATTCCCAGGGCTGAGACCAAGAATTCAAAATCTCATGATTTCTGAGGCCCGAGTGAAGGGTATTGCCCTGGTTCAGCTAGGATAGGGTTAAGTTTCCCCAGCAGGGGGAAGGGATCTCTAACCGGTCCGGTGGAGCAGCGCGGGAAGCTTTCCTTTGTGGCTTTGGTCGCGGGGAGCACGCGCAGCGTGCTGGCCGTGTCCATTGCGGTATTTCTCTGTATATATTTTGTCTTGTTTATTGTTATTACTGTTTATTGTTGTTGTTATTGCTGTTGTTGTTGTTCAGATTGTTTATTACACTGTTGTATTAAATCTTTCCTTATTTCAACTCCAGGGTTTGTGCTTAACTTCCAACCCTGACTGGCTGAGGGTGGGGGAGGGATAACGGCAACGTGGTCTCCGGTCCCAGCAGGGCCTGAACCACTACAGGTATTTAATGGTTGGGGCTGCTGACATGCACCAAACCCCTCGGAGTATACCTGTAAAGAACACAAGCCTGTGAGAGACATACTTACTCCTACATTATAGAGCATAATGTTTGCTTAAAGCCTAGGTGATAGGGACTCCATTTACGCTGTGTCTGGCTCTTAACCATTATGATGATTTATTATGCATCATCTCTAAAAGGTAGATTAAGTCCAAGCATGACAAAACCTCCTACTGGGTTGCTGCTGAGATCTGCCCAATAAAACCAGCTTTGGGTTTATTTTAATTGTTTTGAAGCAAAATTCTTATTTACCTATTACCAAACCATGCAATTATTTAAAGACATTTTTCTGCTCAATGATGAAATAAGCCCCGAAGCCGTATCAGTGAGGTCACTCAGATACCTGCAAGTAGGTCTCTGAGCTTAGCAGCGGTTTGCTAATTATTGTTGATACAGTGCCCTGTGAGCAGCAATCATTAGCAAGATGCTGTTTGGCTGCTGGCAGTTTCCAGGCTGGATGCAGAGCACACTGGTGGCTGTGTTGTTCTCAGCATCATGGAAATCCTGAAGTAAGTGATAACCCCGCCGTCAGCATGGGTGAGCATAAGCAGAGCGGACATCCTGATGGAGGCCAGGCAGTGCTGCTTAGTTCAGTGCAATCTTTTCAAAGTGCAAGAATTTATTTTCCCGTTTGGGGCCCCTGGGCTTGACTTTCAAAATGAGAACCATATTCTGAGCTTTTTGTTCAAGCAGAAAATCAGTTTGTTTTTTTACGCTGAAGCTCTCCTGGTGCTGTAAAGGTATAAAAATAAAGGTTCTGGCTCAGTTTAAATTTATTTATTTTTCTTGCATTTCCCAGACCGGCTCTTTTGGTTAGCTCTGTGTTTCCTGTACAGGCTGTGGCTGTACAGGGAAGATCCCACGGTATTAGCACATGCTGCCAAATGCAGATCCGCTCCTCGTGTGCGGCTGCTCTCGCTGCCTACAACTGTTTCAGCTCACTTTGTGTGAGATGTCTCTCTTCCAAGTGAGTAAACCACAGATGCGACTTCCCGCATGATTACCAACTTCTATGGAAAGCTTATGGCTCCCTATGAGGTCTCCTCCTCCGCTCCCACTGTGCTGCCGCTTTTCAGAAGGCAAATTAAACAGATCTATTCCTATCTGACTGAAGCCATTGAGTTACTTAAACAGATTGACCTGACTTAGTCTTATCAATTTCTTTAATGAGGTGTCCTTTGCAACTTCTCCTTGGCTTTTTGCCATCCTTCTCATTAAAAAAGTTTATTTTGGATTCTCTTTGTTCCAGGTGGAGTCATTGCCAGCTAGTTGGCTGGGTATATGCCTGACCCTTAGCCCCTAATAATGCTTTAATTTTCATTTTTTAAACCTAGCAAAGACACTGAGAAATTACCTTGCTTACATTTGGAGAGCATTTTACCACTACCCGAGGAGCAGCAGTGGAGAGGGTGTTTCTTACCTCTGACTCCCATGAAAATAATCCTGCAGAACAGAAAGAGTTTCAAGATTAAGATGCTGTTTCTTGCAGCTTGGGTGAGATGCCTTCTCACAATCGCCTTTTAAAATGACAACAGTGACAGATTCCACCCAGACTGGAGGATAACCACCTCCCACTGCAACTTCTTTACAAAGTTGTACCTTCAAGATCAAATGGTGGGGATCTGTGAAGGGCTTACCCAAAGTGAAGGAAAAAATAGTTATCTGTACGTAGACAAACTGGTGTGTTTCTCTGGGATGAGTATGCACAAAAAATGTCTGAATTAATCCAGATTTACTCTGATAAAAACTCTGCTCTGCCCTGGAGAATCTCTCCACGGCCCCATCTTTCCTGATGCTGATGGTCTATCTCCTAAAGCTATTAAATTGGCTAATATTAGGGGGCTGTTTTGATTTTTTTCCCTTCACCCACTAAGTATCACTTATGTATTGTACATTAGTCAGGGCCAGACCCTCCACAGGACCTGTATGTGCATGAAGTCATGCCTTTTTGAAGGCCATATCCAAGGCTACAAGGAGGCTATTTTTCTTGTGCTCCACTATCTTTCACCTTGAACCTTCACCCAGAAGTATCTCCCCAGCTCTTCCTGCCCTCCAAATAAAAAACCTGACAAGCAGTACTGGATGTCTTCTTTCTGGGCACAGATTATTGTTCGTGCAGATGAGATCCTGAACAGATGAATTCAGCAGTGGGAAGGGAGGATGTCCCTTAGTATCCTCAACAAAACTGATGCTTCTGGCTGACTTTTCTGCAAAAGCCCATCTTGTCCACGTGTGTTGAACACAACATACATAATGTGGAGACCCCAAGGCAGCACAGGCAGAAGAATGCCTGATTTTCAGGTGCTTGTTGCATGTAGTGGTAAAATAGATGGCAAATACTCACTCCTGACAAGATGTGATGTGGAGGGACATCACCCAGGTACCTCTGGGAACATTATTATTATTATTATTATTATTATTATTATTATTATTATTATTATTATTATTATTATTGTTATTATTATTACATTTTTTTCCTTTAAGGCAAAGTCCCTGCAGAGTTTAGGTGCCAGTGTGGGAAGAGGGCTGCTAAGCAGAAGGAGTTAGATATGCAAGTTTTCACTCAGGCAAACAGAGAGATTCTTGTCTCTCTGACTCTTTCCTAGTCTATCAGAGCTGACCAGCTTTAGCAGAGACCAGTTTTGCCTTCATCGTTGGCATGCTTCATACTATTAGCAGGGGCAGGTTCCCAACTTCAATGAAGCCTCCATTTGCTCTTTTATCCTGATAGAAAGAAAACCAATTTAATAGAAAGCTGCTGCAGGAGAAAAGCCTTCTGGTCTGGCAAATAAACCACCTCTGCTTCTGCCCCTCCTGCTTCAGACACTCAGCCTAGGAGCTGACAGTATTTTCATCTTGAATGCACAGTTAGAAGAGAGGGGCAGGGAAACCCAAGATAAATCTTGCATAATAGATAACTTCTATTTAGAGACATGTCTTATTCCCAGACAGCGAGAGGAGGAGGAGTGTGTGTGTGGCTCTTGGCCCGGGGAATAGAGGGGGATGTGGGGAAACGGAGACAATCCCACAGCACTAGCAAGGACACTGCATTACGGATCTCAGCAGTGTGCTCCAACCTCCTGGCTTCAGAGCAGAGATTGCTCTTGTATGTCACACTATTTATTACTGACTGCTGTTGGATTTTTATAAACCTGATTCAGCAGAGCATTTGCATCTGCATTATTTAAGTGAGGGGGAAACCCACTCTGTCTTTATAAAGTTTGATGCGTGCTTAAGTGTCTTGCTGAGCTGGGATTAATTTAGAGAAAATAAATAGCTGCTTCCTGGCTTGGATAGCAAGCAGTCTGGGGCCAGTGTTTGCAACCTGATTAGATTTAGGATGTTTCAGTTCTGAGTGTCTAACTTGAGATACCTCAGCACACAAGTTTATCAAAAAATACAAGCACCCTTGAGAAAAGAGAGCCTTAACCACATTGAACCACATTCAACAGCCCGAACACTAATTTACAGAGTGTTTTCCAAAGTGTGTGGTCCTAATGAATGTAAAGCTGTCCAGAGGGCTGTGTATATTGGATTTGCAGACCGTATTATTGAGTTGTGGTCAAACTGACCACAGATAGACCTGTTCTAACTCAAATAATCAGGTATCAGTCTGTGTGCGAGCCACAAGAGTTTGGAGAAGGTGTTTCTTGTGTCTTTGTGTGTGCCTGGTGGGCCTGACCCTGCATTCCTGTACTGGCTTCTGAGAAATTGCCCATTAAATAGGTTTTTGCATGAATAAGGAGTTCATACTATCACTGTGGATTTTAGTTCCTTCCATTCGTTTTCTTTTGATTATTAGTACAACACTTTATTTTTGCACAGTGTATTATTTTATTAAAGGCACATTTGTAGCTAATAAAATTTATGAAGAGGCAGCTTTGACTGAAACTGCATCTGAGTGTCACTTAAATAATGAATGGGAATGCCATATATTTATTTAAATTTGAACAATGATAACTGTATGTATCTGTTAGAGTCCCCTTTTTGATGGATATGGCCAGCAGCCATTAAAATACAGTGGTAATTCTTGTTCACAGGCTCACAATGGCTGATAATAACACTCTTGATAAGTATTTGCAGCTAAAGACACTGAATTTACAAAAGGGATTCATCGCAGCTAACAGTGGCTCTGAAGATTGAAATGTTACCATCATTCAATTCTACTTTTTCTTGGGTTTGTTTCCTTTTTTTTTAAGTCTTGTGTGTAAAGAAAGGATTTCACTTCCCTGTTAGTCTGTAGTCGGTTTTCTGCTGGCCCCCTACTCACTTTTTGAATTTAAATGATTAGCCAGTATCACCAACTGGTGGAGACTGGTCCCAGCTCCACAATGGGAAAGGTGGTGTGTCAGTGTGATGAAGGTATACACCTTTTGTAGGTTTTTATGCCATCCTTCCTTTCACAAGAAACCATGCTTAGACAGAAGAAAAGAGAGCGCATAGGTTATATTGGGATGTTTCAAATGACTTACCACCTGATTTCCAACCACTGTGACTAACACAGAATCATAAAATCACAGAATCGTTTAGGTTGGAAAAGATCTTTAAGATCATCAAGTCCAATCATTACCCTAGCACTGCCAAGCTCACCACTAAACCATGTCCTCAGGTACCACATCTACACATCTTTTAAATACCTCCAGGGATAGTGACTCCACCACTTCCCTGGGCAGCCTGTTCCAGTGCTTGATGACCCTTTCTGTGAAGAAATTTTTCCTAAAATTTCTGTGAAGCGGTTTTCCCTGGTGCAACTTGAGGCTGTTTCCTCTCATCCTATCACTTGCTACCTGGGAGAAGAGACCGACACCCACCTCACTACAACCTCCTTTCAGGTAGTGGTAGGGAGAGAAATAAGGTCTTGTCCTCCAGCAGAGCCTCCTTTCCTCCAGACTAAACAACCCAGTTTCCTCAGCTGCTCTTTGTAAGAGTTGTGCTCTAGACCCTTCACCAGTTTCTTGCTCTTATTTGGACATGATCTTTAATATAAAGCTGTCCAAGAGATCTTTAAAACATGTCCATCCTTGCCCTGAGGACAAGGCAGTGTATAGCACCCTGTCCAGGACACATTCTTTCTGCACAGGCAGAGCATATATAGTCACTTGTGACTCTCTAATTACTTGTGACCTTCTCCACCTATAACATAGCACTGGTTTAAAGAAAAAAAATAAATCTACTTGTCATCCTATTTTTAACCTAGAGGGTTTGTAGAATTTAGAAATGGAAGTGATGTACTGGGTCATCTAGTCCATTTTCTCCACCCCTCTGCTCTTTCTTCTAAGCCTTCATGTTTCAGGGATTTTTAAAATGTTTACAGATGTATTGCTGCTGCCACTGTTTCTCCAGCTCAGTGATGTGTGGATGTCACTTGTCTCTAACAAGGACACTCACATGGTACTTTGAAGTCGGAGGAAAATATGGAAAAATCCTCTTAATAGCATCTATCCCAGAAAGTGACTTTGCTTAGCTTACAGTAAATATGATGTGCTTCAGAAAATTTATTAAGCACAGAGTCTTGTAACTCTTTGCTTAGACCTACAAAGCTGACCCAACAGAGGCAGTGTAGTACAGTGGCCAACTGACAGATTTATATTCTTCATTTTGACCTTGAAAAAATCACTTAATAGAGCTTTTCCTTTCCACCCTTGTCCATTCTGCAGGGCAAGGTTTATCTGAGCAAAAAGTGCTTACTAAGCATCAGTCGAGCACTTCCTGCCCCAGGACCCTGAGCTTTATCTCTCGAGCCTGGTCAAATAAAAAATAATAAATTGGTCTGCTGAAGAAATAGATCTTTGAAAGAACCTTTTACAGTGGGTTTTCAACTGGCACAAAGTGCTGGAGTTCTGAAAGATCTGGCAAGCTGTTTGAGTTTAGTTTTTCTTCTGTCATCAAGGATATAGTCTGTTGACTTTGCTGATTCCTTCCCCCCATTCCTGTGTTCAGTTCCGATCTGGCAGCAGGAGCTGGAAGGCTCACATCCTTGCGCATTAAACAGGATGTAGTGCCTAATTATTATCTTGATTAAATTTTGTGATTAAGTGGTCTGTAATTGTCCGTAGGCTTAGACTTTCCAAGATATTACTCAGAGCTGAGTTGACTGATCATCTGGTCAGGGTTGAGGTGGCACTGTGTTGATTAAATCTTACTTTAAGGGGAAATGGCACACATCTCTGCATCCACTTAAGCTCTGTGGAATTTTGTTATATTTGTCTTTGCTGAGCAATATGTAAAAGTTTATCCAGTGCAAGGCTAGATAGGTAATAAATGTCAAGAAAGTATCTATAGGGGGATATATGTGTAAAATATATTAACGACTTCTTGTTTAATTTCAGAATACAGAAAAATACCAGATCCCTGATAAATTTTAAAGTATGTACAAAACCCAGAGAAAATAAACATATGATAGCATCATAACTTGCCCTTGATGACTAAAGCTACAGCATTTTTAAAGCTAGGGAAGAAGCAATTTTAGGGTTGATTAAATTAAAATCTCCATCTTTCCCTGTCCTCTCAGAAAAAAAAATCCATGCATTTTAAATTTTACTCCTTTAATGTGCTCTGGCATGTTGATAAATAATAATAATAATAAAAAAGAAATGCTTCTTTTAACAACGAAAGGCCAATCTGGTAGTCAAAGGTTCTTTTTCAAGCTCAGTGCAACTTGGACTTGAATATCACCCAGCAATAAGTGTGGAGATGAAATCCACTTGGATAAAAAATATAGAGCAATGCAACTTGACAGGCTGAGTCCTAAAGGACAGCAGTCTTGGATCCAATAGTCTCTCTCATTCTGAATAATTGCTGTGCAACACGGAATCAAACATTTATTGCTGAGTACAGGCACATTTGCTCTCCCTGGTGACCCTCTATAAGCAAATGTGCAATAGGATTTTATTACTAGGAATGCATTTCACACAAACTGTTTGCTTTCCAGAATTAAATAAACCCGGACAAAGGACAGTCAATACTATTGTTTTGCCTTCTTGCATTTAAATGCTGTCTCAGAGACAGTTCAATAGCAAGCCAGAAGAGAGAACGGTTCTGTCTAAATGATTCACATAGAGAAATTCACCTTTGAGGAAAAGCTCACAAGAGCACTAAAATCAAGGGGTTACTTCTCTGTAGACAAAGCGTTCAGGCTGTTGCCTACATCTGAGCAGACCATTGCAATTGATGGCTAGTGGGAATTAGGTTGACTGGAGAAATCTTAGCCAAAAAATTTGTTTCCAAACTGGAACGGCTGAGCAGTGGTGAATCTTTGATTTTGCTGCCAATGCAGCATTTGAAGAGCGAAACCATATTTGTGGCTGTGACTGAAAGAGCTTCTGGGAGACATTTGAGCCCATGCCATGAATTTATGAACTAGAAACATTTTTCGGTATGCAGGAAAAGGACATCTCGGAGCAGCATTTGCCTGGGGAGGGGCTGTGAACAGTCTTGCCTTTGGGCAGAGCCTCCAATGATAAGACCCGTATCTCTTCAGTGCAATTAAAAATAAAGGCATCTGGTGCCTGGCTTGTCATGATGACAGCACATTGCACTGTTGTGGAGGGACATTAGGAGCCACTTAAAGTGCCAACTAGTGCCTTATTTGTTGTGTTAATGTATTCCTACAGTGTTGACTCTCCCTTGCTAGGGCAAAACGAGACTAAGCAGAGTCAGCAAGGTTAATGTGTTTGGTCTTTTTCTTTCTATCAGTTATCTGAGCACAAGAGGGCTAAGGCATCCCAAGGCATGGAGCAGGGGCTTTGTTGTCTTCATAATAACTTGAGAACTCCATTCAGAGATACAGATCCAGCACAACACCCTAAACTCTAAAATCTTGTAATGGTTCATATTCAGGTACATGCTAGTGTTGTTCTCTACCTGCAACACTGTGCTTTGTACAATGATGTTAAGTCAAAGGAAAGTGTATTGGGTTAGCATGGAAAGGTTGAGGGAGACAGGGGGGCTACTGGAGTGGCTTCTGGGAGAAAATGCCAGAAGCTTCCTCTATGTCCAACAGAGCCAATGCCAGACAGTTCCAAAACAGACCCATGGCTGGCCAAGGCTGAGCCCATCAGTGACAGTGGTAGCACCTCTGGGATAACAGATTTAAGGGGAGGCGATGTCAAAAATGGCAATTGCAGCCAGAGAGAGGAGTGAGAATATGTGAGAGAAACAGCCCCATATACATGAAGGTCGATGAAGGAGGGGCAGGAGGTGCTCCAGGCACAGAGCAGAGGTTCCCCTGCAGCCCGTGGTGCAGCCCGTGGTGAGGCAGCTGTGCCCTGCACCCATGGAGCTCCATGGGGGAGCAGAGACCCACCTGCAGCCCGGGGGGGACCCCACGCCGGAGCAGGGGGATGCCCGAAGGAGGCTGTGACCCCGTGGGAAGCCCACGCTGGAGCAGGCTCCTGGCAGGACCTGTGGCCCTGTGGAGAGAGGAGCCCACGCTGGAGCAGGTTTGCTGGCAGGACTTGTGACCCCACAGGGGACCCACGCTGGAGCAGCCTGTGCCTGAGGGACTGCAGCCGTGGGAGGGACCCACGCTGGAGCAGTTAATGAAGAATTGCAGTCTGTGGGAAGGACTCACGTTGGAGAAGTTTGTGGAAGACTAACTCCTGTGGGAGGGACCCTGCGCTGGAGCAGGGCAAGAGTGTGAGGAGTCCTCCCCCTGAGGAGGGACGAGCAGCAGAAACAACGGGTCATGAACTGACCACAACCCCTATTCCCTGTCCCCCTGTGCTGCTGGAGGGGAGGAGGTAGAGAAATTGAGAGTAAATATGAGCCTGTGAAAAGGCAGAAGTGAGGGGAGAGTGTTTTAAGATTTGGTTTTATTTCTCATTACCCTACTCTGATTTGATTGGTAATAAATTAAATTAATTTCCCCAGTTGAGTCTCATTTGCCCATGATGGTAATTGGTGTGTGATCTCTCCCTGTCCTTATCTCAACCTACAAGCCTTTCGTTATATTTCCCTGCCCAGCTGAGGAGGGGAGTGACAGAGCAGCTTTGGTGGGCACCTGGCATCCAGCCAGGGTCAGCCCACCACAGGAAACACTATAAAATATATATTGGATGTGATTGATAGCACTGCATGGAAGCAAGAATAAATTCTGAAATGCTGATTTATCGTTCCAAGACCAGCAATTGGGCTTTTTATGAGACTTGAACTAAGGCATATAAACACTGGATGACAGGCACAGTGGGACTGGCTATTCAGACTATACCACCAGTCTATCCTGTTATTGTGAGCCAGCACAGAACAGCAGAGAGAAGCCATCAAAACGTTGCAGGACGTCCTCAACTGTTGCAGATCTGTCAGCAGTGCAGGAATGAGATGTCCTGGGGCCCAAGCCTAATCAAGGTATTCTGGGGGGTTCATCCTTCTGTATGGTCCAGGATCAAACCAACCTCCAGCTCCAGGGATCAGAACTGGCAGGGAGTGCAGGATGAATGCCATCGTGGGCCATTTTCTGAGAGTCTAACTGGGCCTGGGTTTGGAGCAGTAGGTCTTGTCCTGAGCGAAGAAGGGTGGGAGGAGTTGTGTCATCTCAGCACTCTGAGTGTGTGATCTGGCAGGAGTCCTCACCAAAATTTTCTTTATAATAATTTGTGAGATAAATAAACTGCAAGCATCACACACAGCCAAATGAAATGGAAGCTGTGGCAGAGCTGGTCAAGGGGATTTTTAAGTCAAGGGACTTCATCTTTCAAAAAACTGTGTAATTGGTGACCCAGACTTTCAAGATTAAATTTTTGGCAAGTGTGTTTGATCTGAAAAAATTCTTTTATTCACTCAAAAGCTCCTGCCTCTTGCCAACTCAGTAATGTACTGTTGGGACAGGTAGAAAGGGCTGCTTTCCAAAAATAAGCAGATATTATGCAATAAGCTTAGTTATGTTAATAACTAGAAGACAGATGTACTATTTATTATCGGCTTTCAAATCCAAGTAGGCAGTCATACTGATGATTGCTGAAATTTTTTTCCTCTTATGAAGGCAAATGTGTGGGGAAGGGCAGAACTCAGTATTTAGCACTCTACTTTTGATTCTACATTGCAGCTTGGTAATTGATGACAGATCCTGGCACATGTTGCTTTGTGCTTTGAACCATGTCTGATAAGCCACATCAGGAGTCCTTCACAGGACCCTTGCTCTAGCTAGAGTAAGATCTTTCTTGGAGGACATGCTTCTGGAATTCTCATTGAAGTGAGTGGAGCAGATCTGGATAGAAATTGCCTGTCCCCGTTCCGTTACTTTGCATCTTTTTGCCCTGATTCTGTTACGTGTAGGAGCTGTCCTGTGTGTAAAGTCCACTGTTGTAAACAGGAGCAATCTTAAAGTTCATCCTGCATTTTGAAAAAAGGAAATTTGGATAAAACGGCTGGTGGAAATAATTTGGAAGACTCAGCTGGCTTTGCATGAACTTGGAGCAGGCTCAAAATACACAAGTCCAGCACTGAAAAAAATCTGTGTTTGTTGTCAACTAATGTATCCTTCCCCTTCGCTCGGGGTTATTCACACTGCCTCTCCGTAGGCACAATTTTGAAGTTTAAATTAGGAGCCCAGTAAATGGGAAGGCAAGGCTCCCCCATTTGCCAGTGGAAGGGGTGAGCCCCTGCACCATGGTTACTCAGTAAAGGAATTTAACTTCCAAATTACAAGTGTGAGTTAAAAGGGTGAGATTGAGATGTGTCCCAGCACCAGGCTGGAGCTGCACGTCCTGGCTCTCATCTCAGCTGTTCATGGGGAGTGACACAAGAGCTTATCCACCTCCATTCACCTATTCCATCATCCACAAGTGACTGATACTTCCCTCTGCAGGAGCACCACTGTCTGCATAAGGAACCTGCGGGTAATATCACACTAAACACCAGGTTCACATCTCTGCAATCTCAGTGACCTAAAAGGGGTTGTGCAAATGTGAGTGGATGCATGTCTTCTCTACCCTATAGAAAAGGCAATGTGTGAAATTTGGGTTTGTATGCCTACAGGGAGATACACAGCTGGAAAACAAATAAAAATCTTGAGTTGATAGTATATGCCCATGTCACACTCAAAAATGCTCTTCAGTGGGGTGGGTGACAATAGCATGGTGTCTCCTAGATTCAGGTGGAGGCAGCAGATAACTGTGGTGGTGGCTAGTGCAGGGCAAACCATCTCCTGCTGCTGGGACCCAGCCTGGGTCCCTGTGGCTCCTTTGCAGGCATTGCCGCGGGTCGCTGAATCGCAGCCAGCGAGCCAGCTGGTAGCGCTCGCTCTGTCTGCAGTTTACTTTATCCCATAAAGTGTTTCAAATGCTTTTTCCGCCCCCCTCCTCTCTCCTTGCTTTTTAACAGATGGCATTGAAGGACTTTTACCTTTTTTTTCCCCTAGTCTTTTTTAGGCTCTCCCTGCCTCTCATCATGTCACGGGTGATGCCCCTGACAGCTGACTGCTGACTTCTGTGCCAGCAAGATTTTTTCTTGTCCAGAAACCAATCTGTTACAAGGCTGCCTAATAACCCTCTCCTCCTGCTGCAGGCACGAAGCCCCCAACCTGCCCCGAGCGGCTGCTCCATCCTTCTGCCGGAGGGACCAGGGATGGGGCACATAAAGGCCCTGGGAGCAGCAATCCCTGCCTCCCCACTCAGCTTTTGCAGTGCTGCCTTTGCCAAGCAGCATGGCAATCCGGGCTAAATCACCGAAGAAAAGCCAGTTGAAACAGTGCAAGCTTACCCTCTTTGGAGACCGGCTGCTCTCACCTGGCATCTCACAGCTAATCATATTGACAGGAGCCATTGTTTATTTTTCTCCGTCCTTGTCTTCCTTGTTTTATGGTAAATTAGAGCAGGCAGGCAAGCCATCCATCAGCCTATAAATGCTGCAGAGTATTTTGGCTTTGTGCTAAATAATTGTGCATTTTATTACTATTTACACATTAATTTTCCTAGGCAATAAAATTCAAACTGCAGTCCCCAATACTTTTTATATTTTGTATCTGTATCATGGCAGCCACACAGGCTTCAGCAGCAGCATGCAGCCTACTGCCGTAAATACACTCTTATTTTAGTAGGTCTAACATTTATTTATAATTAATGTCAGGGACCTTACACAGTAATACCAATTATTGATTTTATTTTTTTTTTTTTAGGAAAAAGAAATTACTTTTTTTCTTATTACTGCCATAGCAACACAATCAAGTTGCAGTGGCTAATCTTGTCCAGAACAGTGGAAGAAAAGGCTCTTAAGAACTGATTTGGTGGTAAAGTTATAAAAAGCAGCATGTGACCCCCTTACCTCTAGGGTTTTTACAGATGGTGATTATCGTATGGGGGGGTAGGGGGCAGTAACTCAAATTAGCAGCTCTGTTGGTGTCAGCAAAGGTGGGTGGGAATGGGAAAGCTCTGCAGCAGGAGCAGTTGTAGCCACTGCAAAATGAGCGCCTTTGGAAGTGGCAGTACAGCTTAATGTCCCAGCACAGCTGGGGATGGGGGGGTGCACAGGCTCTCTGGTGGATCCCCAAACTCCATCATTAATGGCAGAGGAGTGACCGCTGTGACTGCAGGTTGTGCAATGCCGGCAGAGCCAATGGGTTACAACACTCCCTGCACAATGAATGTAAACGAAGCTGAGCCTGGCTCACTAAAAACACATGCACAAGGGTATGAATTGGACCAAATAAGCCTTTAAATACTTTTTCATACTTTAAATCTCCTATTACCTTCCTGGTGTTAAGATGGCTAACCATGCATTTGCAAGGTCAATTGCCCTTATCATAGAAACACAAAATACCAGGTTGGAAGGGACCTCGAGGATCATCTGGTCCAACCTGTCTTGGCAAAAGCACAGTCTTGACAAGATGGCCCACCACCCTGTCCAGATGAATCTTAAGAATATACAATGTTGGAGAATCCACGACTTCCTTGGGGAGGCTATTCCAGTGGCTGATTGTTCTCATTGTGAAAAATTTTCCTCTTGTGTCCAGTCAGAATCTCCCCAGGAGTAACTTGTACCCATTACCCCTCATCTTTTCCATGTGACTCCTTCTAAAAAGGGAGTCTCCATTTTCCTTATAGCCACCATTTAAATACTGGAACATGGTGATAAGGTCCCCTAAGCCTTCTCTTCTCAAGGCTGAACACACCCAACCCTCTCAGCCTTTCCTCACATGTCAGGCTTCCCTGTCCCTTGATTATCTTTGTGGCCCTCCTCTGGACCCTCTCCAGCCTGCCCACATCTTTTTTGCATAGCTGGGACCAAAACTGAACACAGTATTCCAGGTGTGGCCTGACAAGCACTGAGTGGGATAATGACTTCTTTATCTCTGCTGCTGATGCCCTTGTTGATGTAACCCAGCATCCCATTGGCTTTCTTTGCCACAGCAGCACCCTGTTCACTCATGTTGAGCTTGATGTGCCCAGGACCCCCAGGTCCCTTTCCACAGAGCTGCTCCCCAGCCAGGTAGATCCCAGCATATGCTGCACTCCTGGATTACGTTTTCCCAGGTGCAAGACCTTATACTTGTCCTTGCTGAATTTCATAAGGTTCTTGTTATCCACTCTTCCAGCCTATCCAGGTCTTCCTGCAGGGTGACTCTTCCTTCTGGAGTGTTTCCTTCCCCACTCACTTTGGTATCCTCAGCATAATTTATCAGGGTACACTTGATCCCATCATCCAGATGGTTTATGAAGATATTAAACAGTCTTGGGCCCAATATCGATCCCATGGGAACCCCACTTGTAGCAGGTCGCCAGTTTGAAAAGAGTTATTTCCCACCACCCCTGGATGTGGCTTGCCAGCCAGTTCCCCACCCACCACACAGACCCCTTGTCTAGACCATAACGCACCAGTTTCTCTAGGAGGGGACTGTGGGGAACCATATCAGAAGCCTTGGAGAAATCCAGGTAGACAATGTCCACCGCTCACCCTACATCAGCCAAGCAGGTTACTTTGTCATAGAAGGTGATCAGGTTTGCCAAGCACAACTTGCCCTGTGCTGGCTTTTCCCAGTCATGTTCATCTGACTTGTGATATCCCCCAGGAGGATTCATTCCATAACTTTCCCAGGGGTTGAAGTAAGACTGATGGGCCTATAATTTCCTGGATCCTCCTTTAAGCCCATCTTGTGGATGGGGGTGACATTAGCCTTCTACCAGTCTTCTGGGATTTCCCCTGATCTCCATGACACATTAGTCTTCTTCTAGTCTTCAATAGCCCTTACATGGTTTGTGCTTCTTTTTCAGTATGTATGTGGTCCATTGTGCCTGAAAATTTACTGAGGGCTGCATTAGACTTGGCAAAGACTGGTGGGAACAGCAGCCAACTCCATCTTAAATTAATTTTTACCCCTTCCAGGAACAGCTGCCCAAGAAGTGCTTGGAGGACCTAG
This sequence comes from Athene cunicularia, assembly GCF_003259725.1. Taxonomy (NCBI): domain Eukaryota; kingdom Metazoa; phylum Chordata; class Aves; order Strigiformes; family Strigidae; genus Athene; species Athene cunicularia. The sequence goes on along the minus strand of NW_020799095.1, from coordinate 145,725,797 downwards.
GCTGAAATAGAGCCCTGAAAAAGTTGCGGCAGAGGCATGAAGGGGGCTGCAGAGGACAAAGCAACATTTCTGTTACTGCTGCAGCTTCCCACTCCTAATGATTTACCTTTGAGATGGTGAGCAGCACTGGGAGAGGGAAGGAGTGGAGTCAGGAGCAGAGTCAGGACCCAGGGATCGATGCTGCATTTCTGCCTCAAGCTCTGTAAGGGTGAGAATAAGATGGAAGCCTACAGGCTCATTCATCCCTTCCCCATCTGTGAGTCAGAGCTGGCAGCAGCATGTCGTGTGCATGGTATTATTTGGAGGAATCACACACACACACACACACACAAAAAAAAAAAAAAAAAAAAAAAGGGCTTGTGGTGAAGAGTTATTGTGGGTGTTGAATAACTGGCTTGTGTGCCACTTCCCCCTCCGAGAGTTTAGCCCCAGGTTAATCTTCCCATAGCAAACCAGACTCAGTGGGTCAGGAGATGAAAACAGAGATGGTAAGTCTTTTTTGTAACACCTTTCCAATGTGATTCGAAACTGGTAGCAAAGCCCTTTCTCATCTAGGCTGTGTGTGACGCCTGTGTATGAGTGTGGGAAGAGATGCCTTCAGACCAAAGCTGGATTTTGCTGGAAACAGGGGTAAATTGGGGGTTTCTCAGTTTGAGGAATAGCAATCCTGAGGGATTCTGTTCTGGCTTCTTAGGGGTGGTGAGTGGCTAAAATTGTGGAAGCCAGTGAGGTGTGGATGCTCAGCATCTCTGGAAACTCAGCCCCCAAACAACTCAAGTGGACCACCCCAAATTAAATCAGTGAGTGAGTGCTTTGGCCATTACTTGTCATCATGTAGCTACAAATGCCACCCAGATTTTGTCACTTTAAGTCTGACATTGACAGGGATTTTATTTTTATTTTCTAGGACTAACTATTTGGGTTTTTCTTTTTTCATTTGCCCATGAAGACAGCTCTATTTTAATTTCTTAATTAGCTCGTTATTTCTACATTTAAAGATGTCTGGCCAACTTGAAGTAACGTGCAACACCTGTCAAGCCAAGGGCTTTACACATCAGGGCTAGATAGCCTGGAGTTAGGAGAACATGTACATCCTACGTGCTCTCACAAAGCCGTGTTGTCTGGGCTTGGGGCAGGCATTGCCTGCAGGAACCTCACCTGCATGCAAGGGAACATTGCTGATGGGCATCTGGGCAGCAAAGGGGCTTTATTCATCCCCAGTAGCACTGGTGGGGCTGCAGAAACATCTTCATTCCCTCCATCTGCTGTGACAGTGACGTGAATCCCAGTTACCAAACATGTAGCTCACCCTCATGGCTTTTGTAAAGCTGTTTTTGAAAGCAAATTCCATTTTTATCCTGCCTGTGTTGAGCTGCAAATCATATTTCATCCCATGGATGCTCTGCAGCCCCAGCCCTACTTTGCAGTTGATGAGTGGGACAGGGTACCAGCAGTACCCTAGGGCCTGTAGCAGTAGGACAACTCCTAACGATTTTAAACTAAAAGAAGGGTGTTTCAAACTATATATAAGGAAGAAACTTTTTATGATGAGGGTAGTGAAACATTGGAACAGGTTGCCTAGGGAGGTGGTAGATGTCACATCCCTGAAAACATTCAAGGTCAGATTGGATGGGGCTTTGAGCAACCTGATCTACTAGAAGACCATAGAATCATAGAAGGTTTGGGTTGGAAGAGACCTTCAAATCATGTAGTTCCAACCCCCCTGCCATGGGCAGGGACACCTTCCACTAGCCCAGGTTGCTCAAAGCCCCGTCCAACCTGGCCTTGAACACTGCCAGGGAGGGGGCATACACCACCTCTCTGGGCAACTTGTTCCATTCTCATAGTAAAGAATTTCCCCCTTATATCCAACATTACTCTACCTTTTTTCCAATTTAAAATGCTTACCCCTCATCCTGTCACTACACTCCCTGATAAAGAGTTAGTCCCCATCTTTCCTGTAGCTCCCTTTAAGTACTGGAAGGCTGCTATGAGGTCCCCTTGAGGTCTTCTCCAGGCTGAACAACCCCAATGGCTTCAGCCTGTCTTCACAGGAGAGGTGCTCCAGTCCTCTGATCATCTTCATAGTCTCCTCTGGACTCACTCTAACAGGTTCCTGTCCTTCTTATGGCGGGGGTCCCAGAGCTGGACACAGCACTGCAGGTGGGCTCTCACAAGAGCAGAGTAGAGGGCAAGAATCACCCTCCTTGACCTGCTGGCCACACTGCTCTTGATGCAGCCCAGGATATGGTTGACTTTCTGGGCTGCAAGTGCATATTGCTGGCTCAGTCAGTTTTCCATCCATCAATACCCTCATGTCCTCCTCAAGACTGCTCTCAATCCACTCATCACCCGGACTGTATTTGCACTTGGGATTGCTTTGACCCATGTACAGGACCTTGCGCTTGGCCTTGTTGAACTCCATGAGGTTTGCACAGTCCCACCTCTCCAGCCTGTCCAGGTCCCTCTGGATGGCACATCCCTTCCCTCCAACATGTCTACTGCACCACACAGCTCAGTGTCATTGTCAAACTTGCTGAGGGTGCCCTCAATTCCACTGTCCGTGTCACCAAACAAAGATGTTAGTGTCAGTCCCAACACTGACCCCTGAGGAATGCCACTCATCACTGGTCTGCACTTGGACATTGAGCCATTGACCACAACTCTTTGAGTGCAACCATCCAGCCAATTTCTTATCTACCAAGTGGTCCATCCCTCAAGTCTATGTCTTTCCAATTTAGAGACAAGGATGTCATGTGGGACAGTGTCAAATGCTTTGCACAAGTCCAGGTAGATGATGTCCCTGTTCATTGCAGGGGGTTGGACTAGATGACTTTTGAAGGTCCCTTCCAACCCAAACCATCCTATAATTCTATGACTCTAGTACAAGCCATGGAAAGGAAGAGGGGTGATGTCCCTCTCATTTGGTTCAGCCTTTGCTGTAGCCATACTCCCTCATGGTTGGTTTCATTCAGACCACCAGAAATTTGGACAGTAGCTAGATCCTTGAATGTCCCAGATCCTCCTTGCACACAGTTGTAGTACCCATATAAAGGTTAATTCCAGCTGTAAGCCAGGCAGTAAACTCCCAGACCCTTCCTGCTCCTAGCTGATTCAGGCAAATCCTCTTTCCTTATACCTTCTCATTTTTCTTCCACTACCTTGGGGTAAAAAGGTGAGGACGAAGGAAAGTTATGGAAGCCCACTTTAACCATTTTGGTATGTACGTGAGAGCGAAGTCAGTCTCCTCCAGGTACAGTGTAGCTCCCATTATGGGCTATGTGCATATGGCTTTGTACAGGCTGCTCAGCCTAGATGGTCTTCCCCAGTTGGCCACCTGGCCACAGCATCTCAGGATTTTACCTATCGTTCCCAGCATAGTGTCATGTCCTGTAAGTGAAGGATGAGATCACAGGCTGAAGCTGTTTCCCAGGATGCCTGTACCTGGAAGCAGGGGGACATTCCTCCGAGGGTTGTTTAGTCTGTAGAAAAGGAGGCTGAAGGGAGACCTTATCTCTCTCTACAACTACCTGGGAGAGGTTGTAGCAAGGTGGGTATTGGTCTTTTCTCCCAGATAGCAAGTGATAGGATGAGAGGAAACAACCTCAGGTTGCACCAGGGGGATGTTTTGATTGGATTTTAGGAAAACTTTCTTCACAGAAAGGGTTGTCAAGCACTGGAACAGGCTGCCCAGGGAAGTGGTGGAGTCACCATCCCTGGAGATATTTAAAAGATGTGTAGATGTGGCACTTAGGGACATGGTTTAGTGGTGGGCTGGGCAGTGTTAGGTTTATGGTTGGACTCGATCATCTTAGAGGTTTTTTCCAACCTAAATGAATCTGTGATTCTTGCCCCCAGCATGCTGTCCAAGTCAGGGTCAGCAGCAGGTGGATACTCACAGATGCTACACTGTGATGCTCTGAGGTGTTCCCAAAGAACATGGTTTTGATTCAGGGCTGAAAGGTTCACAGTGTAGTGTTTTGTCTGAAGGCTGGACTTGTTTCAATTTCTTTCTTTAAGACTGTTAGTTCAAATGGGAGTCGGGGAAGGCTTTTTTTGCTGTTTGAGCCAGGGATGGTTTTGTACTGATAACAAATTGCTTGGAGAGGCAGGAGATAGTCCTCTACTGGCTGTTTTCAGAAGGCATTAGAGAAACTTCTATTAAAATACCTAGTTATGTGTAACTGGTTGGTGCCGCCTTTGCACAGGGGGAAACCTCTCAGCACCTCACCCAGCTGAGCCTCCTACAAGTCTATGAACGAATGTCCAGAACTAAAGCCAAACTCTCTCAGTTCCGGGTGTCAGCCAGGAGCTGCACCTCACTGAGTGACTGCAAGGGGTAAGCAGTCCCCTTCCTCGGCTGCATTTCTGGATGATAGCTCTGTGAACAGAAATGGCTGCATATATTTGTAAAACTCAGACAAGTTCTTTTTCCCTTCATATGCCATGTGCTGTCACTGTGAATCCCATTGCCGTCTGTCTCCCAACACTTTCCTCGCTGATTCTCATACAAATCAGTGGTGCACCAAATCTGCCGTGCACATAAATCAGAGCAAGGTCAGTGAAACTCATAAGTAAGAAATACAGGAGGCTGTAAAATGAGAAGAATTTCCATCAGCTGCAAGTTTGGAAACATCTCTGCAGCAGCGATGCTGGTCACTGGAGACTTTATCTTTTAAACAAAGATCTAGGAGTCATCCAGCAAGCTGTTGAGGCACAGAATCCCCTGGTATCCACTGTCTTTTCCTAAGGATGGGAACACCCCAACCACAACATCTACCCAACATCTACCACGTACTGGATCAACACCTTGTAGCTGAGTGTGACAGTGCTTCTGGAGCTGGGACTAGGATCCTTTTAGGGTAACTTAAAAAAAATGATGCCCTTCAACCGATGCTACATCTCCTCCAGAAGAAATCATAGGTCAGTTCTCCTCTGGGAACGCTTAAGCTCTATTTGTAATGACTTCCCTTTGGATGCAGTCATTATTTTTCAGCATTCACTTTTTTTTGAGCAAGAGAGATGCAATAAAAGAGATTAAAAACTCATCCTGTTTAAAACCAAGCCAAGCAGAAAAGCATATTTTCAAGAGTTTCTCGGTATACAGTTCCCAGCAAATCCTTGAGAGATTTTAATTAAAGGTGAAATGACTTTTCTTTTTCCTTTGCTTAATAAAGGCAAAACACAAATAAAAATCCTGTAGCTCCCTCTTGCAATGCAAGCTTTTTGACACAAATTGGTGGCTCAGTTAAAAGAAAACTCAAAGCCCCAGGGCTCTGCTGCTGTGCTCACTGGGGACTGTTAGTTTTTAACACTTGTGCCCATTAAAACTTGCTGGGAGCTTTATTGCTAGAGCAAGTGGTGATATTTTTGTAAGCTCCATTTTAAAAGTTAACATGAAACTTTTCATCAGAGAGAGAATGAGATGCCACATTAATTGCAATAGTAATATTCACAAAAGCTTGCAACAGAAAGAAAAAACTTCCCTGTGCCACCAAAAAACAGGTGGATGTTTAAGACGAGGAAAGGGTATTGCAATGAATGTGGGATCTCGTTGTTGGTGTTTGAGTGGGAGATGTGATCTTGAACCCAAAGACAGGATTTGGGTTTAGATGTTGCTCCTCTGTGGGGTTTGTGCTGACACAGTGCTGATACGGTTATGGTCACTTAAGGATGGTGATCCTAAGGCTGCAACTGGGGTTTCTGACCAGCACCAAAATAGCCTGTGTAGGACTGTTGTTTATCTTTTGTTGATGCAAGAGAAAAAGTTCTTGGCTTTCTAATGCACCTCCAACTGGGAAGATGCTAGAAATGGTTGCTGGGGAAAAGTAAGTAGCAGGGGCTTCTCCATTCTGGTTCAATAATCAGAGCCCAGAGACAGAGATCTTCTCTCTTCCACTCTTTCTCATAGGTAAAAGAGTAAATTCAGGCTGATGTTTCCAGCATTTGGCCTGCTATGGCTTGATTTCTAGGTACGATGTGGTTTGTAGCACTGCAGAGGGCATGACCAAAGCAATATTGAATTGATCACGACTTTCTTAAGTTAAAATTTCTGCCTTTAAAAAATTGATGGATCATAGTATGATGCCATTTTATAATTTAAAATTTTAAAACTAAATAAATTAAATCTTCCTCTGCTAATTATTTCTGTATGGATAAGTGATACTTTGAATTTCTCTTTGAACCAGAAAGCCCTTAAATATTCAAGGATTGCTGGCTACCTTAGCAGATTCCTTTTTTACACGTTAACCATCTCAGTAAGACAAGTGGAAAGGACGCCATAGTTTTGTGCATGTCTTTGTGTGTTTCTCCAGCATTCAACTATCAGCATCCACATAATTCAGTATTAACATTTTGAATGCACTCCAGGATGCCCAGTGGAGCGGCTGTATGTGCAGCTCTGATGTATGCAAATCCATTTTGCATGCAGTTCTTGACATATTTTCATATTCAGGATTATGGGAAGCCTTTTCTGTGCCACTCTGATGTATGCTAATCTTTATTTCTCTAAAAACACTTTAAAAGTCCAGACAAAAAAACACCAAAATTTCTTCTTCACTGAAATCCTCGTTTTTTTCTGTACCCAGACTACCATATAGCAAAGCTTCCACCAGTGGTGCACCAAAGGGCCATGATCATATTGTTTGCTCTGGGCAGCTACTTCTATTCATCATTTACTAGAGACAACCTAAGATCTGGAAGTCCTCTGGATAAAAGGCAGTCTGAATCATTCACATCTTTCATGACTGTCAACACCATTGTAGATGTATGGCAAAAGCTGGAATGGGAACGTCACCATATTCACAGTGACTGGATGACGACTGGCCTGGGAGCAAGAGCTCACAGTGCTTTTGGATCCAAATAGGTCAAGTACTCTTATTAGGGACATATAAATGATCAATCAATTAAAGTACCTCCCTAACGGCTTTGTAATTCTGGCTTGTAACACGGCATATTCATTATCAAATGTGTTAATTATATCTGTGATATATTTTTATTATTTATTGACTCCTTACTGTGGCTGCCAAACTCCCAGAAGTGTACACAGTAAATGGAAAACTCAAAGTATTATTTTGTACTTGCTCCATGGCTTGCACTGACTGCTAGATCCAGACTATGCACAGATGCTAAAACACCTCTGAATTTAATTGTGGGCAGTTTGACATCTTCGTAGTACAAGAAAGACTCATAAATCCCAGGCTAATGAAGGAGAAAATCCCTGTGGTATCATTAAACCTTCTCCATAGTGAATTCAGTCTGTCTGATGAATTAATGTTTAATGCAGAATCGTATCAGTTGGTGTCATCGATTGTAAGAGAAACGCTTTTGGTTTAATGAGGATCCCATCAGTGTGAACATGGGTTAACAACCTCACAGTGCCAACAACTCCTTAGTATTGCTTCAAGGCAGGAATCCCAGTGAAGAGAGTCAGAAACGCTCACATGGGCATGGAAACATGTTTCCTAGATTTTAGGGATTATTGACAATACTGTCAATATTATCATTATTATATAATCTTTCTCTGCATTTAGAATTATAATGCCATGACTAGCTCTGTTAATCACTCTTTTGATATCAGAAAACATGGTTACTCACAACATATTCTTTGAAGTCTGTTCCATGTGAATGACTGTATTTATAGTCACATACATGTCCCCACAGTTTTAACCAAGAAATAGATTGGTGAATATTCTTGAGCTGGATACTCATAGTCCAGCAAAACACCTGCTGTCAATATGATTGAGTTCCACCTTTAGTTTAGAGTATCCTGTAATCTGATATAATCCTGTATTCTTGCCTGTAATCCTATAAAATTAAAAATAATGCATGTATAGGAATTCACTTCTACAATACTTTTAGCTTGACTCTATTTCTACTACTGCTGTTGCCATTGTCAACCATCAAAAAAACAAACAGAAGAGGTGATAATTTTTTTCACCCTTCTTCTAGCTTGACTGAAAATAGGACTTTTTTTTTAAAAAAAATTTGAACTTTTAAATGTTTTCCTTTCCTTTAATTACCATAAATTATACATTTTCTAAAATAAGTTTATTTGCAAAATTAAAACTAGAATTTTTCATTTAAAATGTCAAAGAGCCTTCTTTTTTGAAAGTTTCTCGAAACAGAAAATCAAGATAGAAAATAATTTTATCTGCAGAAAGATTCCATTTTGACAAACTGATCAAAAAAAAAAAATCAAAACTGCTTGAAAAACATGCTGAACCTTCTTACCAACAAGGGGGGGCTGGTGAGGAATGTGAAACTCAAGGGCAGACTTTGCTGCAGCAGCATGAAATGGTGGAGTTCAGGATCCTTAGGGCAGTGAGGAGGGTGCGCAGCAAGCTCACAGCCCTGGATTTCAGGAGAGCAGACTTTGGCCTCTTTAGGGATGTGCTTGGTAGAGTAACATGGGATAAAGCCCTGGAGGGAAGAGGGGCCCAAGAAAGCTGGTTAATATTCAAGGATCTCCTCCTCCAAGCTCAGGACTGATGCAACCTGACAAAGAGGAAGTCAAGTAAAAAGGCCAGGTCGCCTGCATGAATGAACAAGGAGCTCCTGGACAAGCTCAGACACCATAAGGAAGCCTACAGAGGGTGGAAGCAAGGAGAGGTAGCCTGGGAGGAATTGAGAGAAATTGTCCAAGCAGCCAGGCATCAGGTTAGGAAGGCCAAAGCCCTGATAGAATTAAATCAAGCCAGTGACATCAGGAGCAACAAGAGAAGTTTCTACAGATACATTGGTGATAAAAGGAAGAGTAGGGACAAAATGGGCCTTCCCTGGAAGGAAACAGGATACCTGGTTACCCAGGACATGGAGAAGGCTGAGGTACTCAATGACTTTTTTGCCTTAGTCTTCACTGTTGAGGTCTCCAGCCACACCACCAAAATCACAGAAGGCAAACTCAGAGGCTGGGAGAATGAAGACACACTCACTGAAGGAGAAGATCAGGTTTGAGACCATCTAAGGAAGCTGAAGGTGCACAAGTCCACAGGACCTGATGAGATGTATGCATGGGTCCTGAGGGAACTGGTGGATGAAGTGTCTAAGCCACTATACATCATATCTGGGAAGTCATGGCAGTCTGGTGAAGTTCCCAGTGACTGGAAAAGGGGAAACATAACCCCCATTTTTAAAAAGGGAACAAAGGAAGATCTGGGGAACTACAGGCCAGTCAGTCTCACCTCTGTGCCTGTCAAGATCATGGAGCAGATCCTCCTGGAAACCATGCTAGGGTACATGGAAAATACGGAGGTGGTTGGTGGCAGCCAACATGGCTTCACTAAGGGCAAATCATGCCTGACAAATCTGGTGGCCCTCTATGACAGGGTTACAGTGCTGGTGGATAAGGGAAGAGCAACTGATGTCATTTACCTGGACTTGTGCAAAGCATTTGACACTGTTCCACATGACATCATTGTCTCTAAATTGGAGAAACATGGATGTGATGGATGGACCACTCGGTGGATAAGGAATTGGCTGGATGGTCGCACTCAAAGGGTTGCAGTCAACAGCTCAATGTCCAAATGGAGAGCAGTGACGAGTGGCGTTCCTCAGGGGTCGGTATTGGGACCGGTGCTGTTTAACATCTTTGTTGGTGACATGGACAGTGGAACTGAGTGCACGATGACACCAAACTCTATGGTGGAGGGAAGGGATGTGCCATCCAGGGGAACCTGGACAGGCTGGAGAGTGGGACTACGCAAAACTCATGAAGTTCAACAAGGCCAAGTGCAAGGTCCTGTACATGGGTCAGGGCAATCCCAAGCACAAATACAGTCCGGGTGATAAGTGGGTTGGGAGCAGCCTGAGGAGGACTTGGAGTTCTTGTGCACTCACAGCCCAGAAAGCCAACTGTGTCCTGGACTTCATCAAGAGCAGTGTGGCCAGCAGGTCAAGGAGGGTGATTCTTGCCCTCTACTCAGCACTCATGAGACCCCACCTGGAGTATTGTGTCCAGCTCTGGGACCCCATCATAAGAAGAACATGGACCTGTTGGAGCAAGTCCAGATGCAGGCCATGAAGATGATCACAGGTCTGGAGCTCCTCTCCTATGGAGACAGACTGAGGAAATTGAAGTTGTTCATACTGGAGAGGGAAGGCTCTGGGGGGACCTTATAGAAACCTTCTGGTACCTAAAGGGTACCAGAAAGCTGAAGAGGAACTTTCTTCAATGTCACATAGTGATAGGACAAGGGGTAATGGTTTTAAACTGAAAGAGGGTAGATATAGATTAGATGTAAGGAAGAAATTCTTCACTGTGAGGGTGGTGAGGCCCTGGCACAGGTTGCCCAGAGAAGCTGTGGCTGCCCCTTCCCTGGCAGTGTTCAAGGCCAGGTTGGACGGGACTTTGGGCAACCTGGGCTAGTGGAAGGTGTCCCTGGCTATGGCAGGGGGCTTGTGACTAGGTGATATTTAAGGTCCCTTCCAACCCAAATCATCCTATGATTCTGTGATTATCAGTGGGATTTTTCACCGAGCCTGGCATGATACAAAACCTGGCTGCAGTAACGAAGGGCTATTATATAAGCAGTGATTTATTTACATTACAGCTCTCACTGGAAATAAATTGATCATGAATTGATCTCGATGGTCACAGTCATCCATATGTTTCCCAGTGATAAGTGGTTTCCAGGTGAATGTTGGTTTTTTTATAGCTGGTGCCACCAAGGCAGGGACCTGGGCACCCCACAGCCTTGTCCTTAACTCCAAACCCAGTTTTCTCCTCTCTGAAGGCTGAAGATCAGGTGCTGTATGAAGAGCTGGCAGTAGGGGACACAGCGTTTATCAGTTTGATTTGGATCCTGGAATGAATTTGCAGCATCAGCAATTTTAATCCGTAGAATCATAGAAAGAATAGTTTCTCAAAGAGCAGAATGAAGTTGTCCTCTATCCCCACAGCTGGTTGGAGCATCCACCCTTCTCCATCCTCATAGACATGGTGGACAGGTGAGGGGAGAGATTTTGGAGACAGACCATCTTTCATGGCACTTCCAGCCCCATTCAACAGCAAAATTTCCCACTTAAACTGAAGACATGAGTAGTAGTCCATGGAGAGCAGCACAATTAATCCTGGATATGAAGACTGATTTCTCTAGGCCAAACACCCCTTGCAGGAATTGACTCTTAATATGCAGGGGAGGAGGAAGCTTTTGCTGCTGCAAACCCCTCCTCAGCAGTGGAGGACAAAACATCTTCACCCCGGTGGGAGGAGGCAGGGATGGCAGCTCTCAGCACCCAAGGGTATGAGCAGGCTGGTGACCCTTTCCAAGGCAGAGCCTCCAGCCCTTTCCTCAAGCACTGCAAGGGAGTTTTCATTTCCAGACCGCTCAGCAACATGCCTGATAAAGTCTGCCAAGATAAAGATTTATTTTGAGGCAACAGAATGCAAATTCCCCACCCAAGTTTCAGTTAATCTTGTACACATCTTGCACAAAAAGCTGTTTGCTTACCCTAACTGCACAGACCTGTTATGCATGTAGGCAGGGTAGGCTGTGTTAGGGTACCAGGGAGATCTATCTATCTGGCCACACCGAGCCTGACAGCAAACCTGCTCACAGATAAGACAAAAGTAGGTAATGATTTTTTTTTCAGATGGCTGGTACCTAAAATGCCATGCAGTTATGCTCCATAAACCACCTTCAGTTTTTCTTCTATTCACTGTGATGGATGAAACACTGCCCAATATCTGGCTTCAAATTCAAAAAGCATGGAGTAGTTGCTGCCTTCAAATTTGTCTAAAGCTACTTTTTCTCATGACTTAAATGTTCCTAAATGGTTTTGTTTTCTAGGCAGTGTTGACATGATTAGTTGGAGTTGCTTGGGGTTAGCATTTTAATAAATCCAAGAGCAATATACCAACTGGCTTGCCCGACTTCGATGCTACAACCCCGTTTGACAGTGGCAGTCAAACAGATTTATCCCTTGCAGCATGGTCAGGGATGGGGCAGAAGAGTTACAGGTCATTTTCTCGCTGATTAAATAGCAGGTGAGACTTGGGGCTGCTTTTCCATGGCTGTGGGCACACAGGACAGCAGCACCTATGTCACCCCCGTGAGGATGTAATGATGGACGCGAGAGAGGAGCCAGTTAGCTCTGAGAAACAAAACACAGTCTGATTTTAATTAAGTTACGGATGGAAAAGGGGAATGTCATGTGGCTGGTACGTTTCCAGAATTGCATCCTGTGGTGGTTTTTTATGTCTTAGAAGGATGAGGTTCACCTTTGCCTGCCAGTGCCATGGGGCCAGTGGCACGTGAGAAATCACACCATGAACAGGCTGAAGTCATAGAGGTTGTGCTGGGGCACAGGCAGCACCCCCTCATGTCTCCAGCCCTTGTGTGGCCTTCAGTGCTTGGTGAGATTGATCTTCTGGAGCTGTAGGAGACAGACCAGAGGTCTTGCACAGGCTCCTAGCATCCTCTGGTTAAGGGAGATTCATGGTTTTGCCATATGTTTAATTCTGATGGGCTGCCAGGCTGTCTCGTAATTGCACAATTCATCTCACGTAGCAAAAGCCTCATGCTCAGAGGTCTCTGGCAAGGTGTCAGACCAATGAAGTGTTTATTTCTAAATGTCAGCCAGCTCTGGGCAGTGGGAGGCAGCCAGTGATGAGCCAGGGCAGGGCAGACCAGCCTGTGGTTTGGAGTGAAACAGTCCCTTCTGTTGTTCCTCTCCAGGCCTAAGCACAGACCTGGGGCAGAAATTTATGTGTATTTTTCCAGGGATGGGCTTTTTGCTGCCCTGGGATGACATCTTCCAAGACTGCTCTGGGCTTTTGTGATTTCAGTAAAGCAAGATTTAACCTTCAATACTCTCCCACGCCAGGGTTTTGAGACTGACAGTTGCTCAAGTAGTTACTCACAAGAAGTGTGGATGGGAAGAAAGTCCCAAAAAGCAGGAAGAATGCTTGAGGACATACTGTTAGTGTTGCCAAAAGGCTTTATAAGGCTTAGCTGGAAAACTAATTCGTCTTTGGAGGTTTTACTGGGGGGGATCTGAGCTGTGCTTCTGAAAATGGGCACTTGTAGTTCTGCTGCCAAGACCTTTCTAGCACAGCACAGTCTCTTGAAGTTGAATTGCAACAAATCCTACTCCTTGAAGTATACAATACTGTGGGTCATAGAAGGGTTGTGTGATGGCCACCATCAGTCATCTGAGACCTGCAGCAAGTCATGTTGTCCTTCCCCAGCTTGTGTCGGGGCAGGCGAGTATGTGGGTTTTGAGTCTAAAGGACGTTGGGATCTTTGAACTGTTCAAACAGTGAATGGAAAACTGGAAATATCTCTGTACAGGGATGCTGTTCCCTGCTGCCTTTGTGCTGTTCTCCCTGACATGCTGTGTCTGGAAAAGGCTGGCAACTTCAAACTAGAGAAGTGCCTTTCACACTGGGGTTTTAATGTAAGTTATGGACCAGAAGGCAGAAGCTGGATCCTGAACCATCTAAGGCAGAGCTCTCCTCAGAGTGCTGCTGGTACTAAGTACTTCTTTGCTAACAAAACAGGCATCAAGAAGGGGCCAATCTCTTAGTGTAATGGGACATTTATGACCTGGGGGGTTGAGAAGTGCAATGATTTTTTTTTCTCTCAGTGTTTTTTCATTATTGTTTTCTACATGCTTTTTGTTTAAGACCCATCTTTTAAAAAAAAAAAAAAAAGTAAAGAAATGAAGCATTCTGCTAATACCATGTGGCTGACCACACAGATCTTGTGCAATCCCCAAATGCTCTTCTTCCCCCATAACGTGTCCTGTGCCCCCAGGCAGCAATCCATCTCACTCCCAAAGGTGTTCTGATGTTGACTCATATGGGTGAGTTTCACGCCTGGGGCTGAGGCTATCCCCTGAGAGGGGCCTGGGAGGGACCTGCATGTCCCTTCTTCTGAGTCCTTATTTCAGGTTCCCACCTGCTTTTGTGCCCCTGTTCTCAAGGCTGGGGCAGAAGGGCCTTTGATGGGCTGATGGCTCCTGGTATGGGCCTGGGAGCCTTTGGGGAAGGGTGTTATTTGGGGTCCCCCTTCTACTATTGTCTCTCTGTGTTCCTTTGTGGGTGTGTAGATGAGCTTTTATTATATAACCTAACAAGTGCAGTGAGAATACATTGCATCTGTAGGTGGATTTGGCAAAAAAATATTTCCTGAAGGTGTTAAGAATTGTTTTTTATTGGTCCTTGTCTGTTAATTGCCAAATTGGCAAGGGACCAGGGACATTCTTCAGATTGTGAGTTTACAATACAAAAAGATCTACCCCAGGAAAAAAAAAAAGGGAAAAAAAAAAAAAAACACAAGAAAAAAAACCCCTCTTTCTGTTCCTTCTTTCTAAAATGCAAGAAGACAATGAAAAGAAACAATCATAATGAATTGATCCCAGTATATTTTATAATACGAAATGTAGACAAAAGATTAAGCTCTGGTCTCATTTATGACCATTTAATCACACTGGGCCCACTTGTATGCTCAGGACAGAATTTGGAGGAAGCTGCCCCCTGTTCTGAACCTGCCCCTCTCTGCTCTTGCCTGGGACACGTCATTTCACATTTTCCCTGCATTGCATGTCACTGGGGGTTGGCAGCGTAAATAAGTTATCCTGGGATGTACAGGGGTGCTTACATGGGGACAAGGGTATATGAAGGAAGAGGGAGGAGGTGTGAAGGTAGTAGGAGAAATCCAGACCACAAATAAGACCTTAAGCACCCAGTCACCTAAGGTAGCTTAACCTGCCGCGTTCATGAGCTGAGCTGGGATAGCTGCTTGCACGAACCCCATACTTACACGCTGGTTAACTCTCAGAGGACTGTAGCTGGGAGGAGGGCTGGGCACATAATTTAGATCTCCGTACCTTACATCCCCAGATACTGTTTCTGGGTCTAAGGCCAAGTTAGCCTGTTCACAGATGTACTCATGCCAAGGTCACACTGAGGTATGTTGATAAGTCCGTGGCTGGCATCATGCTACTTACTTGTAATGGCTTAAATTAACTATTGCAAATAACGTCAGGAGGTAAAACATTCCCAACAGCTGGGGCTGGCAGTCCTGCATGGTTTCCCACACCAGCTGTGCTTTGGCATCCTCCCTGCCCTTCCAGCTTCCCAGCACCTTGGTGAATCATATGGAAACCCTTTTGTGAAGATTTATGAATATATGTGAGCAGAGGGAGATGCAGGGATGGTCTAAGATGTTGTGCAAGATTCTGGGAAGAGTGAAAGTACTGATGTCTGGGTTGGCTCTAACATGTTTTTTAAGAAAGGAAAAAAATGGTCCAAGTCCAAGTCACAGTGAATTCAACAAAAGCATTTTCCATTCATTTCAGCCTTCAGCCTCAGGCTCTAAATCACATTTATAGTCCCCAGAGCCTTTCTGTCAGGTTATATATATATATATATATTTTATTTTTTTTTTTTTTCTATCATGAG
>NW_020799095.1:145705339-145710341 GCF_003259725.1 Athene cunicularia | reverse complement strand
AAATTAGCTCAGTTACCAAAAAAAAAATATCTGGTGAAATGAGTGTTTGTTTTGGAAGCTAGAACTGTTTCTTTTATGAACAATACTCAGGCTTTTCCAAGAAATTCTAGATAATCCCCCTCCCTCCTCCATTAAAAAAAAAAAAAAATAGAAGAGCAGGAGTTGTGTTTACAAATATTGAATTGGCCCAGAATTAACAGCAGTAGGGGTTCGACCCACCAGCATCGCAGCTCTCGAATTATCTGCTCCATAAATGGAGAATAATCAGTTTGCTTCTGGGATTTGGCATATCTGGGGGGTGGGGGGGTGGGTGTTGGGGTGTTGTGTTAGAGGCTGTGGTTTTGTTTAGACTAACAACTGCATCCAGGCTAGTGAAGCAAATGTGTTTGGGGCTGCTCTCCGGCACAGAGGCCAGCTGGTGTGGATGGGGCCATGCACAGGGGCTGTGCTCTTAAGCTCCTTTTCTAACTCTCCAAGGCACAATGGCAGCATCCCCACCACCTTTTGGGTTACAGTTCCTGATTTGTACCCAGGAATAGTTTGGAAGGTTTCTGGTTGGCTCCAAAATTTTCCTCTAAAAACTTAAAGCGAGAGCAGGATTGTTCCATGGTGCTGTTTAATTTACTGGCGCAGGCAAGCCTGAGCAGCTGGGGTTAATAAAGCCTTTTGTTATCCAGCCTGACCCACTTGTCAGCCCTTGAGCTCCTGTAAATGCATTTGTAGGGGCCAGACTTAAAATAAATCTCGAGGTATTTGGCAAACAGCAGCTAATTGTATGGCACACACTACCCATCACGTGCTGCAGATGAGAAACTTGAAGCAGAGCAAAGACTTAAGACCAGGGTCTGAGTCTCCTGCCTTCACATGAGTCTTTACAGGATTTAGTAAATATTTACACACTGCCTCTGAAAACCAGGCCTGTGCTGTCTCTAAGACACTGTATCAAACCCCTTGGAAAAGCCGCTTGGCCTTGGGCAGCTCCTCGTGGATTCCCAGGAGAAAAGCCAGCAAGCAACCAAGCTAGGGATGCTGTGCCCAGCCCAGACCTGTGGCCACCAGATGCACTTCCTCCATGGCTGGATAACCACTGGATTTGGATGATGAAACGAGGGGGATCCTGCACCAACGTGGCACACAGGATGGGTTAAAATGGTGGGGTTTAGCGCTAACAGTTGCAGTTTTGCTGCTTGCTGGCCTGAAGCCTACAGCTGAGCAGCGAATGAAACTTCTTTTGCTGGGCTTTTGCTTGTTCAAAAATTGCACATAATCTGACACAGTTGTTTCTCTGATATTTTTTTTTCTTTCTTTTTTTTTTTTTTAATCAAAAGAGTGTTGTTTAAGCAATGGCACTTTGGGGGCTTTTTGCAAACATCCGAAGTTTTAAAAACCACAATATGTTTTCCTTCTCACGAAACAATTGCATTGTGGGAGGAAGGGTTCCATTTTTTTGACTTTTAAAAACTTGTTTAAATTACTGCTGCCAGGCAGGGGACACCAGGAGGGGAACAGAGAGCAGTTCTGGGTCCCTTTGTATCCCCCCAACTCACCGAGGCAAAGCAGCTCCCTGCCTCTGCCTGGTTTGGGGTCTCATGGGAACTCTCTGAAATCATAGGCTGCCCTCACCTACCCTTCCTTGGCAAGAAAAATAGCAATAATCTGCATGAAACAAAGGCCATTTATACTTTGATTTCCCCTGTCTGTCCCAGGATGTATGAGCTGTTCTTGCTTGGTTTTCTTTGGATCACGAGTTCAGCCCTGATCCTTAAGAAATTAAGCCAGTAGTGGGGAGGAAGAGAAAGGAACTGATTCCTCTTCCTCCCTATCCTGCTCCTCCCTCCTTTGCCGAGTGCTTTTTGTTCAGCTGCTTTGAGTTATGAAAACGTCCCTGCGTATCTTGTGGTTATCAAGGTCAGTCGAAGGGAAGGAGGTGAGTCATTGCCATTCAAAGGGCTACAAAATGTAATTCAAATAAGGCCTGAGCACCGGGGTTGATTCAATACAAAGGGGACTCAATGTCCACAGGTCGATGCTCTGCCCTTTTGGAAATTTCAACCTGAAACTTCTCAGTATGCAAATACAGCAGCAGAAATTGCAGCTGGTGCTGCTGTGTTGAGGGCTATAAGCTGATCAGAAGTTTTAGGATAGGCAGAGAAAAGCAAATAAATTATGTTGGGAGGAATACAAAAAACTTTCTGACGATTTTTCTTTCTTTCTGTGTGTGTGTGTCTCCAGGCTGCAAACTGCTCCCCACGGCTTAAATGGACATCATAGCACATCTCTCTGCTGGAACGTGCATCCCAGGATAATCTGATCCATTGTGAACTAATTTCCAAGAAAAAAAAAACCACAACAACAACACACAACTCTCCTTTCTACATTTTGGTTTCTTTAATTTATGGCTTGCTCTCACACAGAAAACCTACATTTTAATGCTGATATTGCTCCCCTCTAAATCTTCTGTTACATGGAAGTATAAAGGGTCTGTCTTCATTGAACCCTCATCAGGAGGGGTTAATAGCAGGTCACAGAGAGGTGGGAAGAGACTTAAAAACACTGTGAGAAGGTGAAAGGAAACACCCAGCTTTGCCTTTTTTAAACCCATGTGGAGGAAACAAAGCTTCTTCCGTTACGGATGGAGGTAGTGGAGTCGGTATGTTCAGCCTAAGCCCGAGGTGGTGACTGGGAGGCACCTGCAGCACCCTTTTTGCCTTACGTTGGACCCTACATTGTACTTGGTCAGCGGTGACGGCAGAACCTCAGCGGGAAACATGGTTGTCGTAAGGAGGAGGAACGTGAAAGTGTTTACCTTCGCCTTTTTGCTCATCACAGTAACGTCATTTCTGCTGAACTACACGCACCAGGTGACCACGACCACCTGGGATCTGAGACATCTCATCGTGCAGTTTTCAGAGCAAGTCCAAAAACTCTTCAAGTACCCCAGGAGACCATGCAGCTGTCGCACGTGCATTTCTGAGCTGGGACATTCCCTCTGGTTCGATCAGAGATTTAATTCAACTATGCAACCTTTCCTGACCTCACAAAACGCCTTGATCCCAGAAGAGAGTTACAAGTGGTGGCTGGTAAGTGGGAGGTGTGGATACAGCCCGGCGTTCGTGCAGCGGATGTGGTGTGAGGCTTTGAGCGATGCCAGGCAGATAGCGAGAGACGGTTCCTGCCAAAAGCGTTTGCCGTCTCAGCTGACAAGGCAGAGGTGGAGGAAAGTGGGTGTTTGTGCTGCTGTTTAGCTCGCAGGCTCTCAGAGTGCACGTTCACTTGCTCCAAACTAGAAAAGTTCCTAGCAGAGTTAGGCAGCAAATCCAGAATTTGCAAATGTCTACATTGCCTTTTTTCTCCCTTCTCTTTGAAAGACTAAACTTCATAAGCCGGCTTGTTTCACTTCAGATGGTTAAAAGGGCTTTTGCCATTCGAGGTAGTAAAGCAAACTCGTTGTGAAGTGTGTAATTACCCAGGGGCTGTCCCTACCTTAAGACATGTAAACAATGAGCAGGCTTAAATGGAAAATTATTAATTCCATGTTTATGAGAACAGCCTCGGTTGTGGCCGATAATGTAAAACGGGTCTGTAAAGCACACGAGTGGCCACGGGTCACGGGGAAGGAGCAGCCCCTGCATATCCTTGAGCAGGGTGGTCCAGTGAGCCCAATCCAAGCATCACAGAAGCTAGCAGATACCTTGTTCGAAAAGCACAGAAGGGAAGAAGGTGTATCCTAATGGTTTGCCTAATTAAAGCCCCATTTGAAACAAGACATTGATTAAATGGATTACTCTCGTCCTGTGCCGCAGAGCTGCTAAAGCACAGCAACCCCAGCAAAATAGCAGTTTCATAATAAGTGGCTTTCCTCCTCTTCAGAAAAGTAAGTCTCCCTGTGCCTTTCTTTGAACACACAACAGCCTGCAGTTTGGTGTCCTGCGGTGAGCACAACCCTTGATGTTGAATTCGGGGCTTTTAGCCATTTCCTGGCACGCTGGGGAGGCCCCTCAGGCAGGCACCCACTTTGGAAGTGGGGGCATTTAGCTTTTGGAATAGGCGGCAAAGTGCTGTGGGAATGAGGCTGTATCTGATTTATTACTTCTCACTCCACTGGCTTTTGCATTTACTCGTGAAAAAGATGCCACTGAACTTCAACATCTTTTACTGTTGCATACACGATTTCCTTATTTTATGATGAAACCCTCCTTTTTGCTATGAGTCTCACATAACTCTAGGTGTTGCATCATTTCACCTGCCCCTTGGCCATGACTCAGATTTCCCATTGTTAACTGTAAAAGCAAGACAGAAGAAAAGTGTTAGCAAGACGTTTTGGCTTACACCATCACTTTTTTTTTTTTTTTTTTCTTGCAGCCTTCCCTCTGGTCCCCACATTTCCTAGCTGGGCTTTGCTAAGGCCATGAGAAGGGAAGATGGCAAGCTCAGGTCATAGTTCTTGCCCTGGGGTGAGGTTTCACTAGAGAGCTGAGCTGTTCTGAGGGCTGGCAGTTTTTGGGGGAGGGAGGATGCCCCAAATCGAGGTCAATAGATGAGAGGATGAGGTTGTTCATGGACACCATGAGTGTTGAGGCTGGTTGTGAAGTGCCTCCCTATTGCCTATGAGTACAGGAACCAGGAGCACTCAGCACCTCAAGGAGGTGCCGAGGAGAGGGTGGGATGATCAGTCTTAAATCCTCATCGGTGCAGGGGCTGTGCTCCTGCAGCAGCTGGGCTGAGGAGTCCTGTAAGACACGGCTGAGTGGACAGGGTGCCTCTGCTGAGGGCTCTGCACATCTCCCCCGAGGAAAGACACCCTGCATTCTGCACTCAGCCCCCGCTCTGATTTAAACATGAGGTTTGAATACATTCTCTCTTTAAAAAAAAATTAAAAAATAAAGGGAAGACTTTCAGTACAGAAGTTCGAATTTCTGATTCTCTATCTTGTACTGAAACTGGGAAAAGAAAAAAGCGTACAAATGTCTTACTTCAGCCCAACCTGAAACAGATTGGGGGG
>NW_020799095.1:145659981-145705289 GCF_003259725.1 Athene cunicularia | reverse complement strand
GGGGGGGGGGAGGATAGTTCCTTTTTCAGCTAAATTAAAAACAGTTACTTTCAGGACAGCCAAAAATCTTCTTCCCTTCCAAGCCCAAATAATAGCTGTCCCTTAATTTTCGGGGCTGTGTAACCCTATTTTTAGTGTTTTCATTCATTTTTCTGAATTCAGGTCAAGTTCAAAGAAAATACACCACTTCACAAAATCAAAGGAGTTTTTACTTAGATGGTAAAAATAAATCTAATATTTCCATAGTTTTTCCACTGTATTATTTTTCAGGCAGAAGTTATCTTCAACCAGAAGGTGTGAAATATTTTGGTGATCCCCAAAACTGCATTGTGTATTGGAAATCGGTTAGTTCCTGAAAATACTTGTCCTAATCTCTTATAGATGGAGAAGGTGTCCTGACTACTCTGAAACAAGCTTCTGGGTAAATCCAGGCATGGTGTGGCCTCAGCTCCTCATTGCAATCTATTTCCTGTACACATTGCTTTGGGTAAACCTTTCCAAGACAGTCAGTGTCATTTCTAGAGTAAGTAACTCCCAGGTGCATCCTGACTGTGCTCCCTTTTTGCTGTTCATTTTTAAACTCATCTTCAAAGTGATTCTGAGACTTCAGCCAGTCTTGAAGAAAACATTGCTCATGGCCATGTTTTACTCTCTCTTGCTTTGCCAGCTCAATAATTTGTGACTTTTTACTATATTAGTACTTAAAAGAAGAGGCATGAGGAGACCTTAGATTGCTTAAACTTAATTTCAGGGGAGAAATGACTGTGTGTTCACTCTCAGGAATTGACTTCAGACAATGTGGTGGTTTCGTTATGCTGTAACTGAGACAACGATAACTGCACTGGCGACTTTCCTGTCAAGGAGAGACCCATGTGAGGTGCTTGGACTAAACACAGGCAGAGCCCTTGCCGGAGAGCTGTCTGTCTCCCAAGCTCAGTCTGCCCTCCCTTCCCATTAACCCTGTGCTGTATGTGTGAATAAGGATTATTCACCCAAATAGTCCTGTAGCATTAGTATCCCTCCACTTCTAGGAAGGCAAGATCTGATTTCAGAGCCTAATGACCAGTATTCGAGATGAGGTGACATCTGGGGCCAAAGGGTGGGGTGATTTCACAGGCTGTTTCATGGTTTATTTGGAGAATATATTGTTTAAGCTCTTCCAGCTTGGTAGGGTGTGGCCTTTTGGAAGGAAATATTCATAGCTGCTGTGAATAAAATTACATTGTCCATACTGGAGTTAGCAGTATCACCTGTGTGGGTGTGAAGAAGCAGGGAAGAAAAGGTCAGTGCCAACACACCCACAGTGGCTCATCTTGCTTCACTGGGCTGGGCTGCTTCTGGAGAAGGCACCTGAAAATGTACCCGGCTGTTTCTGTGGTCACGGAAACAAGGGGGCTGTTGTCAGGGCTGTCACTGGCTCTTCATTTCCTTAAATCTACCCAGCTGATAAACTCCCCTTTGGTTACTTTAATCTGGTAAGAAATAATGGCTCAACTTTTCCTCCTGGGTACACCCCTGCAGCTGCTCTGTGCTTTTTGTGACTTAAAGGTGAACTGGAGTCTTCCTCTCTCAGAGGTGATCTGGGCATTAACAATACTCCAGACTGTAACCAGCTTATTAGAAATTCCTCTCCTCTCCCCTCCTCTCCCCTCCTCTCCCCTCCTCTCCCCTCCCTGTGTGTCTGTCTGTCTGTCTATCTGCCTTGCCTCTTCTTACACTCAGGGACTGTGAGAGTCTCAGTGTTTTGGAATGTGGCACCTTATGTTATGTGATGCATTTCTTTCTGTTTATATTTTCTTACCCACCCTCCTGAGCTGGTTCACCTGCAAGGTTTTCATTGTTGTTCCATGACACAAATGCTGTGGACATTTCCACTAAATTTAGTAACCTGTATATAAGGAAACAGGGCAAGAATTATATGCTGTAACATAGCATAGCATTTATTTATAGTTTTCTTGGTTTATTCTCAGGGTTTTTTGGCATTGTTTTTTGTGGTCAGAAAGTATCAAAAATATGAGATCAGAACCTGCTGTTCTAAATCCAAAATAACCCTGTTGAGGTTGATGGATTAAAGCTGTGATAAGTAAAATCAGGCTCAGAGTTCCCTGGCAATTTTATCTGTAGCACATTGTTCATAAACTACCATGTTATAACAATTTTTATCTTGAGTCTTATGATATTTGAGAGGTTTGCTTTCTTTTTTTTCAGAAGAAATCTCAGCTCTTAGGGCCATGTGATTAACGTATCTAAAAGAAAATGTTAGCTTTTAGTCATTATGTTTGTAGGAAAAAACGTAATATATGGCTTAAAGATTTGCTAACCAGACTACAAACAAAAGGGCATCCCCAACACATGCACTGGGGGAGTCATGGAAGCTTCACTTATTTTTAAGTACAGCAGCAGAGCTGTCTTGGCACCTGAGTCATGCATTTTGAATGCTCTTTGTAGAAAATTTGCCCAAATACTTTGATCACCAGAAGTCGTTTTTAAAACTGGGACGCTGTCTGTGATTCTTTGAAAGCAATACAAAGGGCTCTGTGCTTTGAAGGTAGAGTGTTCACAGCAGAAGGTGGTACCAAACCCAGCCCAGGTCCCCAGCTTTAGTCCCTGTGCCTGCTAGATGCGCAGTCCTCCCTGGTGTTGCCCTGCTTGGGTGCAAGCACGAGATCTGGACCAGACTTGGACATACTAGGAGAACCTGATGCTGGGCTACCTCTGGCACACCCCCATGTACACCCAGCTGGGCTGCAGCTCCAGCGAGCACAGATGGATCTGAAGGTGGTCCAAGCTCATGGGTCCCTCTAAGCATTGCAGTGCTCTCTGCCAAGTTGCAAGCATCCTGCAGCCAGAAATGAGGGCACACAGAGCTGGCAGAGGCAGGGTCTTCGCTCCTTAGAGTAGCACGGAGATGACCTGTACCAGCCATGGAAGTCAGAAATAATACAATTTGGCATATGCATATTACTGTGTGTTATTTGCATAATATATGCACATTACAGTCAGATTTGAGAATGCATATATTTGACAGACACAAATCATTAAACAAAGCCCAAACTCTTGAAAGCCCCTATATTCTCCTCCTTAATCTCTTTGATGCATAGTAATTGCAGGACATTAAACATAACAATAATAACACCATATTTTCCAGACCAAGGAGGCATTTTTCAAATTGATGGTTCCCTTTTAACCTCTCCTTCAGTCTGCAAAATGGAGATTACCTGGATTTGCCCCATCAGGCTGTTGCTAGGATTAATCTTTGTACAGTGTCTTACAGCTGGGAAGCGTTGCATGAGTATTAATGCCTCCGAACTGCTACAGCAAGGCAATTAGTAGCCGTGCAAAAGAGATTCTCATGGGGCTTTATTCCCTCATTATCTTTTAAAAACAGTTTAAAAAAAATTAGAAAAGCCACAAAACCCAGTATTGCTACACCAGCTTCCCCAGGCTGCCTGGCTGTGTGCTTGCAGGGCAGCCCCAGCAGTGCTGGCTCTGCCAAACCCACAGCTATACCTGCCTGTCCACCATGAGGGTTGTGTCTGGGTCCGTGCTCCATCTGCATCCACATCACACCAATGATTACTGGTTAAGCGGGGTATTTTCTACCTGCTCTAGTAAGTTGGAATTTTGAAGGTGTATTTAAAACGCTGCCAAACTTGTCCATGGATGCAGGATGCAAAGGCACCAGGAGAGCTTTCCTTTGAGGCTCTCCTGACTGTAGCTGTGTCCTCACCGCTCTAAGCTATTAGCTCTGAGCAGCCTTGGCTGAATTCACACCTCCCTTTGCATCCCTTTAGCTGAGCTTTGGGTATTGCTTCTTGGCAATTGCTGGCAATGTGATGATACCAGAGAGCCCAAGGAAGCCTTCCTAGAAGTTTAGAACAGTGAAGTCCCTTGTCATTCTTAATGGAGGCATGTACCCAGTAATGAAAGGAAGAGCAACAGGCTCTTCCTTGGAAAGCCATTCATGGATAAAGAGGGGAAGTTCATAAACTTTGAGAGTTCTTTTTTCTTTTCCCCCCCCCCCCCCGCGCTTTTTTTAAATAAGATCATGCAAAACCAGCTAGTAAACTTCTGTATGTGAAGTGGGGAGTTTCAAAGGCCAGGATGACAGAGTAGTTTGCCTTCCCTGTGAAGGTGATTAGGAAACATCTCAATCTGGACTCCCAGTTATAGTTTTTAACAACCTGAGGTGAAGGGTTGACTCTCGAGTGCTAGACAAATAGTTTATGGAGGGGAGCTGGAGTTTTAAGTGATCTAGTGATAATTTATATGTGGACACAAGGTGGGTTAAGATGCTTTTTGGACTTGGGCAACAGGTTAAGCTGCATCATTAGATGCAGCTGTTGTTTGCATAGACTTCTGAGAAAAGCAGCCACTTCACTCAGGACACCAGTCAGGTATTTCAGTGTATTTAAGCCCACTTCTAGCAGCTGTATCTATACACACATTCCTGGCACACATCTATGGCACTTGGAGGGAGGATGCTGTCCCAACAGATGCACGTGGCACTGCTATGGCTCTGCCTTGCATGTCACGGACAGACCTTCACCCAGTGCTTCTATCAGTTTATGGGAAAGACCAGATGGGTGGGAGCTTGTTAAAAAAAAAAGACTCAAAAAAATGACAAAAATTTGGTGTGGGAAAGTGAACTTGTGGCTTGTAATTGTAATGCTATTAAAATTATCTTTTTCAAGAAGTCAAGTAAACATAGCACAGTAAGGAACTGGCTGCACATTAAGTCTGAACTTTTAAAAACTATCTGCCTTGAATTTAATCAGTTTCATTGCCCACTCTGCTCTGTTTTGCTGAAATGTCAAAGACTAGCCAGTGCTGGTTGAAGATTATGCCTGAAGAGTATAGTCCAACCACATAATCACTGATGAAATTAAACAGAGCCGTTTTAATGATGGATGTCTTATTTTATAGATGTTCAGCACACAGTGCAATAAGTTCATCATTCTATTTGAGGTCACTGAGGGAATCTATAAGTAACAATGTCTGCTGTAGAAGTTGAGCACAACCAAGGGATGGTAGGATGATGGTGTCCTGCTTTCAGGCTGGTGTTGGTGACCATGTTTTAACTTAGTGTCAATAGACTTACCCTAGACCAACAGCAGCATAACAGAAAGAAAAGGCAGATCCCTGTTTTGTATAACTGAATGTGTCTATCCATGATAATGTTTCTACCATTTTAATGCATCAAACAGAAGTCAATATTCCATGTCCTTTCCTTTCATGATGCTATCATTCTGGCTGAAAAGGCAATTTACCTTAATAAGGGGGCTCAGTGACTTAGAATTTTCTGAAAATTACCTCCCTCATCTGAATTTTCTTAGTCAAAATCAGTTCAAGAACAGGTTTTTGGTTTGGGTTTTGTTTGTTTGTTTGTTTGTTTTTTTCCCCCAAATAACTATGTTCTTAAAAATGTTTTAGTGCATGTTTGATGGTTTTCCCTTTAATTTCTTAAAGACAGTTAAAGTCAGTTCACCTTTACAGAGAGATAGTATACATGAGTGTATGCACATCCATGTTTAAATTACTCAAAATAAGTTCCTTTTTAAAGGAACACCTGATACTACACTCTAAGACATCTATGAAGTCGCCATTTATCTTGAAGGCTTCGGGCTTTCTAATATTAAGTGGTTTTCACATATTTAGAGTAAAAACAGGTTTAGACTGGATTCATAAAGAATGTATAAGACTTTAGATACGTGACCACGTGTTTGTAGCATCAAATTTAGAAGAAGATAAGCTTTTTCACCTAATTGAGCCATCCACTGAATAGTGACTTGTGCGGTAATAATGGCAGTGCTTGTCTGGACATCCCAATTACCTTGCATCCTAATCATCTTGTACAGTCCATATATGAGTATATAGGCTAACAAGCCTTAGCAGGAACATGAAGTCTATGTATGCAGAGAGACCTGGACAGGCTGGAGCCATGGGCTGAGCCCAACTGGGGGAGTTTCACTAAGGGCAAATGCCGGGGGCTGCCCTTGGGCCACAACAACCCCCAGCAGCGCTACAGGCTTGGGGAGGAGTGGCTGGAGAGCTGCCAGTCAGAGAGGGACCTGGGGGGGTGATTGACAGCCGGCTGAACAGGAGCCAGCAGTGTGCCCAGGGGGCCAAGAAGGCCAATGGCATCCTGGCTTGTGTCAGCAATAGCGTGGCCAGCAGGGACAGGGAAGGGATCTGAGCCCTGTGCTCGGCACTGGTGAGGCCGCCCCTCGATTCCTGTGTTCAGTTTTGGGCCCCTCACTACAAAAAGGACATTGAATGACTCGAGCGTGTCCAGAGAAGGGCAACGGAGCTGGGGCAGGGTCTGGAGCACAGGTCGTACGGGGAGCGGCTGAGGGAACTGGGGGGGTTTAGTCTGGAGAAGAGGAGGCTGAGGGGAGACCTCATCACCTTCTACAGCTCCCTGACAGGAGGGTGCAGAGAGCTG
Organism: Athene cunicularia; assembly: GCF_003259725.1. Classification (NCBI taxonomy): domain Eukaryota; kingdom Metazoa; phylum Chordata; class Aves; order Strigiformes; family Strigidae; genus Athene; species Athene cunicularia. The sequence continues at coordinate 145,698,844 of NW_020799095.1, read as the reverse complement.
GGGATGAGTCTCTTGAACCAAGTAACAAGCGATAGGACAAGAGGGAATGGCCTCAAGTTGCACAAGGGAAGGTTTAGACTAGATATTCGGAAGCATTTCTTTCCAGAAGGGGTTGTTGGGCGTTGGAATGGGCTGCCCAGGGAGGTGGTGGAGTCCCCATCCCTGGACGGGTTGAAGAGTCGGATCGACATAGCGCTGAGGGATCTGGTGTAGTTGGGAACTGTCAGTGTGAGGTTAATGGTTGGACTGGGTGATCTTCAAGGTTCTTTGCATCCTAGACAATTCTGTGATTCTATGCAACGTTTCTTTCTTTCAAGTTATTGGCCCCAATGTTATCTTGTAGCTTTGAGCTCCACAGACTCTTGTTCAGTTCAGAGCAAATAAGGTTGCTTTACTTAGTTCTGCAAACAAACAGCACAAAATTTAAACAAAAATTATAGTGATAAAACTTTTTGTGTGTGTGAGAGAGAGATAGCAGAACAAATTAACAGTTCCTGGTGCAGTGGAGGGAAACGCATCAGAAACTAAGGCCAGGCTGTTGCTGGGAGTCATGGGAAAAGGTGTTTCTCCTCTCTTCCTCCCTGTCTCTCCTCACCCTAGGCTGGCAGAGCAAGGGTAGAGCCTTTTGGCATATTTTGTGTTAGGAGCCATTCTCCCTTTGTGAACTTACAAGTGACACCACAAGGATGGGGGATGATTTTTGTGAGCCTGCCAACACTCCCAAACTCTTAGTAACACTCAGGGAACAGAGCCCCAGAAGGGGAGTGTCTGACCATCACCTGCCCTTCACCTTGCCTGTACCTTCCCGATCTAGCCATTGTTTCCACCATGCACCACAGAGCTGCTACAAAAGAGTTTCCCTCCATGGCAACAGACACAATGACCAAGTTCCGGGTGGTTTTCTTCATCCTGGAGAATTTTTAAGATTATTTTACATCCTCAACCCTCAGGGCTAAATCTACTTCACTGTAGTTTCCTGTTGCATTAGCAGCTGGTTCCTCCAGTTCAGAACAGCAGCAATAAGATCTCTCATTCCCACGTCTGTCCTATGCCAAAATTTATGGGAGTGTCAGCCACTCCTGTGCTCCATAAGGTTCACTGAGACTTTTCTGTCCTTCCTAGAAGGGTTAAAAGAAATCTTATACATGTCCTAACAGAAGATATCTGGTCCAAGGTTGGGATTAAGTTTATAGATACCAGAGAAACATTCATTCTGCTAAGGTCAGCCTTGGGGAGACCACATAATCTGTTCCACCATGGCTGGATGGGGACTGAGGAGGTGTGGGGATCCAAGGAGAAGAAAAGGGGAAGCGGGTTAAAAAAGTTAATGGAAAGGATTTTTTACTTTTTTCCACACTTCTGCTCCCAACCTGAAGCCTTGTAGCGCATCCTGCAGGAGACAGTGTCTGCAGGTAGATGTAAGATTGGTCTTTGAGAAGACATTTGAAGCTGTGTCTTGCTCACAGAAAGACTAGCTGTATGGGTAACCTGGAGTGATTTTTCTCCCTGACAGAAACTGCAAGGAGAGAAAACTCCAAAGAATATTAATGCTACTCTCAAGGAATTGTTTGGGATCATTCCTGGGGTTGGGGATCCGCTGCAGGAGCGAGGCACTTACACATGCAGACGATGCGCCGTCGTGGGCAACTCTGGGAACCTTCGGCAGTCTCAGTATGGCCAAGATATTGACTCCCATGACTTTGTACTCAGGTGAGTAGGCATCGCCTTGGCTCCAGATGTCTCTGTTGTTTGAGATTCACTGGTATCTTTTGGGGACAAGTGAGCAAACAAGATTTCAGGGGCTATCTAGTGAAATCTGGTACTTAGGTCAAATCTAAGTTTCAGGGAAGTAAATTATGTGTGTTGGAGATATGATGTCATGTTTTATCTGGGGGAAAAAAACATGTATAGGTATTGGTACTGTAGCTTATTCTGCACTATCCATAATTGCCTGTGTTAAAAAATGTATCTGAAAAAGAAATGCAGTTTTAAGTAAAAGTTATTTCTGCAACTAGTACTTACAATCCTTTTCACACTTAATTGACTGTATCAGATTTGACATTCTTGCACCAGTTCATACTTAAGCAACAGTGGGGTGGAAAAGACAAGTCACTTTGCAATGGACAGGAGACAACTGGTCGCATTGCCTCTGCCTTTCAAGGCAATGAAAGTTGGCTATTTTGTCCTACTGAAATTCAAATGGGAACTAGGTAAGCAGAGCTAATCACCCAGAGGGCAGCCAGGATATCTGGGCTGACTAAGTTCATCTCCAGCGTGTTGTCCAGCTTTCACACTGCAGCTGCAAGTACAGCACAATTTGGGAAGGAAAACAGGGCAGGTCAGAGGGCCTGGCAGGGAGAGATTGCTATTGGAAATACCACATGTGGGATTATACTCTCAGAAATAGCGTAAGTTTTAGTAGGAAGCTGTGCACTGAAGTCAAGAGTGAATCAGCAGAAGATCAACACTATCTGAACTGTTAAGCCACCTTAGGCCACTTCACTTCCAATGTGGCTTGAACATGCTGTAGAGTCTTCATATGACATCTAAATGTTCACGGTAAATCATTTCAGGAGTTGCTTCCTTCAGCTGTGTATCTTGCCCTCTGCCAAAAGTACCTCCCCGAAGGCAGAGGCAGCCAACCTGGTCTTCAGATCCATGAAGGCAAGTAAAGAGCCCTCAGCGTTAGGTCTGCAGGTTGCAAATGTGAGGCAGTTGAGGTGCCTTTATGCTGTAATTCCATGTTCCTCACTAGGAGACAGCCCCATTCCTGTGTGGACTCTCTTATCTTATCTGGTCTGTGTCTCCAGATTTATGCAGAAAAGTCTTTGCTAGACCCAAAAGCTATTTTTTGGAGCAGCAACTAAAGAGTAACACACTCAGATGCATGTTTCTACTTCGAGGCCTTGCCCTTCTCGTAGCCATGCATCCCCGGTAAGGGAGAAACTCTCTGTGACTTGGAATTGAACCTTCCAGCCTCAGATTTATATCTGAGCAATCTCAAGCCAGATATGAAGGTAAGACACAAGGTTTTAAGATTCACCATGGAAATCTGTGCAGAGAAGGTGACCCCTCTGTGTGTTAATCCAAAAAAATCTGATGACCCGGTATTCACTTGCAAATCTCCAGCAATACAGCCAAGTGCGGGGAAAAGCCAGGGAATCTGAGGGGACATCTTTGCTCTCAGACACTGTTCCAGCTCACTTTTATTTGTTTAAGTGTCTACTTTCATGACAGAAGGAAATCCTTGCTCAGTCCTTCCTGCTGAGTCTGGGTGTGAATGCTGCCTTCTGCCATGTCACACAAGGCAGCCCACCACAGATGGTGGGGAAAATACACAGACCTGAGGGCAGCTTGTGACCAACATAACCAAGATGCCACCCTTGGCTTTGTCCTGATGGAAAGAAAACCCCATATTTATACCTTAGACTGACTAATCTCATAGCAAACATAGTAAGTCTCATGCTTTATTAGTATTTCTACACAGTACAATGTGGGTCGCTGGCAGGGAAGAGGCTAATTCAATAAGTCCACACAGGCTGACAGGCTGTTCTGCCTATGCTAATAACTCCCTCTGAGGGAATTAGAAGAAACTTAACTAATTCACCTGGGGGAGAACTGCAGTAACACACCCTGGCATAGACTTGTTACATAGATTTTACCTCCCCCATTATCGGTGATGTGGGCAGTATGTTGTCTGGCAATGTACGATGCTTCTCATCACCTCATCAGCTACATCCTTCCTTGTCCTCCCTGCACTTCTGCCAGGAGCTGAGCTAATGTCTCTGCAGAAGACTCCACTGGACTTTAGAGAAACCCCATTCTCCTCAGAGCCAGCTTAGGATTTTTTTTTCCATGGTGTTGCACAGCACTCTGGATTCATGCAAGGTCAGTCAGAGCCACTTTGGGGATCTCTAATTTGTGTTATGCTGACACCACAGAAACATTCAAATCTTTACCAGCGGGGAACTAATTTATCAGGGAAGGAATTGCTGATGTGTCCCCAGATTTGCTTTCAGAAGAAAACACAAGTGTAGAGGTATTTCTGCAATCCTGAGCTCAGAAACCCCCACTCTGTTCCCAGGTACACCCAACACAAGGTAGCTCTGCTGGCCAGCATGTTTTGACTGAGCCCTGGTGGCCCCTGGACAGATCTCCAAGCACTGACCCCAGAGTTACCTAAAGCACACCATGGTGCAGGGAGTGACCCTAAGTAGATGTAATGAAATTGGAGGACATACTACGAAGTAAGGTTTGAGTAAATGATGTGTCAGCAACAGGTCCTGTATTTGTCACTGTGGCTTTGGTGCATTTTCATGGGAGGACCATAAAAGAAATTTGCTTCTTCTTATCACAGATAACATGGTTTGTTACCTTGATCCTAGACATTCAAATACACCTGTACAGATGGGGGAGAATGAAACTGCAAGAAGTCAAGCTGCTGGACTTCAGGGCAATGTTTTTCTCACCTACTGGAGGCTGCAGATTTAGGATGAAAGGAGATGTGTTTCCATGGACTTAACCACTTTTTTGACCAGCTCTCTGCTGACTGTGAAGGAAATGCAGGGATGTGCTCAGAGATACACCTGCTTGGTAGACACTCCCATTCAGTCCAAGAAATACCACACTAAAGCTGAGCTTTCATTTGCTGCTAATTTATCCACATGGGTGGTGGACATTTCAGCCTGCTTGAGGATCCCTACATTCTGTCAAGGCTGTCTGCAGAGCCTGCATGCAGCACTCAGCTGTGGGAGCACTTTCCTGCCACCTCAAGCAAATGATTTGGGGAAGATTTACATGTATTTGTACCTATCTAATTTGTCTCCTTCTTCACTCTCTCACTTCTTACATTTGGGCTGCAGAATGAACCGTGCCCCCACCGCTGGCTACGAATCAGATGTTGGGAGCAAAACCACTCACCACTTTGTTTACCCTGAGAGCTACAAAGAACTGGCGGAAAATGTGAGCATGATCCTGATCCCCTTCAAAACCCTGGACCTGCGCTGGGTTGTCACTGCTCTCACCACAGGCACCATCAACTTGTGAGTAAGGGCAGGCTGAAAGGGTGGGAGCTCCTGCATCTCATGTTGCTATAGGAGATAAAAGCCCTTGCTGGGCAAATAATACCAGCTTCTGATAAGGCCTAGAGGAGGTTTACAGACCCTCTCAGGTCAAAGTTCAGTCCTGAACACTTGCTTTCTAGGAAAAGCTTAATGTTACAATGCAGTGTTTGAGGCAAAGATCCAGCTTTTCACAGCCCCACACAGTGGTCTCAAGAGAAATGAAAAAGGGAGATTTTGCTGATGGAGACAGCCAGTACCACCAGTGGTTTCCTGGGCTTTGGGGTTCAGTGCCTCATTTTGGGCTTCTGCTTATCCTTCCTCCTCTGTGGTCCCTTGGGAGTACAGCGAGTGCAGTGAGCATGCCTGTACCCAGATGTACCCATCAGAAAGCCATCTGCAGAATCAGGTGCTTAGTGGTCCTAGACACCTGGATTATCCTACCTGAGACACTTGGATGGCCAATGTTATCCCACTTGCAGAAGAGGACAAGGAGGCAGAGGGAAGTACAGATTGCTCACACAAGGCAGTCAGAGCAGAAGCAGACTGCAGCACTCAGTGCCCCATCCACAGCATCGTCCCCTGGGCAGGTCAGTCAGGAGTTTGGTCGGGTTTTCCTGCTGGAATGTGATCAAGAGCCGTGCAGAAGAGACAGTGTTGGTTTGTGTGTCACCTGTGCGCCTTAGCCTTAAATTCACATGTCAGTAATGTGCCGTGCTCGTATTTATTCTCCATTTCATCTTTATGAGTGCTTTCAGAAGTAAATGTTGTCCAGCTTAATACATTTATGGCAACACTAGAATTAGAAATTTGTCTTCTGGATGCCTGCTAGCAGATTTTCTCCCTTCCTTTAAGCTGGCTTTTCCTAATCCAGAGAATAAAATATGTGACATTTGCACTGTGTGTGAGGTTATCTACTAGATGCAAAACCACAGCCTTCTGGGACTGCTCAGTGGCACTCTGTTACACATAGACAACAAGAGTAGATCAGATTACTTTAGTCCAGAGAGAAATATTTCAAGACATTTCAACTTTTTTCCCAATTTCAGAGTCTCAGAAGATTACAAATTTGGGAAAAGTATATCCCTGATAACTGGGCATAAGACCCACTTCACATTTTTAAGGAAAATGTTTTGATGGGTTAACAAATGGAGTTTTATTTCTTCTTCTCTTTTTCTTTTGTCTCTTTACAAATGTGTTTTAGATTCTTTTCATTTCTTATTAAGATTCTCTTGTAATAAATCTGGTTTCGTGCCTTTTTACCTTTTTTGCCACCAGCACTTAGTATATACAGTCATAAATTGTCTTGAAAAAATCCATCTTCAGGACACACTTGTAACTTGGAAAAATCATCCCACTTAGAAAACTGGCTAAAAAATATCACAGTTTTTTTGCAAGACTTAGGGGTTTTTTTCCTTTTAGAAGCTATATTGATTAAAAAAGGTGGAGAACCTCTGCCTTTAAGCCTGGATCCAAATCCTACCATAAGTAATGGAAAGCTCCCAGCTGCCCTCAGCGTCATTTGAATGAAGCCCCTTGCTGCATCTTTGTTCTATCTGTGCCTGCACTAGGAAGAGGAGCCCACAGAGAACCAGTTCCTGCTGTCGTCGTGCATCTGTGTTTCTCTCACTGTCACTGCTCTGTGCCCAGATTGCAAAGCTGTTCTCTACTTTTTGTCAAGTATTTACCTTCAGAAGTGGCAGCAAGTGGGTTGCCACAGTAAAGTTGAGTGAGCCTTTAGCCTATCAGGGAGATATCTGGCTAACTACAAGGCAGTCACAGCACTGGAAAAGGAAAAACATCTTTTCTTAATAAATTACAGGATATATTATATATTTATAATTAGATTGTATACCTGGGCTTGGCAAGCATCTGGTATAAATTAGCGTGTTAGTAGTTAACCACATGGAAGAAATACCAGTATTTTAAGATTTTTTGCCATGCTCAAGGCAGGGAAATTGCATAATTAATAAGCTGGTACATTCTGGAATAATAAAACCAGAAAATCATAAGCACACAAATCATAACAATATATGTAACATAATTTTAGGCTAGCAGAATAAACCTATGAGCACTCATTAAACACAATGTCAGATGCAGTGTGTAAGGAAATTGTTGAGTGTACATTTGTAAAGAGGAGAAGGTATGAAATAAAAATAAAGCCTATCTGAAATTTGGTATTTTAGAAGAGAAGAAATACTCATCTTCTTACCCCAACCTGTGTGGCCATCATGCCTTGTGCACAGGCTGCATGGTATCAACTGATGTTAGGTTAAAACCTAAGTGCACTCATTATTGAAAAAGATAAACATCCTGTATCAGTTAGATTGTGACACAATGTTTAATTTTCTGTATCCCATTCAAATGAAGTAATAATCTCCTAAGACTCAAAACCCATAAATTCATCATTCTCCTCCCAGTAGTAGAATAATTCAAGCAATTTTTACAGTTCAAAACAAAAGCCAAACTACAGATGGCCTTAATATTAGATTGAATTGATAGATGAATGATTCTCTCAGACATGTCCCATTTGACTGATGGATGTCCCATTTCAAAGTTGCTCTCTGAGACTGAGCATTATCCCAGAAAAGATCAAGAAAAGCCTTCTAGAACAGAAAACCTTCAGGCCCTCATCAGTCATATATATAGCCTAGTTGCCTTAACTTGCCTTCTGCAATTTAGGAATCTCTGTATTAAAAAAAAAAAAACCACTTGGTTTGGCAAAGGACAATTTTTGTATTCCTTAACATTTCCACATCTTCCACTTGGGTCAAGGGTACAGTAAATATCCTGTACAAGGTGGCCAGTAATGATGGCAGACTTCACTAGAGCTCTGAAAAGTGGCTTGTAGAAAATGTTTTCCAAATTATACGTATCCACCTTCATGACAGGCTTCACTCTTTGTCCTGCTCCAGTGTGGTACTTAGTCACTAACTCCCTGGCTGCTATGTAGCCCAGGTTTTACATGATCATAATGGCATAGGTCTCCATTTGGTTTTAGTCAGTGTGCCAGTACTTTCTGTGCAGTTGTATGAAATTCTGCAGCCAAGTAGCATCAGAACTTGGGTATTGCTTCCAAAAAAATGAAATATCCCATGATTAAAATGACTGTCATCTGACAAGAGCTACAGTAGTCTCCTGGTTGGATCAGAGTTGTCTGCACATACTGTCTTGAACACTGCATACTGATCTCTTTGGTTTATTACTGTGCCTAGCTAGATGTCCGTGTAATATGGTCCCCTTGTTTCCTCCACATCACCTTTTCAGAAAAGACTCATTGTTTATTTATATAATAATGAGATTTTACCAGCAAAGAAGCCCTTTTTGCCTTCATAACCACAAAAAGGACATGGGTTCACTGAGCCTGCTTCTCCTGACTTTGTTTATCAAGGTGAGACGTGGGAAGGAGATGCAAGGGCAGATTTGCTGAGAGCAGATTAAAAAGTCTGCATGGGTGTCCCCTTCCCCATTAGCATCTTGTGTCACATCTCAGGAGGGCTGGAGCACACCCACCACCTCTTCCACTGCATCCAGCCCAGAGCAGGGATTGCAGGTCAGGGATGGCCAGAAGGAGAGGAGGACATTGCTAGCTCACTACTGCTTTGGGAAGACTTAATGTTTCAAAGTGCTGATGATCCATGGTTCAAAGAGAAATTAAACCTTAATGACAGGAACCTTGTTGTTACCAAAAATCAAGCAAAAACACTTAGATGGAACTAATGGAAAGCTTTAGTGATTTACCGCAACCCATCTAAAAAGTATGCAGGGTGCATTTTGGGATATACTCCAATTGCAAGGCCAGTTCACTAGAATTTTTTTTCTTGAAACAAACTCGGAGATTTTTTTCTTACAGCACTCATGATGAGCTGTGCAATGCCAGCAGGCACTGTGCATGAGATATGGGGAAAAAAAGATGGTTTTGTTTTCAAGGCATGACTCGTGATTTTGACCCGGTCATAATGTATGACTTGGAAGTTTGATACTGGGAACTGCAGGAAGCCTTCAGCGTTCCCCTGGGGAGGAGGGGAATAGCTGGCAGGCAAGGGGCTGTGTACTAGGAATGCCCGAGTTGCACATAACCACAGAAATTATGAACTCCACTACCACCTACTCTGAAAATCATGCAGTACCTACAAGTATTAGGAGGGAAAAGTCTCCCCCTAGTGGGAAAAGATTTTTCTGCCATGAAATTAAAATGGAAAGACCTTCCCATCATCAAAGTGCAAAGACTGCAACAGTCATGATCCAAGAATCAGAAGTCACGGGCTCCACATAATATTGGCTCTACACTATATTGTCAACTAAATCTTTGGTGTTCTACTGTCAATAATTAACTTGAAAATTGAAAAATGTAATGGCTTGCTATGAAGTTGCTTCAGTGACAGCTCGGTTCTTTTCACGCCATATTACTTAATTACAGCCTCATTTTACAACAACTTCAATTTATTACTTTCAAATAATTTTCATTTATTACTGTACATGAAGAATAGTCTTTCTTTCTTTGGAAATACATATAAATATTGGTATGTTGGGCTTTTATTAATCTTGTTGTTGTGGGTTTTTTGTTCTTTTAACAGCACATATGTTCCAGTTCCACGGAAAATCAAAGTCAAAAAAGAAAAGGTGAGCAATGCTGGTTTATGACTTTGTTCTGCTAATCTACTTGTAGGTCTTTTGCCTCTTTGGGAGATGGCAAGAACCCAGGGAACCCCTTGACATTCATAAAAACTGCAACCAAAACACACACATTTTACAAGGCTCAAGTAAACTAAAGGTTTAGCTTCTGTGTGCCATTCAGGCCATAGATCAACCACTAAATAACTGAGGTTGGAAAGAAACTGCTCTTGCGACTGTGCCATTGCATTGCTGTTGTTCTGAGGTTGCATTGCTTCCTCTGGTACTGCTCAGGGAGATTTAAGGTGCACCATTGGCCAACAGTGCTCACTCTCAACAGCAGTTGCTCTGTTCCCACCCACTGGAGTCATCTGGATGTAACAACAATCTGAGCTGTGAAGTCTGGGTTTTTTTAATAATTTGACTGCTTGAACACCATGGATGTTTCTCACTCCCTGATCATTCCTTGTAATAAGGCGCTAAGTGAACTCTGAACAAATAAAGCTGTGTGTTTTCAAGTCTGTGGAGAATTCATGATAACGTCAATGGCAGCTGGGGAAGGCTCTTAGGCTGCAGCTGTAATAACTACCTGTACCAATTAAACAAGCTTGGAGTCTGGGCTCAGGCCAAGTCCATGCTGGTTTTATCCTGGGTGTATTAATACTCTCCCGGGTAATGTTCAAGCAAAGGTTGGAGGATAGCACAGACCAGGGAATATTCCCTGTTTTGCACAGGGACAGAATTGGGAAATGTGGACATGATCTGTGCCATGCCACTCCCTCAAGAGTAACAAAATATCTCTGACCCATTTTATTTCATAGTGTGAATGTGTAGAAGGCAGGCGGTCAGGACCTCACTTCTCTGAGAAAGTCAAAGAAAGATGGATAAAGCTGGTGCCCACCCTACAACAGTCAGAACAGAGTGCATCCCATTGCCCAAGTATGCTGTGGTTTCATAGACATGTCCTACTGCTGGAGGCAGGATTTCCCATGGGGCAGGGTGGTCGTTCCCATGTTGGACATTTAGCCACCATGTGATGACTTTTGTTGTTGTAGCTGCATGGTTTTAGGACATAAGCAAGGCAGGTTATGTAGGGAGAGAAAAAACCACTTCCTTTTCCATAGACTTTCCAGCAAAATAAAAGTCTCATTCTCTCAGCCTTTGGAGAGGCTGATTTTCAAAGAGGCTCAGGCTCCTAATGTCTCAAGGGCTGGTAAAATATGTTAGCCCCAGAGCCCCAAATTACAGATTAAAGCATATGTCCTTCATTCAGGAGGCCAGGTTTTGCCAAAGGCTTCACATGAGACCTTTAACTAGTATCAGTTTATATCCCTGTGCTTCAAACGGTGGACCTCTAGGGGGTATTAAATAATCACTTAGCTCATCCCGACCTGTTGTGAGGAACATAATAACCTCTGCAAAACCCTTGTAAGATGCACTACAGCAATTTGTTAAACTCCTGTCACAGTTGAGTAGCACCAGCCCAGGGTACGGCTGGCGATATGCAGCAGCTTCCTGAGGAGCGGGGACATGAGAAGCTTGTATTTCTTCCCACACCATGCAATGCAAAACACGCTGTGCGAAGCGATTACACACAGATACAATATCAGCAATTAACCTCTGACTTTGTAAAAGGAAAAGCCCTGCAGCTAACCAGATAGCACTCAAATGCTGTCACTCTAATTACAAACACAGCATGGAGGGAAAAGCTTCTCTTCACCTGATTCAGGGAAGGGGGTTGAAACCAAGGGCTCCCACCAGTCCTTGGATTGACTGTACACTCAGGTCTGATCTTAAGTTCTCTGTCTCTATTAGATGGCTTCATAATTTCCCCAGGAAATAACCAAGTGCAATTTATGTCTTATAAAAGAAAAAAAAAAAAAAAAGTATAGAAAAATAGCATGTTTGGGAAACTGGAGAAATGCAGCTGATGCAACCTGATAGGCTACCTGACCCCTGGTTTCCTTAGATCTGTACCTAAGGAGTTACCAAGACATGGTTGTCATACTGCAAAGAAGATGCAGTCAATCTTACATTTCCACACAAATTGGGCTTGACAATCTTAAAGGTCTTTTCCAACCTAAGTGATTCTATGATTCTGTGAAATCTGGCATGGTATCTTATGCTTGCCTTGCTCAGGCCTCCAACTTCCCAGAGCTCACCTGCATTACAACAGAATGATACAAGGAGACTTGAATGCCTAATTTTCTTCTCACCTGTGACATTTCATACCCATTGGTTTCAGTAGAAATCACCAAGGAATGAATATTCATGTGCAACTACATATGAGAAATATTCTTGAATGCAGTTAACTATGGGACTTTATTTTTCCCTTTCACCTGCTCCCCTCAGGGAATAACTATTATTCCTTTATCCCCCACTCCCCATACAAGTGACCTTTGGAGGATGACATGCTACCATTGCTTTTTTTCCCAGGGTATTTTACTAATGAGTCTTTCTCTCCAATTTTGCCTAGATCCTGGTTTATAATCCAGCTTTTATGAAATATGTCTACGAAAACTGGCTCCAGCATCATGGGAGATACCCCTCCACAGGCCTTCTGTCTTTGATGCTGGCACTCCACCTATGTGACGAGGTAAAGTCTGGCTGTGTTTGGGAATATGGACAAAAAATAAGGAAGTGCCAGGAACATGCCCTGGCTACTCTCTCAGCCTGTATTTCCCATCCTCCATCTTCTCTGCGGTTTGCTTCTTCGGACAGATGCAGAGTCCTTAGTAACATGCAGATATGCTCAACTGACAGTGGAAGATTTTTTTAACGTCAGCAGCTGATAAGGTTTAAGATGCATTTGAGGGGAATATAATTAAACACAAATAGTGGGATTACACTTGCTATCAAGACGTGCCCATCTTGTTAGCAGAAGTCCCAATTATATTTTGTGTCACTCTTAAGGCACCAAGAGCCAATGGTGTTGACATGGGCATGCCCTCTGCCTCCAGCTGCCAGGCCAGAAAAGTACGAATCTCTTGGCCTTGTGTGACATCTGCCTGCCTTAAGTAGATGTATTGACTACTAAAGGACACCTCAAATAGCACTTATGTTTGGGCAACTGCACTGAGGTCTTATCTGTCTAGTCAGTGGAGCCAAGAGGCTGACTCAGCAAATCAGCCTCCTGGTAAGACATTCGGGGAGCAGGATCACTGCCTGGTTTCCACTGACTGTGCTGCCTGGATCACCACTGACTGTAATGGATGCTCAGGCACCTCCATTTGAATATCTAAATCTTAAACATAATCTCACCTGAAGAACTATGATGACCACCTCTTACATAAGCCAGTTTGGGGAATGCAGATGGTCTATTTTCAAACCCAAGCTTGTGGGTTTATACAGTAGGTTAAGATAAATGTTGCTGCTCCAGCAGTTACTTGAGGAAATTCCCTGTCTTGAGTGATGTGAGGTGCTCCTAGGTGATTGGAAACTTAGCGAGTTAGTGTAAGTCCAGGTCAGCTCTACAAAATCAAGAATGGGCTTCTCAGCATGGGGGATGAAAATCACCATGCTGGCAAAATCCCTGGCCTGGACACAGACTTGCTGATGAAAGAGAGCTTTTGTCACCTAGGCCTGTGTTGAGTGGAGATGTGATGTAACTACTCCTAATGATGCTGGCAGAAAGAATGGGCAGCTTGGGTAGAGCCTGTTTTCCAGTAAGCAGTCAATGAGCAAGTCTCTGACATTACCAAAAAAAATATAAAACCACCTCATATTTGGGTGGGTCCAGGTGCAGGTGAGTTAAGGAGCTGGTTTTGTGGACTATGACCATTCAAATCCAGCCATATTGCCACTCTCAGTTTAAATAAATTAACTGTGATGTTTGGACTTTTACCACCAGAGGAGACAGGCATAGCCATCAATGAATGAGCCTTCGAAGGGGAGAGGAAAGACCATAGGTGTATATACACACAAAGAACATCATGTCCATCTGCCTCTGGAGTGCTTGCAGATGTCATATAATTAAGCATATATGTGAGGGTTGACATGGATCATTATTTTGAAGACTAAGAACAAAACCAAAATTTTTCCACTCTTTGTGGCCTTAATCAGCTAAAGTGGAGATTCCCATCCCAAGCCACTGATGTCCTGAGGCCAAACATCATGCTTAGGGATAGGAAGGTGTTTTCAATATTGCTAAATAAGAGTTTGTGGATGGAAAATTCCTTTTCCATCTGAGTTCAGGTATGGTGGTGGTCTCAGCAATAGCTTAGGATCTAATGTCTCTTGAGCAGGCCTTGGGGTGTTATTCCGTGGTTGTGTTGTCTCATGCAGCAGAATAGCTTGGGACACCACTGAAGTCCTTAGGTGCTGCTGCCCATTTTTGAATCAAGAGAGTTTCTTCAACATTTCAGATGAAGACCAATTGCTTTCCAGGCCATAACACTAGTTGTCTCTTATTTCCTAGGTGAATGTGTACGGTTTTGGAGCAGACAGCAAAGGACACTGGCACCATTACTGGGAAAACAACGCTTCAGCTGGGGCTTTCCGGAAGACAGGTGTCCATGATGGGGATTTTGAGTTCAATGTAACTTTGACTCTTGCCTCCATTGAAAAAATAAATTTTTTCAAGGGCAGATGACCCTGGCCACGGGGAGAAGTGAGGGCTGCAATTTCCAGCATGCAGCAGAACAAAGCTCAGTGGGGATGGTCTGGGCGCCAGTCAGGTTTGAACGCATGAATCTGCGGTGGATCCAGAGCGTCTCACTGCTGCAGTGCTCACTGCAGGGAGCTCGGCCAAGGACCGGCTTCCACGCTGCACGGGATTTCCTATCTACAGATAGCTGGGAACTACCAATCCGTAGTGGGAATAAATGAATCTCTGCTTAGGCTCTATGGCTTGATTCTTGAATTACTGATGAAAGATCTCCCTGTTGCAATTAGGGGAAACCTGGGCACAGGAACTGCTCTTTATGTGTCAGTTCTTTCCTCAGGTAAGGCAGGAGATCCTCGAAGAAGAGTGGAAACAACTTCTGGGACTTGAGACCCACTAGGGCAGCTGTGAACATCATAGTAAGGATTACCTCAAAGAAATGAATTCACTTCTGCTGTTGATCTTTTTGAACTGTTTCTTCTTTTTCCTCTATTACTTCTGGTTTCATGCTGTATTAAGGAAAAACATGATGAAGTTGCCTGGAGTAGTAAATATTTCAACCATTGCCTCATTCTGAATTGATAGTGTCTAGAAAATATGGATCAAATCATCTCTGACATATATTATTTAATATTGCTTCCTATACAGCCATAATGAGATAGTAAACAATACTGAAAACTCCAGCAAAAAAATGGCCTTTTTAGCCACTTCTTTGTTTGTCTTCTTTGGTTATATATAATTTTTATTTCTTTTTTTTTTGGTGGAAAATACTCTGGAATGTTCATTTTTATTTAATCGGTTTAAGGTTGGAAAGTGGACTTTTTTCTTTCAGTCATTTATATGTGCCTTTTATAATTGTGCAACAGATGTGATTTTTTTTTTTTTATGATGACAAATGCTAAATTAAACTTTTTTATAAAAGGGGGAAAAAATAACCAAAGTTTAGCCTCCATGTGGTATACTTTTGTAGTCAAATACCATAGTAACAGCTCCTATATTGTATTTGAGCAAACACAAACAAGAATAATTTCTAAAGGTAGCTTTTACCTTTTTTTATGGGAAAATATCCAAACATTGCAAGGAAATTTTTCTTATTTTTTTACAAAGTTAGAAAGTGGTATCTCTTCACAAGGTCTCTATCTGAAATGGAGGAAATATCATGGGTTGGGATATCAGCTAGTAATACAATAGGAATCTTTTGCCCTGTAACAGCATCTACAAGGACACAATCTACGCAAGCTGATCCTACAGTGTAAGCCAGACTTCAAAATTATGTGCATCTCTGGAGGAATGAGTGTATTAATGTCAGTACTTCTAGGCAGTGAGAGGAGGGAAGTGACACTGGAAATTTTATGGCCACAAATCTTTGCTGGAATCAACGTGTTTAATCCTCAAGGACAGATAAAGTACAAATCTAAGAATGAAGTTCAGGTAGTGAAGAACGGAGAACAATGTCTTTTTCTTCCCAATATTATGAAAATAGAATTCATGGATTATTGATCCATTCTCAGCTCTTGGGAAGGCAATGGAGTTCTTACCACAGACTTCAAGGGACTTTAGATCAGGCTTGGAAAAAATGTCTTATTTCATTTTTTATGGATTATGGTAGTTGGGGTTTGTGGCAATTTAGAACCCATCATCTAAATAACTCGTCAGTCATGCACCAATCATGGCAGCATGTCCAAGCGGATGAGTATCTGAGCTCAGTGAAAGCCTAGCACTTTGACCAGTGATGTGCTCCAGTCCAAGATTTATCCCCTTGTCTTTCCATGCTGGTTATTAACAGTGAGCTCCCCTCCGAGACAGAAATTCATGGCACAATGACATTGACAGCTGGAATATCCCTGTTTTGGGCCACAGCACTGGTCACCAACATGAACTGCTTTACCCACATAAGTGTCACTGGACTCACAGTGTATAAAGAGATGAGGATGCCAAACATCTTTGCAGGGAACTGAGCTCCCTTCACTGTACACACATGACCCTTCAGTTTAACAATACGAAAAGGACAGGATTTTCAAATCCTTGTGCTGAGACGTGTTCATGATCCTCATGTCAAGAAGCCCTTTCCCAGCACTGTGGCCAGCAGAACTCACCTGCATGTCACAGGCACGTCAAATTCAATGGGCTTACTGTCTTCTACATGTCCTTTGTAAAAGAATGAAACATTGCTACCTGAACTGTCTTTTGTTTTAAGCATTCCCACTGTTTAAATTGTTAATATGCTTCTGGTGAGATGTCATAGCAATACAAGCAAAGCATCTTCAAGAGGAAGAAGATTCCATGAAACACCATAATGGTATCTTCACCCTATGGCTGGATTTTAGAGATACTGTTTTCATCATAAGCTTCAATTTTTATTTTTTTTTTTCTCATGGACAGATGTCAGTAATTCAGAAGCAGTTCACTGCTGTTTCAGTCATTTTTAGAAAGACTTGGAAGAAAACTCACAGTAGTTTGGTACCCAAATGCCATTGATTTTTTTTTTTTTTTTTAATCACAGATGGCAGTTTGGGATCAAAGAAAGTGGTAAAAAATAATCAGCTATCTTCTAGCTTATGTTGTTCTGAAAGTTTCCTTTTGCTGTCCAAATTAAATTTCCAGTTTCCCCCGAATATTCTGCCTCTGACAGCACATATGAAACATTGTGGCTCATACGGTCATGGATAGATTTAGATTTTAATCATGGAACAAGCTGAAAATCCCATTTAATTTTCTTGCCAACAGCCAGCAGTAACTGTGTACCACTGATGTCCATTTTTCAGAGCATGAGGAGAGCAGAGAGTGGACTTCTCCAGCTGTAGGATGAGGGATAGTCTGTGCCATCACATTTCTATTCCAGAGGAACTTTTTCTAGAGTCCTTTAAGCAACTGAGTGTTGTGTTAGATCTTTGTCTCAGTTTCTCCACAAATTTGCTCCTCTTTCAAATGTCTTCAGAATAAGGAGATTCCAAACAGATCATGCTGAGGGAAGAATTAATTCCCAATTTCACTAATGCCAATGTTGAAGACTGTTCCTGCTAGAAACTTTATGAGTTTATTTTATTTAAAAGAACAACAAAGGAAAACATTTAACAACATGTCAAGGCTTCAAACTCTTGAACTGTATTTGTCACCACTGCAAAGTCTCTGAAGCACTCCTTGAGTGTGTTATGTTTCTTACCAAAGCCAAATCTCTTCTTGAGCACTTTTTCTTCTCCCATGACCAGATTTTCTTCCTATTTTTCTTTGAGTACACAATCAATTGTGATAAGAATTTTGGGTTTTGCTCTGATGGTGGAGAGTCTCACTCAATTATTCTTTGACATTTTATTTATTTAATTTTTCAGTATGATATGAATCAAAATAAATTTTTTATTGTAATCAAATCAAAGGTGTTTCTCTCTGTGGACACTACTTCTTCCCACGATATTTCCCTTAGCTCCTAGAACCTCCTCTGTTGCATAACAGTATAATGAAGCCTTACTCCACTTCCCTCACGCCCATCCCTCAGGTGACATCAGCAGAGGAAGGCATACTTCAGACTGCTGGAAAGCTTGTGGTGGTGGGTATCACACTGCTTAGCTTATGGTAGCTCTAGACCTCTCCAGACAAAAAAACTTTATATGCCTTTGGTCTCCTGATGGATCTGAGCTGTGTTTAGGTGATACATAAGAGAAATTAAGGCAGGCTCAGAAAGCAGTGACTTAAAATGAGATTCAACTCTCCTGTTATCTGGGACTGACAGACCTGGTTCCCTTCATAGGACTGATGCTGAGAATCTACCCCAGGTCCGTATTTTAAGGGCCAAATTTAACTGCTATGATCTCACACAAGCAATTTAGTCATGGATAGTTTAGGCTGTCCATTAGAAGATGGACATTCTCCTGGTGAACCTGGCTGCTTGTGGCTTAGATGGGCACATGCTTTGCTGGGTAAAAAACTGTCTGGATGGCTGGGCCCAAAGAGTTGTGGTGAACGGAGTTAAATCCAGTTGGCGGCCGGTCAGGAGTGGTGTCCCCCAGGGCTGGGTGTTGGGGCCACTCCTGTTTAACATCTTTATTGATGATCCAGACGAGAGGATCGAGGGCACCCCTCAGTCAGTTTGCAGCTGACACCCAGTTGGGTGGGAGTGTTGATCTGCTCGAGGGTGGGGAGGCTCTGCAGAGAGACCTGGACAGGCTGGAGCCATGGGCTGAGCCCAACTGGGGGAGTTTCACTGAGGGCAAATGCCGGGGGCTGCCCTTGGGCCACAACAACCCCCAGCAGCGCTACAGGCCTGGGGAGGAGTGGCTGGAGAGCTGCCAGTCAGAGAGGGACCTGGGGGGTGATTGACAGCCGGCTGAACAGGAGCCAGCAGTGTGCCCAGGGGGCCAAGAAGGCCAATGGCATCCTGACTTGTGTCAGCACTAGCGTGGCCAGCAGGGACAGGGAAGGGATCTGAGCCCTGTGCTCGGCACTGGTGAGGCCGCCCCTCGATTCCTGTGTTCAGTTTTGGGCCCCTCACTACAAAAAGGCCATTGAATGACTCGAGCGTGTCCAGAGAAGGGCAACGGAGCTGGGGCAGGGTCTGGAGCACAGGTCTGCTGGGGAGCGGCTGAGGGAACTGGGGGGGTTTAGTCTGGAGAAGAGGAGGCTGAGGGGAGACCTCATCGCCCTCTACAGCTCCCTGACAGGAGGGTGCAGAGAGCTGGGGATGAGTCTCTTAAACCAAGTAACAAGCGACAGGACAAGAGGGAATGGCCTCAAGTTGCACCAGGGAAGTTTCAGACTGGTTATTAGGAAGCATTTCTTTACAGAAGGGATTGTTGCTGCCCAGGGAGGTGGTGGAGTCCCCATCCCTGGAGGTGTTTAAGAGTAGAATTAACATAGCGCTGAGGGATATGGTGGAGTTGGGAACTGTCAATTTTAGGTTAATGGCTGGACTAGGTGATTTTCAAAGTCTTTTCCCACCTAGATGATTCTGCTACAAATGCTGATGTCAGGAGGTGTCACTCCATCATGCCACACCACCTTATCTGCGTGACCATGGCTTTACTTGGGCACAGTCCACCTTAACTATTTCTTGTGGACCTCATAAGCAGCTCAGTTTCCACATGTGCCATTTCCATTCATTATTTAAGGAAGTAGGGTGCACAGACTAGCAATGATGCAAATTACCTATTGCAACACAACCAAGCTTGTTGCTTGGCTGTAGAAGCTCAAGAAGTCATCACCGGGCAGCTCAGGACACTCCTGTTCATATACAGTCAATGTTCTGATGGTCACAGTAGGTGCTGCTCTCCAGTGGGACTTTCAGAGGACCAGGTTCTTGGGAGATGCTTCACACTTGGCTTTTCAACCCAGGCTCTACACAAGCTGAATGAGTGAGACATTTACCACTAATGGATACAGCCCACTCAGTATCACACTTGTTGAAAGTGAGTGCAAAGTGGAGGCACAGAGGTCTGAGGTGCTATCTCAGTCACATCAGTTTCCCAAGCCTGGTCTCTGCCCAGAGCTTCTATAACCAGACTGGTCACAGAGCTGTTCCAAACAAAGACAGTAGGAGTGCTAACCTGGGATGGCTATGGAACTGGCCTGTGATTTACAGTTAGCTCTCTACCTTCATACTTGCAGCTGTGCAGAAGAGATGCAAAGCATCTGCTCCTCTGTCACCCTCAACAAAGCAAAATAACACTGGGGAACAGCTTGCTGTTAAAAATAATTTTGCATTTTGCTTCATGTCCACTCGGAAGAAGTGCACTGAAATGCAGCTTCCAGGTCTGAAATTATTTGTCAGGAAATTAATTTGCATGAAACACCAATCTAAAGACCCCCTGGGACCAGTAAGACATGCAGCAGCGACAACAGTAACATCCAGACAGATGGACTGACCACAGGAGTTGGACAAAAGACTTTGCTTGTACCATCAAATGAAAAAAGAAAGTACCCACAGGGGAACAATGTGGCTTCCATCCATGGCATGGGTTCTTTTGATGGCTTACATTCAGGATAGCAATTAAACCCAATAGATAAAAAGGCAAGGAAGTCCCTTGGCACCTTTAAAATCTCTGTTTTCACCTGTCTTTCCTACAGTCTTTCAGGGAGCAGATCACATTACATTTTGTTATCTTCAGGCAATGTGAAGTAAAAAATTGTTCATACAGTGAAAAGTTCTCCAAGGTTAGGTACTTTTATGCAGAGGTAAATCTCAGTGTTTCCAGTTTAATTTTCTCCTATAGGAAATGTAGCATGTTGCTTTACTCCTTAATTTCTAAGGTAACTTGCGGCTGGCAGAATATAACTATATTCATATGGGAATTTGTCTGTGTCTGTGACATTAACACTCCTACTAAGACAGGACATTTCCCACAATAGTTACTTTTTTCACATAATCAGAAACTCCAGAGTTACACAGAAAATACCATCTGCCTCTCCGTCCACCCAGACACTAAATCAGTAAGAAAAGCATCCTGGCCTATGCCTCTAACTCTGCATCCTTCAGCACCTTGATGTTCCTCCAAGGATGCCCCAACCAAGCCTCCAAATCTAATGTTACATCAAGCAGCCCTTTACAGTGGTTTCTCCCCAAATGATTTTTGTATTCCCCTCCTTGCTCTCCTGGAGCTGTCACCATCCAGGGGAGCTGCACATTGCTCCCCTAGCCCCAGCCCAAGCCTGCAGTCTAGGGCTGGCTGTTTGAATGAACTGGCCATACCTGAGCTGCTCTTTGAAACACATACAGTTTGCAGCCACATCACGTGTTCAGCCTGCGCATATGTGTGAGTGGGTTTCATATGCTGGAAAATAACAGAAAGTGATTTACACTCCTATTTGTCCTTCAAGTGCTGTAGGATTTTGTGTAACATATCTTCATGTTCAGATATTAGAGGGTGGGGGTGTGTGAGCAAGTTCCCCACGACACTGATGAGGCACTGAGCTTCTTCCTGCAGTGGTGGTGTCACAGGTAGAGTCACGGGAGCAACTGATGTTGCTGTTCATCACTGTTCATTGCTGTGGACATCAAAGAGCTGGCTGTGGGCAGAAGTTCTGCAAGCTGGCAGGCTCTGTCATTTGAAGGTTTGATTTGAATAGGTAGGTAAGGAAATAGAAATAAACAGAAGTAAAGGTCAAGACAGGCTCAATAAAAATAAAGTTAATAGAGCTTCTATAAAATCTTTGGAAAAAAAGTAGTGTTTGGTGCATCAAAGTAAGTGGGCCAGGAGTGAATTAGGGTGGTTATGTTTTTGGGCAACACATGTTGTTGTGACTTGAGCCCAGCAAGCAGCCAAGCACCCACAAAGCCACTCACTCACTTCCCCACCACCACTCCCCACTCCCCTCCATGGAATGGGAGAGAGAATAGGAAGAGCAAAAGCAAGAAAACTCGTGAGTCAAGATACAGTTTAATCAGTAAAAGAAGAATAAAACTCAAGCAATGTAAAGGCAACCAACCATTCACCACCTCCCATCAGCAGACCAATGCCAGTATCTGAGCAACTGCCACCTTGGAAGACAACCCTCCATTTCCTTCTCTCTCAACCTCAGTTCATTGCCGAGGTTGACATTACATGGGATGGAATAACCCTCTGGGCACTTCAGGTCAGCTGTCCTGGCTGTGTCCCCTCCCAACCTCTTCCTCACCCCAGCCAAGGTGCAGCTGGAGAATGGAGCCCTGTGGAGACAGAACGACTCTGCTCTGGGGCACCTGGGAAAATTTCACCAGCTGCCCGGTGAATGAGTTTTGCTTCATTATCCATGAAATGCATACTAAAGTTAACACCCCTCAATATGCTAATGAAGGCTAAGATCATCATGCTAATTACATCATCCCATGAAACACCTTACCCCTCCCCATACATGGGATACGTAGGTCTGTGGGTCGATCTAGGGGATGGACCCAAGGCAAGTGGGTGTAAATCGAGGGGGAAGAAAGGGGGTGGGGCCTGGAGAGTGCAGCAAAGCGAAGAAGACAGATCGAAGCAAAAAAGATGGCCACCTCCTGGAACCCTCACCGGCGGGATCAGCGCAGGAACCCAGACCAGAAATCTGTATTCCCCCATTCCCGCTATCTCCCTCTTCCTTTTTCCATTAAGAAATGCAAGGCATATTGTATTGCTTGTCACATAGTTAATAAATGCTTGGGCTCAGAGATTTCTTGTCTGCTCCACTGGGGATTTGAGAATCTGAGTCACTTGTGCCCCTCGTCGGAGCCGGACGTGACAGGGTAGAATGAGATACAGAGAAGGCCTTGACACTGTGCAAACACTGTTCAGCAGCAGCCAAAACTCTGTTGTGTTATCAACAGTGTTTTACCTACCAATCCAAACCACAGCACTATATGGGCTGCTATGAAGAAAGTTAACTCCATTCCAGCCAGACTAAAATAGAGACTTCAAGAAGTCTATGGATTCAAGGGGTGCTAAGACCTTTCCTAAAGTGTGAGAGCAAGTAATGGCAACAACACCTGAGATATTTACATGAAACTACCTCAGTTACTAGTTGTTCCCAACTACTCACCCATCCCACAGATAACCCACCAGAATTGTGTGAGATTACTACTCACCACAAGCAGGAATGACATGATCCCTGTGCTCTGCACTGGTGAGGCCACACCTGGCGTGTTGTGTCCAGTTTTGGGCACCTCAATACGAGAGAGATATCGAGGTGCTGGAGCGAGTGCAGAGGAGGGCAACGAAGCTGGTGAAGGGCCTGGAGAACAAATCCTATGAGGAGAGACTGAGGGAGCTGGGACTGTTCAGTTTGAGGAGGAGAAGGCTGAGGGGAGACCTCATCACTCTCTACAGGTACCTGGAAGGACATTGTAGAGAGGTTGGTGCTGGTCTCTTCTCACAGGTGATTAGTGACAGAACAAGGGGGAATGGCTTTAAACTGCAACAGGGGAGGTTTAAACTGGACATTAGGAAAAAAAATTTCACAGAAAGAGTGGTCAGAGAGTGGAATGGGCTGACCAGGGAGGTGGTGGAGTCACCATCCCTGGATGTGTTTAAGGGTCATTTAGATGAGATGCTGATCTCATCTAAACACTAAACATTATAGAGATATGGTGTATTACATTATGGGGATATGGTGTAGGGGAGAACTTTGTAGAGTAGGGCTGCTGGTTGGACTCGATGATCCCAGGGGTCTTTTCCAACCTGAATGATTCTGTGATTCTGTGATCCAAACTGAAAAAGCTAGAAGCTGCTTCAGGAGGAGTGCAAGCGAAGGACATTAGTGGCAGTTCAATTCTTGTTACTGTAGGAGCTGGAATATTTCAAACCAACAGCGAGGGGCAATGAGAAATCACTTGTTTATATGGCTGTGTGCATGGTGTTTGCTTCCCTCCCTGGGCCAGCACAACGCTTCCTTCCCTGAAGCTGTGTGCCATTCCACCAGTGATAGTTCTCTCTGTGGTGGCTCTCTGCAGGGCCAAGGGAACTTTGCTGCTTGTTACCAGTTGCAAGTCTGGCCCACAGCTACATAACTTTACAGCTTATCAGAGAGATCCAGCAGATGCAAGTAAATGAAGTTGGAACAATATTTTTATTTCCTTTAATAGCAAAGGAATGGGAAACATCAGCATGCACGCAGATTAATGGGTCTCTGAGGACTGAGATGTGATTAATTCATTTCAGTCAGCACTGGGGATCTCAGCACCTTATTAGCTTTTTCATTAATGGTTATAACTAATAACTGATTAGCGTCTTTGTTTCACCAGTAATGAATTCTCCTTCTTAACGGAGACGGGAGTTTTCCAAAGGGTGACAGTGAAAAGGAGAGAGAGGGAAAGAGTCTTCTAATTATTGTGCTACGGGGCACCTCGCCATCGCCATCACTGACCCAGCTGTCCTCCCTGCACCCTTGTAACTGGTCCTGCCACATTGGCACTGGCACACGTGCAACGTGCCAAGCACACTCAGCAAGCCAGGAAAGGACTCAGTTCTGGTTCCTGAAAAAGAAATCAGCTAAAGCTACATGACAGTAGGTGGGATGGCCTTGGAGGTACCGTCCCCCTCCCTGGGCTAATGGGTATGAGGGGCAACAAGTGGCTGGAGATGCACAGGGAAGGGAGAAGAAACCGTGGATAGAGATAGGAAACAGCAGCTGCTTTCACATGAAGCACTCCGTGCCATGTTTTGTTTTCTAAGAGATTTTAATGATTTCCCCACTAGAGCGTGCTGTTTTCCTGTTCCCATGAGTTATCCCGTGGCTTCTGGAGCACACAGCTCTTATACCAGTGAGTGTCACATCACAGGCTCGGAGCTTTTCCCCTCCTGATGCTACTATTTTCACAGCTATAAGGCTTGTGATTTATTTACTAAATCTATCTGTTTTGGCCTCTGAATGAGAACTAAATGCTGGCCATGAAAATGATGGGGGAGCACGGGATGAAAAAAGTCCTGTGAGGCTACAAATGCTGAGGGTTTACACCAGTGCTGCTATCCATGTAGTTTTTCTTTCCTGCTTTGAGAGGGGATGACACTCTCAACTATGCATGTATTGTCTTTTGTGCCGATCCATTAGAAATGGTCGAAATTGGAAAAAAAAAAAAAAATAAAAAAAAAAAATTCTTCCTTTGAAACTTAATTCCCTGACCAGAGGCAAATATCTGGGACTCCTGGTTATGTGGTAATGCTCAAATCTTTTTGGCTGCGATGTAAAAGGCTTTAATCACAGCAAATCAAAATGTCCTTTGTGGACCATAAAGGCAGCTCAGTTGTTTCTAACAAGACTTGCATGTTATGCTACCAATATAATCAACTTGTGTAGTTTTGGATTTATCTGTTCTCAGCTGTAGTACCCAGATGTTAAATGAGAGGCAGATATATTGTAAAAAGCAATCAATGTTGCAGATTAATTAGCTGGGTTCAATGAAAGCAGAAGCCCTATCTGGCTGCTGACTGCCAGCAGTGTGTATGCTCATGTGTCAGCCATGCCCCGGAGCCAGGGCAGAGGGGAACACCCGCGGAGAGCAGTGAGGACCACTTGGCAGAGCACTGGGCAGGGACCCTGGGGTCCTGGATCCTGCCTCGGGCCCCAGGACGGCTCTGCTGGGTGAGAACACCAAGGTCACTCATCCTGGGCACTCCCAGGGATGTCTCTGGCTGGGGCAAATGGCATCAGCCATCATCCCCCCACATGGATGCAGGGCTGCCTCCTACTACCCACCTCATGGGAGGAGATTCTTGTGCCAAGCTCAAGAGACCAACAAAAGAGACTGACCCAATGCAGCACACTCAGCCTGAAGAGGAAATATGTACCTCCCGTGACAATGTTGGGCCCTTCCCAGGGCCTGTAGCAGGAAGATCCACTGTTTAGAATTGTGCTATTCTTCTGAAGAAGGCTGATCTGCCTTCAGTTTTAAATTTCCTATGCAAATACTTCATTAAGCCCCC
This sequence comes from Athene cunicularia, assembly GCF_003259725.1. NCBI lineage: Eukaryota > Metazoa > Chordata > Aves > Strigiformes > Strigidae > Athene > Athene cunicularia. Next base: position 145,673,207 of record NW_020799095.1, on the reverse strand, counting down.
AGGTTTTCAATATTGTGATATCAGTACAGTGAACAATTGTTCCACCTCAGTTCTTCTGCTGAATACTTCCACAGCCCACTCCTTTCAAGCTGAAGAGTCTCTATTTGTTGTCCTTATTCTTTACCCATCGCTGAGATGGTGTGAGGTCCTTCACCAAGCCCAGTAACTCCCATCTCATTGGCCAGATCCTCACAAGTGTCCACGGGTGATGCAGGGTTACAGACCAGGGCAAAATTCACCAGCCTGGCTTGCAGATGCTCTAGGCACTATCGCTTTGCTCAGCTTTCAGTTGTTTTCAGTGGTGTGGTAGTTCATCCTTAGTCATAGCCCATGAGTAGCAAAACCCCAGAGCAGGTAAGGAAAGGATGTGCTGAGATTTCTAACAGGACTTTTCCTTCCTGAGTGTATACCTCATTGAGAATAATCCTGCCTCGGGTCACCTGCATTTAGAGGCAGCTAGGATGCATTATGGTGACCATGATGGCTTGCATTTGCAAGAGGAAGGCTGAACTGTTCACTCAATGCTTTCTTCATGATAATGGAAAGCACAGTAAGGCTCAACTCAGCAATTCTAGACAATTTTCCATGAATAACCCACTATTCATTCCTGTGGCTATGTCATCACTGCTCATACAACATTTCCTGACGGTGATCTCACCCGTACTGCTGAAGACTAGTTGTCTCCATCTGACTAACCATTTATGCTGCTTAGTACCTATCCTGCATCTCTTGTATGCCCCAAGTACTCTCCCTGTGACCTAAAAAAAAAAATTTATACTAAAGCATATACGTATTTTAAGTAAATTATGTAAAATAATGTGAGAGTACTGCAGCACCACCATCAGGGTGGGATTCCTATGACAAAAAGCTGAATGTTTAAGTTGTGCACCCAGAGGTGGCATGAAGGAGTGCTAAAGAATGCAAAGCATGACCTGGCAGCTGGCATTTAAGAGTACACATGTTTTGGGAGATGTTATAAATGTAAAACTATGATGTAATAAAATAAGTCAATTCCCATTCTTGTGAAAGAGGGCACAGATATACCATGCCTGTACAGCTAAACCCCTGTGTATTAAAAATACTGGATGGCTTAATCTCTACTGTCTTTTGGGAACAGTCCTTGGCTCATGCTGTGCCACAGGCTGAGTCTGGGCATTCTCTAGGATGGGAAGAGAAGCCATGAGCTATAACAGTGCCAGGCAACAGACTATGGACTAAACAGTATACATGATCCCAGGACACAGCTTAGTCCTAGTTAGTTCCTGGCCTGCATGTATACCCTGTGCCTTCTTTTCTACCATAAGAGCAAGCAATGTGCAAAGATGCTGAGAAGTACTGTCTGGCTTTGATATCCTTGCCCTTGTGCTAAGGAGAGGTGAAAGACTGAGTCAAGTCCATTTCAGTAACATCAAATGGCAGTAGAAGCAACAATGGCCGTGCTCTGCAGCTTGGGATGTTCAGGCTGGACATTAGGGAAAGCATCTTTCTCACTGGGAGGGTGAGAAGGTAATAGGTCAGCCATGAGGAGCAATGGGATCTCTGTCCTTGGAAGACATCAAGACTTGTCTAGACAAAGATGTGGCTGATCTGATCCAGTGCTGGGGCTTCCCACTTGGATTAAAGAATTTTTAGAGAGCTCTTTCAGACAAAGCTTCTAGGAATCTCTGGTGCACTGCAGATCTGCAGCATTTTTTCTGTTGATTTGCAAGGCTGGGGTTATGTCTGAGCAGCATGTCTCTCTGGGAGTGGAATGGCTCTGGTGAACCAGCTGCAATTGGAGAGTTTTGAGAAGAAGACAGGAAGATTTCTTTAAAGTCATCAGCTAAGTTTTCCTGGCATCTAGCTGTTTTGGGAGAGGCTGTATTTTGCAGGAAGGACAGAAATGTTACTGTCCTTACAATAGCCAGGGTTTGCTTCACAGCTGGTACAGAACAGCTTCAGCTCTTTCTGTTTCAGGTCTTCGCTTCCTTTGACAACAGTGTCCTTCAGACCCTTCTCTCCTGTGCAAGCGTAGAGCACACCTAAACCAGTCCCCTAAATGAAGCAAACCCATCAGTTCTGCAAACCTGCTTGGTGCAGAGCTCAAGGCAGCATGTTACTACTTGGTCATGTTCTCACTGGATGTAGATCAGCTCCACTTCCCAGGGTCAAAGCTACATCAATTTACACCAGTCAGAAAGATTTTCCATTACATCACAGAAGAAAAAGAAAAGAAAAAAAAATGCCATATTTTGTCATCACCTGTCTGTGAATTTAACTTTCTGGATCTTATGTTTTGAATTTTTGGAAGTGCCATATGGCATTTATAGATATGCCATACCCTGGCATACTTTTCCCTCAACTCTTTGTGGTTGCCTTTTGTCACACTTCTGTGCGGTGCTTAGCACAGGAGGTTCTGGGCCTTGATCAGAGTGTTTTGATCTGCTTAGTAGTCACAAAAAAATTTCCCAGCAAAATCCTATCTGCCAGTCAAACTTTCTGCTGCACCTCAACATGTTCCTAAAAATCATATCACTTAATGGCATGACAGTGACACGGTGAGTCCTTGTTGCTGTAGCACAAGTGTCCAGGAGATGCAGTAATATAGTGTCTGTCCTCAGTGTCCGGAGACGTACAAACTCAGAACAAGAATTATTCCTATCCCCAAGATGTACAAGCTAGGTAAGTATTTAATATGTCCACTGTGCTACCAAGAATAATCAAAAAAAGACCTTTATGACAAGAAAATTTTCAAAATTATCTTACACCTAGTGTATATGTATGTATGGAGTAAGACATAGACATATACAAGTATTTACATGTCTTGATTTGTCAAATATCCTCCTACTCTTTGGGCTTGAATTTTAATATCTTTTACACATTTTCCCAATCTTTTTTTCCCCCCTTCCAAATTTTTAGGAGTTGTGGAGGAATTTTGAAAGTTGGAGGAAAATAAAAAGCAACTGCTTTTACAACATAGCAGAAAGCACTGGAGCTAAGCAAAAATTTTCCTTGCAAAAATTAATGATTTATGAAGTCCCATTCCTTTTTGAAAGACTCCTCATCTGTGGAGGAAGAGCACAGCAAGGCTGCTTTAAGCATGGAGTTAACAGATTTCATGCTACAATAATTTATTCTTGCTCTGTAGGTCAGTCATTAACCATTACCCAGGCCACATTTCTAAAACTTACCTTGACTGGACTGTGTCATGCTCACAGTTTTAAATTCACAGACTTGACATGACACGTGCAGACTTGGCTTTCAGGAAGCCCTCACCCCACAGTGCTAACCCCACTATTAAAAATTTGTATCAACAGCTCCACTGACATCAGCCTAAAGCTGCTTATGTGAAGTTGGTCTGATCCCGTGTTGGCCTGAATTCAGTTTAGGACATGACACCGGTACTACTGAAGCCACCAGGAGATCTCCCCGTTTTTCTTTAGTGGATTTGGGTTAGGACTGCAGGTGACGGTCCATGCCAGAGAACAGAAGTCACGGACCTTCCCCTGCTGTTGGTGCTACGAGATAGCAGAGCTCATATCCACCCAGACATCTGCCCTTAGACCCATGTACAAGGTGCTGCCTTGTGGGAATGGCCCCCAAAAGCAGGTCAGCAAATGTGCAAGCAACTAAGCAGAAGGGACAGCTGTGGAACAGGGTTTCAGTCTGTGCTTTGTTTTATTTATCAGTATGGGCTCATCCTGAGGCAGATCAAACCCAAATCCTGCCTATGTACTCCTGAGCAGTGGGAAAGGCCACTCTGCCAGGGGCAGTTAGAGCCTCCCCCATGTTCTTTGCCATCATCATCACCGTTCCACCCCACTGCAGAGCAGGTGTTGGCCATCTACTATTAGCTTTGGCTCAGAGACCAGGTTTTGCATTTCGCCTATACTAGTGAGAGAGATGAAAATCAAAGCCTATGCATGTTTTCTTTTCCACTGGGTGGCTGGACTGGAACAATGGAAAGCAATTTATGCTGGAAAATAATTGTAGATAGAAAAAGATACCATGAACGCAGTCCTTACCAAAATGGGAATGGGTAAGGGAAGGGAGTTCACAGTACACAGATTAGTAAAGTAGCTTTTCTGGGCTAAAAGGTTAGTTGAGGTTTGGATCCTGATGCTGTATGAAAGGACAGGAATGTCATTTCATGGCTTCATTCACCCTTTCCTATGGAAAGGACTACTTCTCTTGGAAAATTTTCTGTTCATTTCATAGCATATTTAGCTGTGGTAAGCCACCTTTGAACTGGTCTGGGGAAGGGGGAGAGAGAGGTCAAGATCCCCATCCTATCTATGACCCTATCCCCAGTTAAGCCCATGGCCGATGTCATCCCCTCTGTGTATCTTCTCTTCTCCATTGTCTTCACCGGGGTCAGCTCAGCCTGGCAGACCAACAGGGTTGCTGTCAAGCTCAGAGGGGAGCAGGCAAGAACCCCAGGGGGAGGTCCCTGCTGAGTCAGCTCTTGTCTGTGCTTGATTTTGGGTTGTTACTGACCTTGGCCAGATAGGAGGTAGTGAACTGAAAGCTGGAAAGCCCCCTGTTCCATTCTTCATCCCCTGGTTCATGCGGTAGCCTCAGGAAAGGTTTTTGCTCATCAGTTTGTTATTGATCCACATCACTTAGAGCAGTTGTAACTGCAGGGATGGGAGCTGCAATTAGAGCACTGAGAACAGAATAACCTGTTAGCCTGAGCTGTGGTTACCAGAAGAGGCACATGTCCCATGATGGAGTAGGCAGAGGTGGTGCAGAGACAGCATGGTCAAAAGCAGGATACTTGACCTCTGATTTCCACTTTGCAAACCATGCCTGGACGGAGGCCACCCCATTTTCCTCACCCCATACCTCATCACATGGGTGTCCCACCTCACTTCTCCTGGCCTGCGAAGAAGAAAGAGAACCTTTGAACTCCCATGGACTGACTGAAAGCATGGAAGGCTGGACTGAGCATCTCTGACAGCCACATAACATTTGGACAAGAAGACCCTGCTAGCACAAGAAGACTGTGTCACACAGCACACCTCATTAACCCTGAGATGAGCTGGGTAGTCCATGTGTACTGCTGCTCTGTGCTGGATAAGAAAGCATACTAACAGTTTTGCTGAAGCAGATCAGTCTAGAATCTTCAATGTTAAAAGGTAAAGAATCATGTTTTAACCCAGAAATCTTACTGAACAAAAAGCAATTATTTTACAGAAGCTGGTAGAGCCCAGACCACACTAATGATTATTTTTTCCCCTTTGCATCCAAGCAGAGACAGAGTTGGTGCAAGAGAGCAGGACTGCACTGCTGCAACTACAGGCAGGGAAGGAGGAAAGGTGAAAAGGGGGGGAGCAAAACCTGCCCTCTTCAGCAGCCAAGAGATGCCAGACTCGATCTCCCATTTTATGTAACTTCATGCTAATAGCACCCTAACAGGAAGAGGCTGTGCAGCTACACAGCCACATCATTTGACACAAGGGCAGACAGCAGCGGCTACTGCTCATGAGGACCCCAAATCTCCTTTTTTTCCCCCTGGTAAGTCCATGCTGGTGCTACTGCTGCTCTGGAGTGGCCATCCCACACAGCTATAGGGGTCAGCAGTAACTAAACTGGAGTATGGTCACAAACATAATTAACAGATTATGTTGTCCTGCTTCTGGCACAGAAACCTCTCCAGCTCTTTATGGTCTTCTCCCAGAAGGGTAAACAAGGACACATGACATATGTACAGCTTCATTTATCCTGTCCCTGACCTGCATTTCGGTCCTAATTCTAGTCTCTTCTCTGCTAACAGCTAATGAAATCCCAGTGTGTGCTTGTTCTGGTTTTCCCGCTCCTCCCCTTGCTCCCATTTCTGATTTCTGAGATGTCCTGAAAATAATTTTGTTAGCAGGAAAATAAACAGGACATTACTCTTGATGGCTTTCAATTGTATTTTCTCTTTCCCTGATGTCAGCCCGTGGCAGAGGGGGGTAAAGAGGAACTCAGGGCCATCAGAGAAGCTTTTCTGGCACAGAGAAGGAACCTGCATGCTGCCAAACTCTTCACTATTGTTCAGCGTGCACCCTGCTGTTTGTTTGGGACCTGGAAAATAGAACCTTACTGTGAAATTGTTAAAGAAAAAAATGAAAGCTGAGCATAACAAAGGCAGGTCAAGGAGCAGAAATGAGCTGGTCCCAGCAACTGGGCATTTTTGCCTTCTGTGACAGCTGATGGTGATGAACAAGAGGTGGTATTTTTAATGGTTGTTGGTTTTGGCTTAGTAATGAGGGGTATTATTAGAGACTGAGCAGAATTAAGACAAAACCTAAACAAGAATTGCATCCTTTCAGGCTCCATTCACAGGGCAGCCTTTATCCCCAGAGACACAGCCAGGCCCTCTTTGGCTCAGCTCACCATGGTCTATCATCCACTTCGAGTCTGCTGGGCCCCTGGCTCCCACCAGCGCTGGGCATCCTGCAAGTCCAGCGAGTCCATCCATACTGATGGTGCTGACTTCTTCTGCTCATTTCTTCAGATTTACCTCCTTTGCATGAAGCAAAGTTTGGGGTGTTGCAGGTTTAGTGCTTTGCCAGAGCAACTTTGCTTAAGCACAATCTATCTTAGTTAAAAGCACAGTTATTAAACTTTGCAAGGATTTCCTCTGCACCACAGCGCACAGCTGTCCCTCTGCAGAGACACACATCTTCAAGGGTTTCCTCCCATCCCTGCAAGAGCTCAGCCATCATAAGGGAGAACCATCTTCTGAGGTGGCTCAGCTGAACTGCAAAGATCATTGCCACCTTACTTCTTAGTCTTTCCTGCAGATGGCAACCAGCATGTTCTCAGTTAAAGAAAATGACAGGCTGCAATAAGAAGTGACAACATCAAGAATGACAGTGAGGCAACACTCCAGACTGGATGGAGCTGGCTGGGTGCAGGAGGGCAGGCAAGCCATTCCAGATGGAAGAAGTTGAAGAAGACATCTGAAATCACCCTCTTCTTACTCACAGATAAGCATCAGCCTATTTTCCATCCTGTTAAGCATACTGCATTGCCTTCACTAACTCTGATTTCTTCTGAAACGTCAAAGTCCCCCATTTCCCTTCCAGCCCAGATTTTACACTGAGACCATAAGCCTGGCCATACTCAGCTGTCCTGGCGTCCCATCTGTAATGAATGTCCTGGAGATGACACTTGAGGATGTGCACACAGAGCAAGTCCATTATTCCTTCTCTTCTCTTCTCTCTCAACCTCTTGGTAGTCGACACACCAAGGAAGCAGTTATATTTTAATCCCTCCTGTCCTACATGGATTTCTCTTGCTTTTTTGACTCTATACTTCAACGTGGCAGGTATTGAAACAGGTCTGAATTCATCCCATCAGTAGAGGGCAGTGCTGTCCTCACTGTCATAGCCCAGGGACCTGTGTTGCAAAGGGAGATAAAGTGTAATATTTGTTATTAAAGGTTGAGGCCTTTTTGGCACAGCTCTGTGTTTTGGTCTCCTAGTAAACCAACTTAAGAACTGCTGGGGTTACAAAAGCGAAGAGTTAATCAGTAACTCAGATGTTTATCACTGAGTTTAACTATTTATTCCCCCCTTGCAATACCTGTCTGGTTTGTTGTTGGTTTGTTTTTTTTTTTTTTTTTTTTTTTTTTACCTTCCTTTAATGAGTAACTACTGGGAATGGGATTAAAAACATCTGTTCTCTCAATATATCTGGACTTTTCAGTGGTGGCCATTTTGACTGTAAGTAGCTGTGTCCCACATTCATTGACACATAGAAAGGAAAATTCAAGTATTTCTAGAGAAAAATAATTCAACTCCTTTGGTACAGATTGGTTTTCCCCTCCCGCCTCGTCTGTCATGTTCCCAGCTTCAGCACAGTACTGCAGGCCTGTGTTTCCACGAACACCCTGGTATGACTTTACCCCCTGTATACTCTCTCAACAGCTCCTGTTGCCCTTTCCTTCCCACCTGTTCACACAGAACCACAGAAAACTTTGGAGCAGAATGATCTCAGGAGGTTATCTGGTCCATGTGTCTTCCCTCTGCTCTATGTCAGTGTTTCCATTTACTGAGAGAAGTGCAAGGAGTTGGATAAATCTTGTTGTAGAGTGAATTTTAGATCAGGTACTTTCTATAGTGGAAGACTCAGGACTGTTGTTTCCAGTTTTGTCATTGGTACCAGTGTGAATGTGGGCGAGTCAACAGCTCTGCCTGTTCACATGTAACCTGAAAGAATGCGGACTGCGAGCACTGCCAATGGTAAATCAGCCGAGTATGAAGGTTTTGGACATCTATAAAAGAGTGTTATTAAGGCTATTGAGGCAATATAAAGTATTATTTTTATGAAATTCCTCCTGTACAAGGGATGTGCTGTCCTCTCCATGTTGCTTTCCACCCTATTGCTCTGATTCCTTCTTGTGTCTCGTTTCTCCCACAGTCCTTACTCTGTTTGTTTTTCTCTGTCTTTATTCAAAATACAGCTCTTAAAGCAACTGTTAAAAAAGCTTCACGGTGTCAAAGCTCTGTGCATATTCATAATCCACTCGGTACTGATAATGACATGCTTTACCGGGTTTAATTCCTTTCTGCCCAGCAGAAGTGCTACAGCTGCTCCCTTTAACTTAACTTCCATCTTCCTGGTTAGAGCTGTCCTTGCCCCAAAGCCCCTACTCAGCTGCATCACCTCCAGTAGAGAAGTAGGCTGTGACCATGGGTCTGAGTACACTCAAAATAAAAGCCAGGGACATAAAAGTAAATGAGGGCAGCAATGCTTCTGCACTTTTTACTCCTGATGATGCTGGCTGAGCCTGAAAGCACACAGCTGGATGCCAACAGCCCAGGCAGAGTTTAAAGCAGTGGTACTGGGAAAGGAAGGATGGATTGACCAATTTATTCTTCCGGTAAACTGAAGAAGTCTGACCACAGACAACGAGAAACAACAAATCTGGAACTCTGCAGGGCAAATTTCATGATTTCTTTTGAGAGAAAAAAAATCTTGACCTGGCAATGATGCTATTAGCTTCCTAGCATTGATTCTGAAATTCCCCTCTCTCTTTCCAGCCTAAATGAAACACTAATTAGTCACCTATTGCAAAAACAGCCCTAGGTTCATAGTACTATTAATTAAGCTGCCTGCAAAGCCCCAGCTCCTTTGTGAGACAAGAGGGAACAATATTTTTATATCTTATAATTTTTTTATTAAACAACAGAATAATAAATAATAAGCAAAGCTCCATGCTCTGCAGCATGAACAGAAATCAGGCTTCACAGAATGTGCCAAGAAAACCTGTGGCCACGGTGAGAGGCTAACGGTGTCGCATGGATTGATCTTCTTTAGCATGTCTCCTGCTGAGCACCCGAATGCCATACAAAGTCATTGGTCAGGCTGAAGAGCTGTGGTCTTAGAAAACACAAGCTTCACGTGAAAGCCAGTCATCCCTGCATGCAAAGTTTTCTTCAGCAGTTTCTATTAGGCTTCAGGCAATCAAGGGAACCAGCCTTCTGCAGGGGCAAAGCACAAAACTATAAAATACTGTATTCTCTGCCAAGGCATGGTCCAAGTGTAAAATGCTGTATGGGCTCTCTGGAGTGTTAAACCTTAAAAACTTTGCTACCTCTGCTTCACTTTAACATCAAATTTGAATTTATTGTGGTAAGAGATAACAGTGAGTGCCTGCACATTTATCTGTAGTATTTTTATGCCCTTGACAGCATCACACAGTTTCTTACATAGCTCAAATTTGTTTTCTAATCATACAACCAGGTGGCACCTCACCAAACTGAGGTATCCAGGCTTGAATTGGCAATTATCTTGTTTGCATGTGCCCAAAATCACACTGAAAGGTAGATCTCTTGCCTTACCATAGTGGTGCACGTGACTGCCTGCTGCTTTGGGCTGGTCCCTGGAAAATGAGGCATGGCAAACACAGCACAGGGCCTAAAGTTAACAAGCACTCCTGGGAGTAGGGTGGGAGGTAGGGTAGCACACTGACCTGTTTGGGCTGGTCACCTTACTCCTGTGACAATAGAAGTTGTTTGGTAGCAGAAGTTGAGGCTCTCGGGAAGTCACTGGTGCCTGCCTACACCCCAGCACCGACTGTTTGCAGCCCGTATCCCAAGCGGCTGCTGCTGTTGGTGTGTTTACTGTGGAGGCTCCCAGGTCTGGTCTCCTTGCCCAAGCTAGAGATCACTGCAAGGATATCTACAGAGCATCTGAAGAGAGGGTTATGGTGCACAAGCCACCCTCACAGCTTTACTTTCTTCTTGAGGGCTTGGATGGAGAAGGGAAGGCTGCGCTCCTGTGCAGGGATGGTGGAGAACTGATCACTCATTCTCCTTTCCCACAGTAAAACCTGCAGAAGGAAATGAAAGGACCAGCAGCGAGGGGAGAACCTGGCCCCAGGGCACAGAGAAACTTCAGGTTGTAACTATAGGGACCCTCCAGGTGCCTAGACCCGGAGCATGTAGCATCATCCCTCCTAATGTTTGGAAAAGGCCAGTGGTTAAACTACCAACATGTTGCCGTATTCCGTGATTATTAACAAGCTAGTATTGACTTTGTACTTTTCTATCTACATTCAGCTAGCACTCGTGCAACAGGTTAATATTTTCTGCTCAGTTGCTGATATGTCTTTATTTCTGGTGGGTACCTCCAGTCAAGTGCTAGCAGGTGAGATAAGCACATACAGACCGTATGCTGTCAGTGGAGGCAGGAGAATGGCTGGATGGCTGCAACAGCCAAGGGTCAAGACAGTAAATTCCCTGTGTCTTAGTTTCCCACTAATTTCCCATTATGTTTTCCCAAATAGATGTCTTTAGACTGTAACCTGTTCTGAAATCCTTTGATAAACAGTGTTCATGGCAGAACCAGGTGTTATGGGCACATATTATCTGCAAATCAGGAAAGTTAATTTGCTGTGTTTGGGAAGGTTTTCTTCATAGCTTGCCTTGCCTGAAGACAGGTAATCTTTTTATCTGCATTTCAAGAAAAGGCATTATCTTCCAGGAACATATCAATATGTTCACATGGAAACAAATCACACCCAGACCTGTAGTCAATAGATATGAGCAGAAACACCTTTTATGGCCACAGACCTTAATTCTCAAAAACAATCAAGAAGGGAAGAGGGAGGATGAAAGAAAACAGTTCATCAGAGGCAATGACGTGCTCAGAGCTCATGCAGGTCAAAACATGTCAGGCAGCTTTGTTCTTCTTTTAGCACTGAACTCAGAAACATCACATGAAAGGTGTGTGTCCCAGGAAAATGTATCACCCACTCCTCTGAGACATGATGGACGTGCTTGCAGGGATGTTTTAGATGGACGTGCTTGCAGCGATGTGATTCTAGAGAATCGGTTGCTGATTCACCACTGGGCTTTTTGTCTGGGTTAAAATTTTACTTTACTTTCCTAACACTATACAACTCAGCCTGGAGCTCACCAAACTTAGCAAGGTTTATAATCTGCTAACCTTCAACTTTGCCTGCACTTTTCTCTTCAATTCCTTTCCTGTGCTACTAATTATTGTTTTATTTCTGGAAAGCTGAAATTAGATGTGGGGAAAACCGATCAATCAAGCAACAAGTTTCCAGTTCCTGCTAATGCCAGATGCAGAACTTCCCAACTGTGCATTTACACCTACAAGGACTAGGAATCTAGAGATGTCTGCCCCTGAAAATCACCTGAAGGGCATTTCTAGGTCTAGTTTTCACCCTCTTCCCCAAATTAGACACTCACCAGATCCAAGGCACCCCCCAAACTTCAGTCTGATTTCAGCCAAAGTGGATTCTCAGAGGAAACTTGGCACAGCTTTTACCACCATTGCTGTTCTGGGAGAGGCACAGGGGAATATGCAACACACACATACATGCACCAACACACAGGACTTTCGCACTAGGTTTCTGAAATAATAATTTCTCCTCATGTATCAGTATCATGAAAAACACAAGCTGAGACCCAAAGGAAATAAAAAAATTTGGGATTCAGGTCATGTCCTCCATGACAGTTCTCTGAATTCCCAGATGCCTTACACCTGGTCTAATATTAGTTCTTTGTCTTGATAAAACTATGTCCATCTCTTCCCTCTCCTGCTAAGTGGTTCCCATGAATCTGTGTAAGTTCCTTCTCTCTTCTGTTTTAAAACTCCCTGTACTCCCCTGAACTCATGTGGGAGATCTTTCACCCTCCAATCTGCCTTCCGGCATGCAAGGAAATGAAAAGACATGTGATCACTTCACACTGCCTCGTGTGTGTGGGTAGAATGAAGTCATCATGTTTGATGACTCACCTTGCTCCCCTAGCCTTTGTCATCAAAGGTGGATATGGAGAAAAATCTTGATTTGCACATCAGCTTCCTCATACCAGAACCATGCCTATAATCTATGTGGTTCACATGTACCGATACTCAAAACATGCACAGCATGCCACGACTCAGAGCTGACTGATTAAGAGAGTTAGGATTATTCGACATAAACTCTTTTAAATCACTTCTGAAAATCCCTTCTTTGAAGTCTGCAGGCCTGGGGTCAGGCGAGAAAAAAAATCTGTCTGAGCACATGACGAAGGGGAACAGAGGTGATGATCTCCTTAAGGGAATGAGTGTGGACCGGGATATAGGCCTCTTAGCCACAATAGGGATTGTACAGGTGCCAGTAGGGAACAGACAGAATCACCCTTCACACATAGACATAGCAGTACCATCTCCTCTTTTGTTACTATTTATAATTGTCCTGGTTTCAGCTGGGATAGAGTTAATTTTCTTCCTAGTAGCCAGTACAGTGCTGTGATTTGGATTTAGTGTGAGAATAATGTTGATAACACACCCATGTTTCAGTTGTTGCTGAGCAGTGCTTATCCTCAGTTAAGGATTTTTCAGTTTCCCATGCTCTGCCAGCGAGCAGGTGCACAAGAAGCTGGGAGGGATCATGGCCAGGAGAGCTGACCTGAACTGGCCAAAAGGCTATTCCATACTGTAGGATGACATGCTCCGTGTATAAATGGGGGGAGTTGGCCGGGAGGGGCCTGGCTGGGAATCAGTCAGCAGGTGGTGAACAATTGTATTGTGCATCACTTGTATTTTCTTGGGTTTCATTTCTCTCTCTTTTTGTTATACTACTATTATTACTAATATTATTATTATTATATTTTATTTTAGTCATTAAACTGTTCTTAAGCCACAAATTTTCCTTTTTTCCCTGATTCTCCTCCCCATCCCACTGAGGAGTGAGCAAAACAGGAAGAAAGGAAGGAAGGAAGGAAGGAAGGAAGGAAGGAAGG
>NW_020799095.1:145604564-145659931 GCF_003259725.1 Athene cunicularia | reverse complement strand
GAAAGAAAGAAAGAAAGAAAGAAAGAAAGAAAGAAAGAAAGAAAGAAAGAAAGAAAGAAAGAAAGAAAGAAAGAAAGAAAGAAAGAAAGAAAGAAAAGCTTGTTTTTAATGGCTTGAACACTGTTGCTGTTAGAAGCTATATTTGGACCTGTCCAGGACTTGAATGGGAAATCTCTGTTGTGGGTTCACAACAAAGAATTACAGTTGAACATTTCATAGCAAAACAGTAAGAAAAACTGATAAAACTGAAATGTTCTGTTTTACACCATCTTCACAGAACAGCAAAAAGAAAATAATGGTGAGGGAATACATGAAACCCCCACCCAGACAGTGCTTCCTGATGGGTCATAACTAAGGGGAGGGTCTTGCTTTAGCACCCCAGAGACTGAATATGGCAGAGTAGAAGAGTGAGGGATTTCTGAAGAGCCTGAGGAATTAGTAACACATCGTAGATTTGATTTTAGAATGAGTGGGGCTCTCTGAGTTTGGGGTGGATTAGCTGTGATTCGCCATCTCAAGAAAATATCTTTTTGGTTTCTCCAAGTCTCGAATATGCCTCAACCCAAAACAGAGCATGACAAAATTATTGACTCTCTGGACATGGAGCAAGAGGATGTGTCTGTTCTCACATCTTCAGCTCTACATCTTTGTATGCTGAAAGGAAAACAGATGTTCCTGGATGAAACTCATGTTATTACCACTCTTACTGCTGGCCTGCACTAAGAATCTTTCTTACTGAAGAGCAGAGATCCCCTGTGAGTTGGGATGGGATGCCTTGGCTTTGTGATCAGACTAGTTGTGTAACTGGATGTTACTGTAATCCAGAAATAAAACCGAATAGCAGTCAGGTTTCCCCTTTGCTATACAAGTGCCCAAACACATAACCATATCACCAACTCTGTCAAAGAAGAGCTAACCTCAGTAACACCCAAGACAACAATTTGTATTAATTCAGCCATTGGCTGAAAACTTTTGTTTTAACAGCCGATGTTGAGGAGTTTATCAGTTGCCAAGTGTTTTCTTTCCTTTTGTTTCTTCAGTAAAGCACTTCAGGGCCCAGCTCAGACTGGCTCCCTGACCAGACAATCTCTACCAAAGGCTATAAATCAGCGGTTGCACTGGAAGCTGGTGTCAGAAAAGGCACTGTTACACAGCAGCTTGATCTCTTCTAAATATGCAAGTAGTTTCAGTCTAAATTATGCTTGAAAAAGGTTTGTTGGAGAGGAAAAGCACTTAACCAGGTTTTGGAGAGCATCACTCTGTGTCAGCATTGCCAACCCTGTTTCTGGATGCCAGATTTTCCCAAGACAGCTGCAGGCTTAATACCACCTAGCTGCTCACAAAGTACAAACTCCCTCTACTCCGTTCTCCAGAAAGACCTTTTAAGAGGACAGAGTTAGGAAGATCTCTCAGAGGATATCTTGCTGAGGTCTCTAATATACTCCATATTTCACTGACATGCATATGAGACATATACTCTTCATCTACAGCAGAATTCAGGAAATATTAGGATGCAAGGATCTATAGATGTAGACTGGGACCCTTTAAAGGATCTATGAATATGGAGGAACAGATGCTTCAGGGAATTACCATATGAATCTACGGCATGCACAATACCATACAAAAAACGCTATTTATGATGATTATGTCATTTTTGTGGAAACAAAACCTGCAGCAAATGGGTTAGAATAGCACTATTCAAATCCTTCAGAAATGCAAAGTTTCCCCAGTGTTAGTTGTTAGAATCCTGACCTTTTTGCAATGTAAATACTCTCTGGGAGGATGAAAGATATAAAGTATGGCCCCAAGTCTCTCAGTTCGCACTGAGAGTCCCAACTAGAATTAATTAGATTTCCTGTAAATTGGATTTCAGTGACAGAGAAAAGTTTAACTTTCAGTGTAAGGAAGGCTGCAGGTTACCTGCACTAGATGTTATCTAGCAAATAAATCCAGACTTACAGCAGGCTGTCTCACAAGTTTTCTGGCAGCCATGCTGTTTTTATCCCTTCTAAGGGCTCCACTCAAAGAAACTGAAAAGCTGCGTCAGGAGAGGAAGAAATCCTTCTTTCCCAACATCCTTTGTAGGTTTGCCTTCCATCCAGGCTCTTGGGAGTTCCCCACATCTCAGTCCTACTCAGAAGGTCCTAGCACCCCTTCTAGCATGGAGCATCCTCCCAGGCCCAGCTGTGACAGATCAAGTCACTTCTGTGGACACTGCATAGTGCACTAAAAATGATACCGTGATACGATCTCCTGGCTCTTTGCCCTCCCTGACAAAACTCCAACAGACTTCAAGAGCATTTGGTTCTCTGCAAGACAAGAACGAAGTACCTTATCCAGCTTTTTGTGAAATATATAGCAAGAAGTTAAATTCCTAGAAGACATTTCAAAACTTCCTTTCAGGTGTATAATTTCCCATCAGACCTTACAAGGTTAATTTGCCAAGAGCAATCCTTTACAGTTCAGTGCAATGTTTTCTTCAGGCTCCAACATTTTGGCCTTCCACCCAGAGACTCTAGCTCAGGTTTTTTTCCCATTAAAAGCAGGTTGGGCCTCACCTGCTGAGGGTTGGGCTATTCCCTGCAGGATCCCAAGTGCATTCTTGAAATACTTGTTGGGTGGATCAAACTTATTCTGGGGTCCCTCCGGCTTGAATATGTAAAAGATTCCAGAGTTATCTGGTGTGGTATCTGCAGTGTAATGGCTTATGCTCTCCTCCCATAATTTATCTTGGATTTCCTACCCTTTGAGAGCAGTCAGGAAGATGCTGTTTATTCCACATTATGTCTCCCTCCAGTGACTGCTCCCCATGAATCCCATTGGGGTGGGATGTGTCCACTAGCATAGACTCCTAATCCAGCCTACCACAAGTAGTCATAGAATCATAGAATGCTTTCACTGGAAGGGACCTTAAAGATCATCTAGTCCCACCCCCCCTGCCATGGGCAGGGACACCTTCCGCCAGCCCAGGTTGCCCAAAGCCCCGTCCAACCTGGCATTGAACCCTTCCAGGGAGGGGTCAGCCACAATTTATCTGGGAAACCCATTCCAGTGCCTCATCAGCCTCACAGTTAAGAACTTCTCCCTTCTATCTAATCTGAATCTACCCTCTTTCAGTTTAAAGCCATTACTTCTTGTCCTTGTAAATAGTCCCTCCCCTTCTTTCCTGTAGCCCCTTTAAGTACTGGAAGGCTGCTCTCTCTGGAGCCTTCTCTTCTCCAGGCTGAACAACCCCAGCTCTCTCAGCCTGTCCTCACAGGGAGGTGCTCCAGCAGTCTTAACATCTTCATGGCCTCCTCTGGACAGGTCCATGTGCTTCTTACATTGGGGCCCCAGAACTGAACTCAGTACTCAGTCTACCAAGGACATGGCATTTAATGCCAGTCTACCAAGGACATGACATTAAATAGTAATTATTGTTAATTAATAAAAAATTATATTAATGATCTCTTTCTTTGAAGTCTATTGGAGAAATATTTGGGGGTGGGGGGGAGAGAAGAGTGTGTTCTTTCCAGACAAACAAGGCAAAAAGGGTAATCCTCTGGGACCCAGGGATGACCCATCCATCAGCTGTTAGTGCAAGTGATAATTCTTCTGGAGGAATGTGAAAAATGAAAGATAGCTGTGGCTGCAGCTTTGCTGTCCTAGCTTTAGGGGTGTTTTTAAGACACAATCATACAATCTGTCTAGCAAGTAAAACTTGTGACTTGCTTTCTCCCACTTGCCCTTACCAGAGCCAACAGTTGATATAATAGTGTTCATTGTTTTGGTTAAAAATAACATGGGGGAAGTAATACTTCCCCTTAACTGAAGCAGCCTGAGGCAGATTTTGTAAAGAATGGTGAATCATGTTACAGGACATTTCAGCTTCTGAGAAATGCAGTGCAAGGTCTCAATAAATGTGTGTCCACTCCCAACAGGCCTCTCAGCAAAGATCAGTGGGCAGACCGAGCAGCTGCCTAAGGTTTCAAAGTACTAGTGTCCTTCAGGAAAGGTTATCTTCGGTCAGACCCTGACAGTTTGAACAGGACAGCGGAGCCCCTGGAGGCAGTGCTGTCCCAGTAAACGGTGCAGTTGAGCAGTTGGTTGGGTAGGTAGTGCGGGCTTTCAACTACAGGGTGATATTTGTTTGCATTGTGGCAGGGACACTGACCGATGCGAACCTGGCTTCTGCTCAGATTAGAGTCCATCTGACCTTGTTTCCTCCCTCATCCCTTTCCAGCTCAGGTCCTGGAGTCACAGGTCCAAGTTGCAGCACCAGCAGTTGAATTGTGGCATTTTAAATCCGTCCTGGAGTTTTATTTTTCTGCTATCTTGTTCATCCCTCTCAGCGTTGTAGTTGCACAACTGTGTGTGTTTCAGCGCTAAACTATGTGCTCCCTGCACACAACTCTGTGCAGTAAACTGGGTGGTTACTATTATGGCCACTATTAAAACATAAAGGAGAGATAAAGACATATGTTTCAAAGCAACAAAGGAACAGGAATGGCAGCTGCACACAAACAGCTGAGTAGTTACCATGTATTTCTGAATAGGTCTTGTTATCTGAAGTCATAATTTCATGTTTACATTTTGGACTCTACTAAAATGCCTGCTGAGCAGAAAGCAAAGTACAATAAAGCAGTACTTAACTTCAGGATGGTGTTGACCGAGCTTTGCCATATCCCCAGGCAAATAGCATCGAGTGTACCCGAGAGCTCCCTTAGCACAGTAATCTATTACAAATGATAATGAGGATTTAATCAATAACTGATTTTCAGGGGGGGTTCAGCAGACATCACAAATCACCACTGATCTCTGCTCAAGCACATGACTGCGCTGAATAAACACATGCAAGAAAGTGAGTCCAAGTGTGCTAGTAAACAGTATCTCCTGAACAGTAGCAGGAAGAGTTGTTTGTTTCCTGGTTGGTATCAAGATGGCAACTCTAATTTTGGAGATGTGCAAGGTGAAATCGCAGATATTGGGCCCAAAAGGAGGACACTAGAGTCTGTAGATAGCACTGTCTCCTTCACAAGTTCACTCATGATCACAGACAACTCCTATTCCTTTTGTACAGGTTCTTTCAGTTGTGGCTACAAACACACATCTGGTGAAACAGAAGCTTTCCTCCCTTAGGTACACACTGGGTACATCTTTGGTCCATCAGTTCTGTTGATTTTCATCACTGGTGAATGTCTGGCTGCTTGTGTTCCTTGTGTGTCATTTTTCCTATGAGCTACCACTCTCTTCATGCTGCCACTCCAAGTTGTGATCACCATAAACAGGTAATTTTCAATCTGTCTCCATTTTCATCATGATACAGTGGAAGAAGCACCAGACTGGGGTCAAGGAGGCTCAGGGAGCTGCTGGAAGCAGGTTGAAGCTATAACCATATGTGAAGGCCCCAGTGGCTGCTGCTGCTTGTGATGATGGGACTGTGGATTTGCAGTAACGAGTGGAGCAACCAGAAAGTAGTGGAGAGATATTGCAGACCCCTCCCTGCAGTCTGCACTCTGGAGCCCTCGGTAGCATGGGAGTTTCTAGGCTCTTCCAGAACAAAAGTAACCAATACGAAATAAAAAAAGTATTTAATCTTACATATGCTCAAAATAAAAGGAACTTCAGATATAAGTGAACCTTTGTCTCCAAACCCAATATATACTTCCATAACGCTGAAGTGATTTCTTCATTTCCTTACCTTGCATTAAAAAAATCAGGCAAGGTGTTATCTAAAGCACTTCTTGCATAAACTCTAGTGACTCACCATCTTGCTGCACACCACATTCCCAAATACTAGCCTCCAACAGCAGGAAGCCTGGTAAGCTGAATAAAATAATTTGCAGTAGTAGCTTGCTACTCCATTTAAAATATCTCTTGCATAACAGATCCTTTTGATGGGATCTTTACTTTGGAAAAGAAAACAGATTTATACATATATTCTGCTGAGAGGTTGTAGCATGTTGCTACTGGCTTTACCTGAGAGTTTTGGCCAAATGGTGGTGTGCTCCATCACACTGATGATGGAACAAGCTATTCCTCAGAGGTGATCCTACGTATTGGAGTAAAAAGGAGTCAGAAAAGAAGGGGTGCAGACCCATATTTGCATTTTCAGCCCAGCACTCCACCCAAGGGAATTTGTGTCCTAAGTTTTCTTCAAGCCACTGTGTTTGGAGCTGTAGATTCACTTCTCTTTCATCTTTTCCAGATGTTTCTTTTGTTTTCATACAGCAGAGACAGGAGAACCTATGAGCACCTTTGTCCTGTACTGCACACATGCCAACCATGTAGATGGAGGTCCCCATTTCAGTCGTCTAAGGCCACAGGACAGCATGGTCCTCATGGGACTGCCTTGTCCTGATTTGTAAACTCATGGAAGAGGGTCAGCTCGCAGGTTTCTGGGAGAAAAATGGGGATGTGTGAGCAAGGCTGGTCACTATTTTCCAAATTTTTATATTTCTGCCAATACTTCTGGCCTTGAAAGGTCACTGGGAATGGCACGGATATGGCCTCAAGGCCTGGGGAAGGACCCCACACACACTTTCCTGTAGGAGTACAAACAGTTCTTACCGCTATCTTGAATGTGCACTGCCCAGCCCATAACACTACAAATTACCTGACACACTGGGCCAGATCTTGCTCAATTCAAACACTCAGCATAACACCTCATGTGAGTGGGAGTCCCCCATCAGCACCAAGGTCATCACTGAAGCTATTTCAATACTTCCCACTCCCTTCCTTCTACCTCCTCCTGCTCACCTCTCCACTATCCAGACCAAACAATTTCCTCTTCCTGTGTTCTATTAACATCACATGCAGAAAATCCAATACATTATCTTCAGGATTAAGTAGAACGAGCAGGGCATATTAGCACGCTGCCGTGTTTGTATCAGGGACACGTTTATGCTCCGCAGGCACTAAATGTTCTCGGCAATTCCCTGTGCAGGGAAGGTGGGTAGCATACCAAAGCCATGCATTTAGAAGCTGTGGAACAGTTTAACTAGAGATATATTAAGAAATTTGCCTCAGGAATGTAAATAGATCCAGAAGGTTTTGTGATCCAAGGCAATTAATTTTAAGAGAGTTCTTTTGCATGCACACACATGTGTACACACACATACCTGCTCACACCCTTCTGCCTGTACTCCTACGTAAATATACAACAAAAGCAAAATTTCTGAGGTACTAATAATAGTAAATGCTCTTGCCACAGAGGTAAAAACTTCATACTTATTTGGGGTGGAGTGGGAGGCTATTCACTGGTCAAACAAGGAGGTATCCATTCACAATACAATATTAAAGGATGACCTGGTCTTAGCTGCAGTGCATAGGAAGTGTACATAAAATATATCTCTGAGGAGATTAATATGGTTAAATGAATTTGCCAGAACAAAGAACAACTTGACCTCAGGAAAGAAAAATCAAATCTAATCTTGTCAGGCATTTATTGGAGCCTTGAGTCATCTTAATCTTCTAGTGCAAATTGTTTATTGCCTGTACTTTTGTGCAGCTCTCACACACTGAAATGAAATGTTTTTGCATACTCTGGTCAGTCAATTCTAGCATTAAACTCTGCCACACTGTCTTTTAGTCTTGGATTAAAACTACATCGAAAATTTTTGCATGACCAATTGGCAAAAAAGGATCAAGGCATATAAGACAACAAAGACCAGAGGAAGGAATTCCTGCAGGAGCAGAGGATGCAGTAACACCCTTGGTACAGGCTACTGGATCCAAGGTGGGTCTAGATTGGTTTAACCAGTAAAAGTTGTTCTAAAATCTGGAATTAAACAGGTAAGGCAAAACCAGTATCTGATGAGGTGGGAAGCTAGAAATGGGTTGGAGCTGTAGATTCACTTCTCTTTCATCATAATGAAATTTCTGAATTATGGATTGTTGATAGAGTGTGAGTCAGAACATAACACCCCAATACTGCCAGTGAAAAAGCAAAATGCTAAGGAATATAGATGAATTCAAGATTTAAGAGCCATGAATCAGATTGTTCAGGACCTTCACCCAGCAGCAGCTAACCCATATACCGTTCTGACACCTTTGAAGGAAAAGTAGAAGTGGTTTCCTGTACCTGATCTCCAGGACACTTTTTTCTGCTTACCTCTAGTCAAAGACAGTCAGACGATATTTGCCTTTGAATGGGAAAGCCCCAGCACCAGACGCAAAACACAACTTACCTGGATGGTGCCACCTCAGGGGTTTAAAAATAGTCCAACAATATTTGGCAGCCGGTTGGCAACAGAACTGGAATAATGGAAAAAGGAAAAGCCAGAAGGAACGATACTGTAATACGGATGCAATTTTGGATGAGATGCTGGGGGATATGGTGTAGGGAGGAACTTTGTAGAGTAGGGCTGATGGTTGGACTTGATGATCCCAAGGGTCTTTTCCAACCTGAGTGATTCTGTGATTCTGTAAATGTAGACAGTCAATAGTCCTGGAGCACCATGCAGTTAAACAGTGTGTCAGTCAGCTTCTGCACATACACTCAGCTGCCCTGCCCAAGAAATCAGGTACTTATTCCTCCACGTTCACTCAGTCTTGAAGCCATGTTGGGCACGAGCTCAGTCCCCTGAGCGTCCTGTTCCATTTTCTGTGCCAGGATAGGCTTCATTATCCTGGAAAAATCAGGCCACTCTCAAAATCTAAGCATGGTCACTCCTTTTAAAAAGTGATTACTGATGTTCTTGTCCACCTTTTACATGACACTCAATGGTTAAAGTATTTGCCCAAGAAATGGGGGCTCACAAGTCCTAACTGAGGTTTGAACTTCCATGGTTCAAACCAGCAAATGCCAAGACAACACGCGATAGTATATCAAGCCAGAGCCTTAGTGTCAAAGGACACAGTGACAGCAGCACATCTAACTCCAGAGTGGTCAGGACACTCCCAACAGATGGGATCATTCAGTGCTCTGGTCAATATGGAGAAATGAGCCCCACCAAGAAGGGTAGCCCTGAGTGTATTTGGTGGGACACTTGCTGCATTACATAAGCTCTGGGAGTGCCTGATGGACTGGGTTTTCAGGCAATGCTCTGCTGAACTCCTGGATCCTGACAGCTTTAGGAAGGACGTAAACACTGACTGACTGCCTAGACATCTCTGGGCAGGCACCTTGGCCACAGGAGGAGACAGGAGTGTACAGAGCCAGGAGGGGAAGGCTGGAGGATATGGCCTCAGCCAGAACACCTAATTTCAGGATATTTGCTCTGATGTGGAGATTTCTCTATTGAAATAAGGACTCAAAACAAATCCATAACATACTGATCTAAGATTTCAGTTCATGTCCATCTTAACGTTTAATTTGGCCATTTGAATTCTTACCATGATTTAATTCTTTTTTGCTGGTGGGCTACATAGTCCTGCGTTTAATATACTTTAAATGAAACAAATTATCTATTAAAACAAAATTACTTAAAATACTAAAATTGTTGTTAAAAAAATGGCTTTTTGATAAAAATTATTTGCAGACTGTTCCTAAAATGTTACACATCACAAATTATAAAACTGTCATTCTTTCTTGTCCATCTTGTTAGAAGTACAAAGTTAAGAAAGTTCTTGTTTATTTACAACCTGAGATAAGGTACAGGAATGACTTCCTCTGATTTTGTTCAGGTAAAGACTTACTATTTTTTAATCTTTCTTAAACTTTATTGACTTTATATGTCATGTTGATCGTATTTTTTATAGGGGTGGCATCAAGAAAACCCTCAAGTATCCTTGCAAATACCATAGAGAGAGTGGGAGGGGAAGGGAATTCTGCACTCCCTGCAAAAAGGAGAGATGGAAAAATGAAGTCTGAAGGACTCTCAGCAGCCTAATTCTAGTCACTTATCTCGATGTGACTGTGGCAGAAGATTTCTTTAACAGGCACCTACAAGGAGCCACTGTACCAAATTCTTGGCAGCCCTTCACACCTTGCCCCCCAGCAGCCATGAGCTCAGGTGTGCACGTGAGGTCGATACTTAGAGGCATATGCAGGTGTGAGCTGATGCTGCGACTCCAGCACCTCCCCAGCAACTAGATGGGGACTTTTGTCCCATGGTCAATACACAGAGGCTCATCTACTTTTTCCTTAGTGGTGGGCAGTATTGCACTTAGAAAAGCAAAATAGGCTTGGGTTTCCATGCAGAGGCACAAAAAAATCCATGCACCTCCCTGCTTCACAAAGACAAAACAATCCAACTTCTGGCAGCCTCATTCAGGCAGATTCTGGTTTCTCTTGGCAGTAGCAATACAGGCACAAACAAGTACTAGTATCATCACTGGGGCTTTTCTTTATTTTTTAAATTTTATGAAAGGATTGCTTGGTTTCTTTATGAGATACTTGGAGCCCGTGGCTAGTTTGTACTGAGGCCATGTCTTACAGCCCAGAATCTGGTTCTCCCAGTTGTGGTGCAAATGCTGAAGGATGGCACCATTTGTCGGGCACAGAGTGGTTCTTCACCATGGACTTGCAGAGCAGGACCTGGTGGGCTCCACTTTGTTCTCACCATGTGCTATGTTCAGACTTTTTAAGCTAGAGCAGGCAAAGTCTTTCCACATACCTCTTACAAAGTAGTTGCTATGTCTCATTATAATATTTGCTCTCATAAAAGAGGTTCAGATTATCTCTCCCTGTAGTTCATGGAAGGACTTTCAAGGATGAAATTACCTAATTTTTGCCTACCTAAACGTGTGATATCTAATGCAAACTAATCTTGTACTCTCCCTCTGTAATCAGTGGAGAAAGTAAACACACGGGAGGACAATTGAACCCTTCTTAGACACTCATTTAAGGATGGGATTGGTTATCCTGCATAGGTGCTTCTGCATTGCCTGCACATGAATGACCTGCCTCTTTGCAGAGATGAATTCCACTTTTAATCACACAGATGAGGTCCAAAAAAGACAATGCCCAGCTACTCTTGCTTCTCTCAACTCTGCACTGCAGCTCAGCTGTCTCAGCAGTATACGGGAAAAACATCTGACTCTGTGTCAGTTGTCAACGTTACAACTCCCCCACTACCTCTGCCCTGGGAAGGGCTAAGTCCTTTGCCTTTACGTGAAATTTTGCTGAGTGTATATTTATAGCTGTTATTCATTAAATAGGTTCACCTGACCAGAGGGCTGCCACAAACAGTTTATTCCTGGTAGTGTTTTGTAAAGGGAGGGTTTATAGTTAGCAAAGCTGTTTATTTCATCTACAACAAAAGCCTGCCTTCAGGATTGTGCAAATACAGTTTAGGGTGGCTACTGATACTTTTTAAAGCTTAGATGTCCTTTCAATTTATTAACTATAAACACAAGAGGAAACCACAGTCTGAGTGCCAAGAGACACTCAAAATCATTTTTCTGTGTCTGAAGTCACCTAGAACTTCTGACATATTGTGCTTTCCATGTTGTATCTGCTGTCCCATTTGAACTTCTGCTTAGAAGGAGCTTAGTGTAACTCAAACCTAAGCCCCATCACGACCCACAGTGTGAGAAACTCTTTGCTCTTCTCAGCTGCGGGGTTTGGCCATGCAGGAGTCAGCCATACATCTGCAGGTTGCATTGAGACTTCCCCAGCTGGGTCCAGGCCTCTCTGTGGTTGATCCTGCTACTTTGCCCTGTGAGATTTTTGGAACATGACAGCTTCCTAGGGTTTGGCTCTGCCCCTTTCCTGATGTCCATTCCACTTCTTGCTATTCTGTTTTGCTCTTCCCTCCCTCTCATTTCTTTTCTCAGTTTGCTTTCCTTATAAAAAGCATGAATCATCACCTTGAAGGATCTCTCTCTTCTCTTCGGCTTGCTTGGGCTCAATATCAGACTAAGAAGCTGGACAAACACTGCTGAAATTAATCACATCAAAACTGTCATTGCTCTTTAACCAGAAGCCCACTGATTAGTGAGTGTCCCTGTTTTTTTTTCAGAAAAGTTCACCCGTGCCCAGAGAGTATTTTAATTAGTAGTCTACAGGATATTCCCTTGTACAACTGTTCCAATTATGTTTAATCAGTAACACTGTACATGCAATAATTAATTAACATTAAAACAGAGAGAGCTTGACTCTGTGATTCATTTGTTTGGTAGTCTTTGGTCTGCTATTCAGCTATTTTATCTATAGTCTACAGAGCAAATCCTCTTGGCAAGCTGGTTCAGGGTGTCAGGGCTCTCCAGTCCTGCTCCAGTGTTACCAGTACTTAATTTAACACCAAAAATCTCCATTTACCAGCACCCCAAGTCTACTGTGAAGATCTTTAGTGGTCACTGAAGCCAAATGAGCTCGTCTGGAGTAGAAGGTGACATTGTGCAATGTGGCTAAGCTGCCAAACAGCTGGTGAAGTTTGCCAGTGTGACAATGTCATCAGTTCACCAAGGAGAAAATCAGGGACATCACAGGCTGTGCAAGCATCCATCCTCCCCAAGAAGCAATGCTTCACATTGCCAGTGCACAGCCAGCCACAGCAAACACACCCGAATGGGGGCCGGTGACACAATCATCACCATGTCTCAGCGCAGCTAAAGGCCACTTCTCTGGCTGCTATCCACAAGTGCTGCTCCTGTATTTAAAATGAACCTGTCACTTGACAGGAGGCAAAACAATGGACCTTGATTTTTCATGCCTGTTTGGGAAGCCTCCACATCCTATACAAGACACAGTTTTTGCATAAAGTTACTTTATTTCCACCATAAAACTAATTGATTAATGGAAAAGCACGAGATAAAAGCTGAAGTTTTTCAATGGCATGTCCATAACCTTTTTATCCTGTTTTGAGAAATGATGTATCAGAGGACAGTTTTGTACTTTGAAAGAGGAAAAGGTATCTAAGGCACCTGAAGTTGACTTTCTCCCTGATATCTGATCTGCTGCATCTCTTCTTCACCATAAACACTCCGCGTGTAGCAGGAAGGTAGAACAGAATAATGGGCTTTTGACACTTTCCAAAGAAAAATATGAAGTGCAATAGAGTTTCCCCTCTCTTTCATTAAAAAGAAAATTTAAATCACATTTTGCCAGCAAAAATAATTGAAACCTGTAGGGAGGACTATGGTAAAAATAAAGATCTCAGATTCCTCGTGGCCTGGCTAAAACAATATTTGTCCCTTAATCTTCATTATAACCAGAAAGAGGAGCAAAATCCAAAAGAAACAGAATTCCATATTGATACTTTATGTTACAAATAGATATGATTGAGAACTTGCAAATCATGAGATCTCTGCATGGGAGTTGGTCTTCTGGTCAATGCTGGACGTTGTCTGGCCTGCTGAGGTCCTTCTTCCAGCTATGTTCTGATGATTAAGGTAAGTTCAACCCTTTAGATCTTTAAAAAAACATAAGAGCAAAGAGCTCATAATTCTTCATGTTCTGTTGCACACATTATTTAGTGGAATTTTTTGGTTTTCTGGTTTGTTTTTAATGGAGGCACAAACATCTGATCCTCCAAATGCAAGCAAGTAAGAGGCAAATCCCTTGCTTAGGGATCCCCCATCTGTCCCTTGCCCAGCAGCCTCTGTGCAGGAGGAAGCCTACATTTGGGACACACTGAGCATCACCCAGCCAGGCCTCAGCCAGCAGCGTCCTGGATGCATACAGCACAGCAAAATGCCATGGGACCCTGTCAGCACAAATTTACATGACATCTCAATATGTTAGCTGAGAGCTACACCCAGCCTCCAAACCCCTGACTTTTGGCAAGTGAAGGGTTGAAGTGAAGGGCCAGCCCATTTAAGCTGAGGCCAGACCAGACATGGCTTGCATCCAAGAACATCAGGAAAAATCACACGCTCCCCAGCGCTTCCAGGTTAGGGCAGATCTAAACCACAAAGATTTGCTGACGTCGCTGTATTGATCTAGAGTGGAGGAGAATCAAATGTGATCTAAAATATCAATATCGCCCACAAAACTCTCCATGGAGAGGCAAGACATACAAGCAAGAGGAGACCATTTATATATATTTTTATAGCTGATGCAATCTGTGAGGAGATTTGATCAAATGTTTTTGTCAACATGAGCTGTGTCATCACTGGCTAAATGAACCGAGTCTATGTGTGTTGGCTAGTCCCACTTTTCTCTTTGAATTCCCAAGTATCTGGAAAGAATGAGCCTTAAAGTTGCAGCTGTGCATCTTTGCCGTCATAGAAGATGTGCCTTTTTAGGTTAAAAGTTGTTATCATTTGGTGCCTGACTAACTGTGCTGTAAGCAAATATTATGGATTTGTTTTTACTCCCCTGGTACAGTGATTGAAATGATATTGATCAGGCACTACATCTCCCATTGACACGAGCATTTTTCCCCATGGTGTCTGAAACCAGAGGTCAACATTTGTATTCTTTGTATTATTAGTAGTTCCGCATAGACAATGTATTTTGTACTAATTTATGCCCCCCTTTAGCGCTCTGAAGGTTGTAGGAAGGTAACTGTCCAAGGACTGCACAGATTCAACCTGCAGCAGCAGCCAGCCGGGTCCACACAGCTCTGGTTTACAGATTGACAGGATCCATCGTCTCCGTTACATCCATCATGTAAATCCAACCTGTTTGCTTGGCTAGCCTGAACAGCGCTGGTAATAAACAACAGTCTCTGTGTCACTTTTCTCTTTATGCTTTTCTTTGCTCAAATGAGTTTTGCTAGCTTAGACCTTGCTATCCTGCTTTCAGCAGCACTGCTGTAATCAGCTGTGAAAGAGCTTAAGTGGACCGCCACTTTCAATCTTCAGAGAGATCCTCAGACTGACCATAAACGTGTTATTGTAGGACAGATACAACATAATCCTGACAAGTAGATCTGGCCCCAGAATTTATCTGTATTTTCTATCATATTTGTTTTAATAATGTCATGAAAATTACTCTTTGGGATTCCAGAATTGAAAATGCAACATTTTGCTATTTAAGAGGACAAAACCACTGAAAGTTTCTAATCAAAGATATGTGGAGAGGGAGGGAAAAAAAATGAGGTTTTATGGAACCTTTTCACAGGAAAAAATGCAGTTAGTTTTACTAACAATACCTTCACACACATGTGATCCCTTTTCAGGAACAGCACTGAGGGGAGAATGGAGTAAGAAAGCAGGAGCACAATCAGCCCTCCTTTCCCTCAGTGGGAAGATTTCCATGTGATGGCAGGTTTGCAATGCCCCAAGAGGTCTTGCTGCCACTCAGAGCACTGTCTGCCTTCTCTAAGCACACGGCTACCCAAAGTATTGCCACTCGTAAAGACAACCTGGAAGGAGGATCTTGGTAGAGAATTAGAGAGGCTGAATTGTCCTGTGTACTGACAACCTATTCAGCAGCCTCCTGCCAGCCCTGGATGAGGTGGCCATCCATGCTACCAGAACAGACCACAAGTCTGATTCTACTCACATCTTTGAGCAAAGCATCTCTGGACACCTTCCAGCACTGGTGGATGTCGTCTGGGGTGCTCTGCTTGGTGTCACTCTCTGGTGCCCTCTCCATCTTTCTCCTGAGCCATCAGCCCTCACACCCGTCCCCTTCTTCTGTGGTTGTCACCCATAACCAGCAGTCTTTCTCAACCTTGGTTACCATGCAGAAGGGTTTGATGGAAGGTGCCAAAGGATCCACTGCGTCATGTGGGACACAGTCATGTGGCAAGGCACATATGTGAAGGGTTGGCCAGTGCAATGGGCTTGGTTGGAAGGGGTAGGTCTCACCTGCAGCACACTATCCTGGTCTCCCCTGAGTTTGAAGAGATGACACCCTGCATGTGACCATCTACCTGATTAGTTGGGTATGACTCCCTGGGGTGGCTGATGACCTGATTACAGGTTCCATTAGCTTGGCACATGTGATAAAAGGATGAGATCATGGTACAGTGCTGCAGTGCATGGTAGAGTATGGAACACTGTAAAGGAGAAGCCCATAACCTTGGCCCAGGATGTGAGATTTGATCATTTTGATGGAGGATGGGGAAGACTTGAGGACCACCAACATGCAAGTGCTTTTATGGCATAGAGCATCTGCTGATAAAACTCCATGTCCTATTTTTACAATGGGTATTTTGCACAGACACAGACATTTACTAACAAACCACAGCTGCCTTTTAGACTGACAGTTACTGGTCTGTGGCTCTTGAGGAGTCTTTGGTAGAATCTAAGCATTTAAAAATGAAGCAGCCCCAGATCTTCTTCTCCTCTTGTGGAGAAATTGTGGTGAAATTGTGGTGAAAATGTGCATTAGTAGGGAGGCCTGCAGGCGTGTTGCCTGTAAATGGAAATATTTTTTTCTAGACTAGGTAGAGTCTGATTTTCTGATGTGTGCGTGCATTTGTACAGGCGTGTGAAATGTGATCACAATATATATTCAAGATAAGAAACCAAGCCACTGATGTCCAAATGATTAGTTTTGACTGGTTAATAAGTACCTGCATGACAAACAGCAAAGTCTGATAGGAAGGACTGTTATATATGAAAAAAAAAAATCAAAGTAAACGGTAAGTACAGGATCAGAACAACAAGGTGCCGAAATGAATTGTCACACTTTCTGCTTCAGCTTCCCAAGTAAAATTAGGCAGCTTAAGTGCTGGGTGATCAGACTTAGGAAAGAAGGCATTTTCATCAAACTGCATGGAAACAGTGATGGGTCGAGCTGGGACCACTTCTGTTTTTTCACGCTGACCTGGCATTTTGGCTCTAAAATCCTCTTTCCAATTACTGGGAACACTGCTAAATTTCAGGGCATTGGGCTGCATTTTTCCGTTTTGTTTCCATGTCTTAAATGAGTCTGAATCCTGAGGTTTGAATCTTGACTTTTTATTTGTTTTTCTTGCAGTTTTAGGTTTGATTTGAGTTTCTCGTAGAATTCTTCAGCCAAAATTATTCTCAAAGGCCTCAAAAAGGAAGGAAGGAAAGGAACAGAACAGGGAGGAATAGGCTTGGATCCACAGAAAAGGAAAAGACCATCAAAAATAAGAAGGGTGACTGCAGTGGAGCAAAGGACTTGCTGCAAGAGGAGGGTGAGAAGAAACATGAAGTGTGGTGAGACAGAGAAAATCCTCCATCCTCCAGCTCTGCCAGAGCAACAGGGAAGATGAGGTTCATGAAGAATAGAAATGACCTTTTAAACAACATTCCCTTATAGCAAATATTGCATTAACATTAGGAGATAGATAAAACTAACTTAAATTGGGAGGCAAAAGAATGTGTATCCAGGGCCCACAGTGAAAAGAGGAATGTGAGAATAATAAAACCTTTGTTGTCTGCTTCAGCGTGGATGTGTAAGATGATCTTGAGAAAGTCATCTGCAAAAAAAGCCCATAACCAAACAATTTCAGTATCTCACAGGAGGGCTGTGAGGCTGTATAGTTGCCAGTTTTCAGTTACTACCTTGTTAAACTCTAGGATAGTTTAAACAATCATTTTCTCATCTATACATCTTTACAGTTCTATACATCTTTTTGCTGAGAGTGCTTTAAAAGCTGCCTGACCCTATGGCCTTCACTCCACAGCAGCTGTATGATGCTGATTTATATCAGAGGATTGTTTTTGTAAGGGATATGGTCTCCTGGTATCTCTGGAGAAGATCTAAAAAGCTGAGATGGACTCACTGAAACCCTCACATGGTATCTTTATTACAGAGCACCCAGTCCTGACCCAGAAAACCTTGCCAGCATGTGCAAACCACTGCTTATTCTGCAGCTATGAAACCTTCTGTAGAATGGAGGTCTGCAAAGTGCTGGAGCCTCTTTTGTTGGACCTGTGGTTTGACAGTGACCACAGGCTTGAGGCATTTCATAAACCCCCTTTTCCCTGGCTATAAGGGGATCTAGCAAGCAGTCCTACTACCCAGTCCAGAAGGACACACAGGCAGGTTGACCTGTTCAGGTCTTCTACAGGTGTCCTTCAGCCTTCCCAGATGCCCAGCAAACCCTGTCCCCCAAGACACCACTCTAGCTTGTCCAGGTCACAGGTGCTTCATCCTGGGACTTGCAAGATGCTTCATCTTGCAGCACGCTAGACTGCATGTGGGGATACCCTCGGGCAGACACCTGCATCCAGACCTGGCTTTAAGACACCAGTGGTGTAAAGAAACTTCTCAGATGCCCTCTGCATGGGAGTTTGCCTCTCCTTCCTCAGAAGACTGCTTCAGTTAAAGCCTTTCTGGGATGGCTGCCTATCCCTTCCCTACCCCCCTCAGGGCAGGGCCCGACCCTTCCTTTGAAAGGCATCTCTGGTGATGAGATTTCCAGCTGAAAGTGGGATTCCGTCCCTTTGTTTAGGAACAGAAACGAAACATGCTTCATTGCACCTCATGAATTCTTTCAACATAAGCATCTTCAGTTACATGTTTCTGTAGCTGGACATGTGTGTCTGTCACCACGGTAAAGGAGAAAAGAATTTCCACTGATGTGAAAGTATGGTGCTCCCTTTTATCCTGATCTCATTGTTAAACAAATGAGGTGCCTTTAAAAGTACTTCGACATTTCTTTGTGCCTCCAAAACGGTTTATTTTCACCCCGTCTCAGTTTACACTTTAAGTAGTAACCACCTTTTTATGGGTTCGGTTAATTAAGGGGAATAATCTTAATTCCAGTTAGTAAAATTGCTTTCTGTGTATGTGGGTGTGTGAAAATAATACAGTATCTTATTTCAAACCTCATGGGGTTTCAGCAATTATGCCTTTAACAGAAAATCTCAAAAGTCAACAGCATTATAATGTCTAACTCCTGGGAATCAGAGTAAGGGGAAATTAAACATCCATCTTTGAGTTTAATGGTGTAAAAATATGTGTGTAGATAACTGCCATTACGTGCATAATTCCCTCCTGCTGAAATACAGATCCCAAAAGGCTCACCTTGCCCAGACAAGGTAAAGCCAGATCCCACAGCCCCTGCTTGCTTGTATCAGCCTGCATGGGAATATTGTGTGTGGGGAGGAGAGTGGGCTGTGCCGGGGCTGTGCCCAGGCAGACATTCCAGGTGCAAAGCAGCACGTCCCAAGCAAGGAAAGCCTCACCCATCAGTATTTTCTGAATACGCCTTTCTTCTTCTTGGCTGTTCTCTAATCATCCCATCCTTCTTCAGCTCCTGGTCCCTTTTTTATTTTTTCTTGATCAAGGATATGCAAATGCTACTCTGAGTCACGGCTGCTGCAATAGGAGTTTAATCTCTTCGGTAACAGCATTGCTGCATGAGTGTGTGCGTTTCTGCTTTACGTGATTGTCTGCACGTCCCTTGGCAGACAGCAAGTATGTCTCCCAAACCACAACTCACATGCCTAATCACTTCCACTCCAAACTCTTGAGACTGAGTTAGGGACAATATAATAACCAGTTTCTTGCAGGCAACTGGGCAATGGTCCAGACAAAAAGTTCATAGATTTGCTAGCTGACATCTAACTCATCTGAAGTTCAGGTCCGCAAATAATCTTCTACAGTTTCTTGGCGCAGATAAGATTCAGAGAGACCAATCTTCTCAGTTTCCTACGCTTGACTTTGCAGGAGATCCTGCCCCAAAATTTGGAGGGAGTAGTACTGGCAGGGTTGATTAGGTGGTAGGAAAGGGCATCTGCCCACATTCAGAGATAGAGGGCTTCTATGTGCAAGCCAGACCGCCATCATTTGAAATTCACAATTTGTTGGCAGCAGACAACTTTTGCATTCAGGTTGGCAGAGATTTCAAATTCTTCCAGTCCTGAATTGCTGTTTGTATTTGTTTGCACAGAGCCCAATATAATGGGACCTGGTCCCAATTAAGTTGTAGTGCACATGGTAAGTAGTATGGGGAAGTGACAGCAAACAGACCTTTTCAGGACACCCACTAAAACAGCAGCATGAAGACAACATGGACATTGGGACAAAGACTGGTCCCACAGCCCTGTCCTTACCCAGTTGGAAGATTGTCAGACAGGGAAGATGACTAAAATGAACTTAAACAGAATCTTTCCTTCCTTCTCCATCCCTCCTTTTCTGGTTTCAGAAGGTTTCAGGTCCAGCAGAAGGCATAAGCAGACATTTGTCTAAATTTGGAACGTTGCCTTCAGAAAGAGTTTATTTGAGCAGGTAATGCAGTTGTGAGCCCAGTGATGCACTTTCACATTTCGGGTCTCTCCAATATTTTAAATTTCCCATTCACTGCCAGCCAGTAATATACTTGAAGCAGGGTGGGTGGGTCAGGTGTGACAGGGTATGTGCCATGACATGATTTGTGACTTTTAGAGCTACCCGTCACTGAGTATTTCTAAGGAGAGGGTGTGGG
Organism: Athene cunicularia; assembly: GCF_003259725.1. NCBI lineage: Eukaryota > Metazoa > Chordata > Aves > Strigiformes > Strigidae > Athene > Athene cunicularia. The sequence continues at coordinate 145,639,766 of NW_020799095.1, read as the reverse complement.
GCAGCACAGACTCTTTAGGCATTTCAGCAATTTTTCTTTACAATGCACATGATGAAGCTTCCTCATATTATCCACTATGTCAAATATTACTCTGTTGCACGTTATAGTGATCTTAACTGCACCTCCCAACTAATCTTGAAAAAGAAACTCATTGATCCCATCTGATGAGAGTCCTTAGAGTAATATCTTTTTATATAATTAACAATTTTGGCTATTTTATAATCTTTTTATTCAGGACTGTCTAGTATTAAAGGTGTTTCTTTTTCTGCTTGCTTATATATTCTCTTGGTTTCCTCATTTAAAAGCTGATGCTTGCTTAGGAGCAGACCTTGTGAATTTTCTCCAAATAAAGACATGCCATAATTTGGCTCTGTCCATAGTGAGGGATGGAGGCAGAAGGATTGGGAGAGAATATTTTTCATTTTACTTAGGCCACATTCTACAATGGTTTGCAATACCCATTTACAGGCAGAACTGACCAGTTTGTTGGCACATATGAGTCATTAGATACAGGCTCCATCCACAGCTGTTAACCCGTGCTTTACCCTGGCAGTGGCAAGAAGAGACAGGAATTGGAAAGTCCTGTTGGAATAAACCTGAGGAACAAGTAAAAGTGTGATAAAACTCAGGGGGAGTTGTCTGTAGTTCACCAAGTAGCCCAACACACAACACAAGGGCTTGGGCTGGAGCAACAGGATGTTGGAAGGACTACTCGCTCCAACTTCTTCTCTTAAATGGGGCCAAATAAGAATGGGCAAATTGAGGCAACTTCTCTTAAAAGGGAGCTTGCCATTAGTACCCAGACAGGGACACTGCTGGTAGAGACTGGCAGGGTAGGATGGAGGTGGGTTAGCAGAGAAATCAACTAACTCCCTAATCATCTACCAGCAAAAGGGGATAAAATAAGTCCAAAGATTCAGCAAAAGATACTCGAAAACTAGTTGTAAAAGCCTGCTGCCGCTTCTCTTCACTGGGTAGGGAATAGCTATCCGTGAAAGTCATTTTGTTTAAGGAATTGCTGAACATCACAGTCAAAGAAGTTTCTTTTATAAGATTTTTTTCAAGCATTCCTTAATGACTGAAGCTGGGATGCCTTTTGAGATGGGGTAGAGAGTGCAAGTGAACTTACTCTGGATAACAAACAGTTTTTGCTGGGAGAAAAACCAATATTGGTCTATGGTAGCACATACAGATGTGAGTCTGTGCATGTGTCTCACTTGAGCACCTCGCCTTGGGCAGTCCTGGTTTGCTGTCCTGGCACAGATGTCTGTTGTTGAACAGATGTTGTCTTGTAAGCTCCCCTAAGCAGCTCCATTTTCCAATCAGAATTGTAACTGGAATTATGTACAGAAGATAATTGCAGCATTTATAAAAGGGGAGTCTAAAAAACTGGCCTTGCAGCTCAGAGAATTGAGGTCACCCATCAAGCTGCTGCCCTCCCCTCCCGCTTGTTTCAAAAAAGCCAGATGACTTTATTAGAGTCCGCTGCTGAATAGATACCGTTGGCATTACAAGCCAGGAAAGACAGCTAGGATACTCTTTTGTCACTAACTTAATTTTTGACCAGAGAACAAACCAATGCTTGCTGTATCGTCAAACAGGTAATGGCCTCTTGTGTAATTATAGCAAATTATTATAATAGTTATTATAATAATTTATAGCTATTTGTCCCTTAAGGCAACTCCTTTGTCATGTTTTTCACTGTCTGCGCTGTGACTGTCTTGTTGAGATCATAAGCATTTTTGAGCAAGGACTGTCTATGTGATATGCAGCACTGGTCACCCTACTCATGCCTAACGAGTGAGGTTCTGCTTTTGGTAATTATATTGTATCACTGTAATCAGCTATTAGCAACAGGAGAAAAAATTGTAGCATCTGGATTGGTATAAGATAACTGTAAGGAAGCACAGTATTATTTTAATTGTAAAGAAACACAATATAACTTTCTCTACCCTTTCTTTCAAGATCTGTGTAAACATGTGAGTACATCAGGACTGGATTGTCTATGCATTCGCCTAATGAGACATTGGCAATTAGTTTAGGCCTCAGCTTGTTAGATGTGATGGCTCTGCTAGTCAGCAGGTGTAAATCAATATAAAATAGCTGTTGAAAATCTGACCCATAGATTAAAGAGAGCTATATACGAAGCCAAGAAATAATTTTTGGATATAGCACTTTCTGTATAAGAAAAATGTGGTTTGGATTAAATCTTCAGTCCACAATGCTAATATAATTATAACTTCAGAAAAAGAAAGCATCAACCTTATTAAATAAACATCTCTGTGGCAGTGAGAACAGAACTTTTAAATAAAACACAAATCTGTGAGTCAAACAAAAATCCAGAATATTTTTCTTCAAACAACTTAAAAGTTCTCTGTATTTCCCATTTTTTTTCCATGTCCTAATAATTATAGGGACATGATTGTCTAATACCAATATCAGAAAATGGAAGACAGACGAGATATTACACCGTAGACATCCTTGTGGTTTGGCTAGGGTCCACTGTTTTTGTAAAAGCTTCAGCACTATGCCTGTTAGTATATAGACTTGATTGCAAAATGTCTGTAGATGCAAAAGTGTGTACATAAAATTCAATGTTAAGATCTAAATGGGGCACCACAGACCCTTGGATAATGGGCCATGAAACTGAAATGTGCAAGCGGAGACCGCTTCAGTCTCAGCTGTTCAAATAACCTGCAGTGGCAGAAATTATGTCCACACCAACACAGAATGGCATCTATGTTTCACATTCAGGAGACAGGTTTTGTTGTTGCACACTATACAGTGGAAATCATACATGGATATATTTATGTGTATTTATTTACATGCATATATAATATATACACATGCACACGTAGACTAGATTATATATAATTATAAGGAACAAATATGTATACTTTGCAAAATGATGTCTTCATCACCTTGGTAAATTTTCAATTTCTCTTAACTACAATTCCAGAATAAATTGTTTTGAAACTTTTGACCCCAAATGCAGTTAGACCAGTGAGGTTAAAACAGCTGGTTTTGGTTGCCCACTTTACACAAGCTGGTGAAGGGTGAGATTAAAATGGTAAGTGGTCTTCCAAAATACCGGATAGCCAGCAGGATGGTGGATGAGTTGTGAAAAACCAATGTTCCCAGAAGAAGGAGGCGGGATGGGCAGGTGAGCAGAAGCCTGTCAAGACGGGTGTCTCAGATTTTTGTGTGTCCGTGGAGCATCCAGGTTGATGCTACACAGCTCTGTGTATCCCACTGTGAGACAGATGGAAGGGACGAACATACTTAAAAATCTTTGTGAAATCCTCTAAGCACTACAGGTGACATGAGGGATCTTTATTCCTAAGATCAGAGGGAGCCGGGGCTGGGATTTCATCCATGCCTGTTGCTGTCGCTATAGGCAGCAAACAGTTAAATCAGTCAGAGTCAAAACCGTGAAGCAACAGAAATCACAAAAACCAGTGATAAAAGAAGGTGTGTTTGTGGCATACAGCAACTTTAGAAGCACCAGCTATTTCAGTTTTATGGCAATCCCAGCAGTTTCAGAGAAGGCAATGTTTCGCCATTGGCAGGGCTGGTTTCCTTCCCCTGTGGTGTCCTGGGAAGCAAAGTGACTGTAGGGAAGGGATAAGGGAGGTCAGTCCTCCTGCTTGAAATGGAAGAGGAACCTTCCCTCCCTATGCACATGGTCAGCCAAGCTAACTTCCAGCGATGCTGGCCAATGCCCATTTCCTGAATTAGTGAGGATGTTGAGGTGGCCATCATTGAAACCCCATTCTGTGCTTCAGTGCACTTCCCTCTCCAAGAGGATGCTTTAGCACAGTGTGATGCTGTGTGAAAATCCCTTGGGGTGCATGTGGCTCTGGAAGCCTGCTCTGTAAGACAAGGGGGCTCAACAGCAGACAAATCAAAGGAATCAGTCCCAGGCTGGCTGTCCATGGTCAGAGAGAAAGCCCTGACCTCAGCTGACAGCCTTGAAATGTCAAAATGTCAAAGTTCCCTTTTGCCAGCCCAAAGAGGCTTGGGAATTATAGCCCCATGGCTGGGGGATTTGTTGCCCTTCACAAGAAATCACCCTGGACACAATAAAATCATCCTTCTTGCCAGAGTAGGCAAGGCGATAGAGAATGGCGAAGGAAGCTCTTAAACATTTGCTTTCTGGATTTTGACTGCCAGATCTCTCGGGAGAGGTTGGACTCCTCACAAAAATGCTTGACGGGAAGAAACTCCCTAGGAAGAGATTGTTCTGTTTTGTTTTGAACTTGAAGGCTTCCAGTTGACTTGGGACACTGCCACCAGCCACCTAAGGAAAGCTTGAAGCCTTCCTACACAGGGTGGGGTAGAGTCCTGCTGTGAGTGTACAAAAGGCCTTCAGAGGCATGACTTTCCCTGGGATGTAATCTTCTTGCCACACTGTATTTTTTGGTTGAACGTAAACTGGGTGGCTTGATGCTTTTAATGACAAAATTCTACTGAGGTTTCTCTTTTCCCTCCCATCCCCCTGTGGCTTTTACTCTGGGTTGACATGAGGTTTTCCCTGGAAATCATTCCCTATGGGTCCTATGTGCCTGCTATAGATTTTTTTTTTTTCAAATGAGTTTTCAAGAAAAATGCATAAATGATCCAAAAGGGAAACATAAAATTGGTTTCCCTGCTTAGGGATAGGGGACTTCCTTACTGGCTTGATCATCTCGTTCTCCTGCACACTCCCTGTTGTTGCCCAAATCTTGCATTTTAGGCAGTCCATCCTCAAGGGGAAGGGAGAGACTGTTCTCCCATTCTTTGTTTCCCCTCCCAGCTCTAATGTCTCTTCCCCTGAGTATGCCCTCCCCACCAGGGACAGTAGAGTCTTCCTGAGCTAGAGGAGCAGTGATGCTCATCAGTCCTTCTGCCCACACCCTGACACTGGGATGCTGGGAAAGATGTGGACTTGTACTCATCCAACTTGGTGCTGAGAGCTCATGGCTGTGGCTGTTGCAGTGGGGTGTTCAGTGGTGTCAGCGTAGGCGAAGTGTGCTGTGACAGCCTCAGTGCTTGCTGCCTGCTGCAGACACCCTCAGCACCACAGGTCTGCAGGTTTGAAGGTAATTTCATGGAAATTCTGGGCTCCTAAGCATCAAAGTTATTTAGTGGCTGTTTTGTGGATATCTATCTCCTTGGGTTTAACACCCAATTTCTAAGTTCTCTTTCAGGGAGCTAAGTGCTATTTTGCAATGTTGCTGCTAGACTGTCCTTGCCTCAGTTTCCTTAAGTATATAATGGAGGTTTCAATATTTTCCAGTCTTACAAGTTTAGTGTGATGATGCATACATTTAAGGCACTCAGATGAAAATGAGGTGAAATGAATTTTCTACACGTTTGTGATAAATAACCAGAACCCTGGTTATTTTGGTGGTTTCCTACAAGACACTTCTGATTGAAACCCTACAGCGTGACCCACATCTGTAGGAATCTGCAGATGCATTTTGTATGAAGTGTAGTAAAACAGAACAGGTACAGTGCTGAAACTGCTAAAGCTCTGGTCTAAGCACCAGCTTCCTTTAAAGACATCATTATTAAAAATCAAATCTGGGACAATGTGAGAGATTGCAATATGCTATGATGAAAATTTCCTCTCTATGGAAAGAATAGTTGATTTTTATTTTTTTTTAATCCAAAGATACAAAATAAACACAGACTGTTGTCTACTATTTTCAAGTCCCACAACTCCCACAACTCCCAAGGCCACAGCATGAATAGCCTTTACATTTGACTAGCACTATAAAATGCAGACACAGAAATAGGCAGAAAAGAATAGACAGAGTTTGCCCTTTTTTTGCTTAGTGAAGTGACAATGGGAAACCGCCTGTAAGATGCACCACAGCAATTCAGCTCAGCCTAGGGCTGGGAGTTTGACCTCTCCAGGTGTACGAACTGTGCCCATGTCCTATTTAATTGATGTTCTGCTTACCACTCTGTTAAGCACCAGATTTGGAAAGTCTCCAGCTGCTGTGGAGGAAGGAATGGAGTCTATTTGCCCCTATTCATTCCTCCACTGCTCTGCAGAAGAAGGTAGGATTTGGCTCTCTGTTGGCATTTTAATCATTAGTCTTCAAAGTGAGTAGAGAGCATTTATGATTTTCTTTCTGCCTGTCACATGCTAAATGACATTAGGACTGAGCTGTGAATGAAGCAAGGCCGTGGTGAACGGCTCTGCTTGCAGCCATGGAGTCAGAAACTAGTTTGTTTCTCATTCAGCAATGCAACCCATTGCAAACAAGCTGGTGACAAATTTTAAAATAATATGTCAATGAAAGGATTTGTTTTACTTTATGTTAAGCACATCCTCCTTTTCAATTATAAATGTATTATTTTTTTTCCTTCAATGCACCCAAAAGATATTTATTACCTTTATATTCTTTAACTACAGAAAAAAAAAAAAAAAGGACTAGTGAGCCAAACTAGTTCTGGTTATCAGTATTTCAATTTTAGATAACAAATACTGTGCTTGTAACCAGCACACGTAAAGAAATGTATTGACCAGGGATGATTCACTTATAGAATCAGGTTGCTCATGGGCAATTCATGGGCATGGAAGGAAAAGCTAAGTTTGTTTAATATATTAGTGTGCAGATGTTATCTCTATTTACAGATAGTCAAGCTGAAACTCATGAAGACTGAATTGCTTGCCAAGAAAAGACAGAAAAAGGCAATGGCAGGTCTGGGGAAAGACTTTGGATCTGCTGTCTCCAAATCATCAGCTCTACCAAACAACAGTACCTCCCTTTAATTAATTATTCGTTGTTAAGTGTTTGGAAACAGCTGAGACACAAGAACATTACACTAAAAGATGTCTTGCTGGCATCTTTTTGGCCATGAAAGATATGACTTAATATTTCTCCATTTTGGCACCGAGAAAGCCTGTATATGGTAAAGAGCAGCTGTGCCTGGTCTTCATGAGTGATTAAAGGTCAATTGATTTATTATTTTTGCTACAGATCTTGTTGGCAACCACGCAAGATGTGAATTGCCTTGTTGTTTTTCTGTCTGTAAATGTAGTGTTTTCAGCATTATAAATATTTTTATTCGCATACTCAGCTCTCTGAGGACCTCTTCTTCTGCCTTAGCTTTGTTATGCTAAACCATCACCTCTCTTTCCAACCTTGTCTTTCATGGGGGAAAGTTTCAGACTCTTTTCATTCATAAAAACAAGAGGGCGAAAAAAAGCCTTTAATTGTTTTCAGTCTATGTAGGTCTTCACATCACTGAAAAAAATCCTGCTGGACTGTGTCATTAAGCATTTCCTTTCTGCTGGTAAAGACTCCACCTCCCACCTCTTGGTATTTGTCTTTAGAGTTGCATGTTTGGACCTTCCCAGGCCAGCTTCTATGTGTTGTGGTCTCAACTGTGTGTGCCCATCTACGTCAAGCTGTCTCTCTGGGTATGCCAGGTGCTTTCAATGGGGACACTTTACAGCCATCCAGAGTGTTAATGCAGAAGCAGTTCCCCAGCAGGAGTTAGAGACCATCTTCACTGGGGTGTTTAAACTCATCCAAGCAAGGAGAGGAAGGCTTAACATATCTTTCAGGCAGCCTGGATGCTGCTAACTTTGTTGAGGCACAGGCTCTGCTGACAGTCCTGTGGAGAGTGATGTCCAGACACTCTTGAGTCCTCCATGTGGATCGAGGTAACTTGTGCTCACAGTCACCCCTGAAGCAACTCTTCAAGAAGGGCACAAGCTCCTGCCTTCACGTTGTTTATTCGTGTCTCTTACAAACACTGAACAAACTGCATCCATCCACGAGACCTTACTACTTGTCCCTTTGCTTACATAGCAGTCTCGTTGCTTCAGTAAGACTAAATATTTTGAGCATTTATTTGGTCTAAATGTTATTTGTGTGCCACATCTCCATCCATTCTGCAATTGCTGTCCACAAGTCAACTTACTGTTAGCCCTTCCAAAGCCAAAATATCAAACCCCCCCCTCTGCCAGCACAGAAAATACATTGAGGATTGTGTATTTTTGACACCATGTTGTCCACCAGTGTCAGCTGCCCAGGTTCCTGCATGTGTAAAACATCTCCAGAGGTGTGTTGCCAGGTACACAGAGAAATGTTATGCATCCTTAAATGCCAACAGACAAAGTCCAAAGATTTCTTTCTTTTTCACCATCCTCCTGTCCCTGTGCTCAAGGATCTTGCTCTAGTTAAGTTCATTGACCTTGCCAAAGTATTTCCTGCATTTCCACCCTTGCTCAGCTCATGCTTACTTTTCTCCATGTTCCACCCTTTGCCTCCCAACACCAGAGTCCCACTGCTCTAGGGCCCTTCTGGGAAGCTCCATCTTGTAGGACACTGACCAGTATTACGTTATGTCAGCACTTTTTTCAAGTTGCCAACAAACCTGTCTTACTTCTTTATCTGGGCTTCTTTACCTAGGTTTCATCCTCAGCAGCTGCAGACAATATTTTATGCTATAAAACAGTTGGTGGCAAAGGGGATGACCGTCCTCTCACTGGAGTAAATCAGGAATAACTAAATCTGGTGTGTTGCTGTCCAAGTGGAAAAAAACAGACCCGTGCACAAAATACTGCAGAGCATGAAAGTTTAGTGTGCTGTGCCACTGTGAAAACCATGACCTGTGAACCTCATGTGATGGCATTGCTAAATGAGCTTTGAAAAGAGAACATTTTTCTAGTGGCTTCTTAAAGAATGTGGCAAAACAGCGACAGTAATCAGCAATGTTAATTGCAGTCACACATCAGTTTTCATTGGCGTTTACCAACTTTCCATATAAAAGACATTGTTACACTTGCAAGCTGAGGTCAAGTTAGCTAATCATTCATCGGGTGTTTACTTTCTCCCAGGATTGTCTAGCAGGAATTGTACCTTGTGTTTTAAAGTTACATCAAGCAAAGAGCCTAGAGTGAAATCGTGTAATTGATTTAAAGATCTTTATAGCTGACCTGCCAATCAAAGTGATTCAGATAACTAGCTGGTGTGCTGTCTGGCGAGACTCAACTCTGCATTACACTAATTGATATGAGGATCACCTCCGAGGAATCTATCTGCTCTGTTCCAAAACGTTGATTTCAGTGAAATTGTGATACTACGTATTTAAAACTGTCCGCTATATCTGTTGCTAAAAGTCATGGGACTGTGAGTCAGTCATCTTGGATGACTTATGGTTCTGTCACTGATTCACCGAAAATGAATGTCTATACTGCACACAGCATGAACCAAATAAAAGCTCAGATGCAAAAAGCAGTCTAACCAAAGAGCCAGAGGGTTTGTCACTGGCTAATTAGGGTAAATTATAAGGCTATAGTTTTATAAGGCTACAGTGTTTCCAGTTACCATGCGTACTTGTTCAGAATGGACTAGTTCCTTTATCATCTTGTGCCCAAGGTTATCTAACAGTACAATGTGTGAATAATACATTTTCCCAACTGAGAAACGTACAAGCATGGCAAAGGGTTTTGAAAGGAGTATTTTAGTCATTGTGTGAGTGTGAGTTTGTTTTCTTCAAGTTATGGAATATGACTTTAATAGATAAATGGGAAAAACTAGGCTTTCAGTCACAATATGTCTGTTATAGGCCAAATATAGAATAGACTAAAAAACCAAGCAGACAACTATAATTTGTGTTTAACTATATGCCCTGGTACAAGATTCCACAGTGAAGACAACAGCTAATTCAACTTTGTCAGTAGATTATACTTTTTCCAACCTCATTAACAATCTGGACTAGCTAATACCACCTTCTGCAGACAAAATGAACCTTGCCCATATTTATCAACCAGTCATTAACAGTCGTTAACCAGAAGGTTGGAGAACTCCTGCCCCTGGGACACTTCCAGGAGCTCAGCACCAAACTCGTCTGCTGCTCCTGCGGAGGGGTGAGTTTTAGCTCAGACCCTCATTGTGGCTGGGCCTCCCTTCAGGGTCTGCTCTGGCTCCTGCTGCCACCCCTCTCCCAAACGCCTGGTGCTGCCTCCCAGCACACCACAGACCAGTGCAGGAGGGGCTCTGCCCTGCCAAAGCTGCCCAGGGCAGGCAGGGGAGCTGTGGCTGGCAGCAATAGCAGAGGCATGGAGGCAGCTCCACAAAGCAGTGGGCAGCGAACTGGTGGCAGGGAGCTCCTGCATCTGCCCCTGAAGCTCCTCCATGTCTGGGCCACTTGCTGCTGGGCTGTCTGCAGCAAAGTCATCATTATTGAATTTTTTAGATGAACTGGTGCATGGTCCAGCCTCATACATTCAGCAAAATTGAATCCTTAGGCTCTGTTTTACTTTAATCTCCACATAACTTATCCTTAGGAAACTGCTTGGTTAGTCACCTCCATACCTCATTGGGCACCACAGTTACAAGCATTCACACATGAAGAATAGGCACAGAAATTAGATGACATTTTGTAGAACTGGCTCTCACCAGGACCCAAATAAGGACAACCTTTCTTATCCCTTGAAGAGTTCATGTCACACACTGTACCTTTGCTTGCTTCCATGGTAACTACCTATGGGTGTGCTGTTGTATTTTATGTACCTCCTGTATGGACCACGATGATCAGTGGAGCATGTCCGCCCATGCCACCAAGGAGCCGGAGGCTCTCTGCTAGAGGTTCTCTACACTGAAAGTTCACAATGCAAAGGGAACCGCCTTTTGGTTTGGTTGAGACCGGGGCAGGTTGGAAGACTGGCTTCAAGACAAGGTGCCAGGCAACGAAATGGGCACAGCTGAAACTTCACGTGCTTTCTTACTCAATATTATGATAAGAGCTTTCCTTATATGTTCTTACTCAATATTGTGATAAGAGCTTTCCTTATATGTTCATGTTTGACCTTCACTGATTGCCACTGCGGCTCTCGGGTTTTCCCAAGAGAGGGTGCGTGTTGCTGTTGATACCACTGTAGTGCTGATAGGAGACTAGTTATTTACAGTCTCTGTGCTCCCCTGCTATTTCGCAAGCATCAGTCACGAAACAAGTCCTGTGGTCAGGATGATTCAGGAAGCAAAACACTACTATATACATCTGTTTGGTACAGTCTTCAGTCAACTCTGTCTGATCTTTTCCCTACACCTTATTTTTAATGCACTTTTCTTCTTCTGTCCTGCCCTGTCCCTCTCAAGCCTCTGTTGTTTTGTTTCCATAGAAAACCAGTAACTCACATCTCAAAGTAAAAAGATATATTTCTAATTCTGGTATATTCACCTTGCTCATTGCCAAAAGTCATTATGAAGGTCATGAAGATGTTGGAGGTTCAGAGGATAAACCAAAACACAATGCTGATGTTACAGGAATCCTTTATCACAGGAAGGGGAAGGAAACCTACAGTGCTACCAGCTCTGGAGGTTGGCAGAGAAAATATGAACATTCATCTCTGCTCTCAGATATTCCCTTCAGGAACGCTCTGAAAAGCAAATTATACAAGCTAGTCCCGTGGGATGGTCCCTTGCGTTCACACTGCAGTGGGAAATGGACTCCAAACTGTAATGGGAAAGGAGATGTGGGCTTTTTATATCTTGTGGTTCCCCTCCTTGAATAATTTTGGCCACAAGGATACAAAAGGCTTTGTTTTGCTCAAAAGAGGAGGGGGAAATCTTTGAAAAAGCCAAGTTTAAGCCAATGGTGCTAGTTTTAGTACTTGGTATAGAGCACAATGCAGGGCTTTGTGCAGACTCCAAGGAGAAGAACATATGTTGCGTATTTAAATGGGAACTGAAAAGAAATGCTCTGTCAACTGACCAGGAGCTGGGATGTTTAGGGATCAGTTTCCTAAGTGAGTGTAATGGCATGCGAGCAGTTAGGAGATGATTCAGACCAACACAGAGAGAAAAGCTCTCTGAAACAGAGGCTTGCCCTGGACATATGATCTGTAGAACAGATCTCAAATAAAACAGATCCCTTTGTGAAGTGTGTTTGGGTAATGAAAGCATAGGCAGGAAAAGATCTCTTTTAGGTTTTGGTTCTCCTGGAAGCATTCCCTTGTAGGCCATGGACAGGTTGATAGGGACCCAAAGAGAGATGTCCACCTAGTTAGACATCCTTCTGGGATGTGCTTGTATTACTAGTTATGCCTTCCAGCTGCTTGTCACTGCCAATCTACTGGATGAGCCACTTGTGGGACTGTTACTTATGTTCATGGAAAACCAGCTGTATTACTTTCATTGTTCGGCTTGTTGGTCTGGGCTGATTTTCATTAGCAGCTGACTAAAGAGTGTTCCCAAAAATTGCCCTGCCTGTAGGGTACTTGGCAGTCACTGACAACCAGGATAGCAGTGGAGGGAAGGTAGGGACAGCAGAGTCCAGGAAGAAGGATCTCAAAAAGATCTAAAACTACCAGCGAAACTCCAGAAACCCTATATTCCCTCTCTTTACTCAACCACCATAGCTCCCTAGAGACTAGTACATCAAGTTGTGAACCATGAATCTTGATAATTGTAACAGCGAGGGGAGAGAGATTCCTGGGATATAGATACTAGGTAGGTAGAGGGGCACCTCAATTTCAGCTTGGGACAAAGTGGAAAGAAAGATGGGATACGCAGGCAGAAACTCTTCTCCAGTTTTGTACCTCTTGTGCATAATTCTTGCTGGCATCAGCAGCATTGATATATTGTGAATAATGGCAGCCATCTTTTTATATGGGAACAACTTTTGTATAGCACATCCCTTACCTGTCTGGAAAGTACCCTAAAATAAGTGACAGACACTTTTGAATGGGCTGCTGCTCCAGTACTCCTCTTGAAGCTGGGTCATGGTACAGCCAAGGGCAGAAGGTGTCCAGAATGACAGCCCATACAAAGCAGTCATCTGGCTCTCAGCAGAAAGCTCTTCATCCCCAGCAGACAGTGGTAACTCCATTTCTCTTCTGCTTCATGCATATAAATCCAGAGTAGAGCACAGTGCAGCAGACCCATGCACCTCATATTTTCTGTTGGGCAGGCAGTTGTTGTTCTGCATGTTTAGATCATGTTTATGCACTGTTTAGGGAGTCTTATCGCTGGATTTCATTGTGAGGACTGTGTATGTAAAGCCTAGGGCTTGGCATTCCTGAGGTCTGGCCAATGTCTGGCCACAGGTCCCCTGAGAGCAGATTGTTTTGTTGTAGGGTCACCTCTCCCTGCATGACGAAATGTGCTTTTACTGCCTTGTGTTCAACACTGGAGTTGAACATGGAGTCCCACCATGAAGCATTATGGTTTTGATGGGAAAACACTAGGATTCAACTAAAAGTAGAGCATATCTCAGCAGGTGATTACAGCCACTTACTTTCCACAATATCTCTGCTGTGCATGGAGCAGTCTTTGTCCCTGTGCAGCTGAAATATTAAACAGGCTAACGAGCTATTCCTGGCCTTTCCTTACATGTAGACACCCCTGCCCACCACCTCTCCCAGAGTTAAGCATTGCCAGGGAGGACTGGTTCCTTCACAGAGAGTCCAGCAGAAGGGAGGCCAACCTCTTCCTAGTGTGCTTGAATGAAGGAACCTTCCTCTTTGTAGTAGCAGGGTGTGTGCATATCAAGAAGAGACAAACTAAGCTGGCAGAAACTGTCTTTCACAGTTTCATAACTCTCCTGAGCAGTTTGGCTTTCTTCAACTGTCATCACATCAGTCACACCACTGGATTGCCACAGGAGCTGGACGAGAACAATACCTCCATTCTATTTGCTGCCCAGCTCAAGAATGGGCCTGGCTCCCTTGAGTTGCATGGAGCAGTGACAGTCATGGTGGAAGGAAAGCACTGAGATCATCCATCCACCTGATTGCCAGTGTGTTCCCCCACCTTGTCTTTATACCAACAAATGCTGAGGCCTCTGGGCCACAGCGCCATTGCACTGATTGCCTACTCAGTAGTTAGACCACCAGCTTAAGGTATCCACGGGAAAGAGTATTTTTAAACCCTCTGTCAGTTGTTCTTCCTTCCCAGGCTAACATGCTGCCAATTAAACTGTCCTGAAGCAAAGCTAAGAAAAAACATGTGCTCTACACGTGTATCTAGCAAATAAGAAAAAAAAAAAAAAAAAAAAAAAAATATATATATATATATAGTCTGTTCCATCTTCTCCCCTGTGCCTTCCTTACGTGTTAGGACAAGGACTACAGATCTGGCGTTAGCTCCTCAGGTCTTTATGAGGTTAACTCCCAAATCTGTGCTTAGATGCTTTCCATAATTTTGAATTTATGTTTGAATGGAAATTTTAGGCTGCTCTTACAAGGCTGTGCACCTCAAAGGTGTGTACACACAAAGCCCACACTACCTGCCTTCCTTGCTCAACTTTTAGGCAGCCAATTTCCTTGCATCCCTCTTAGACAACTCTCTGTGGTTGATACTAGCTGGACAAGCTGGTTGATAGGATTTGCCTTTCTGCCCTTAAAATCTACAGTGGGCATCAGGCAACCAGCTGTGTTGCCCTGTGGGGCTGTATTTACACCACTAAATACTTACCAACTCTAAGAAGTGGTCCTTTGTTCCTATCACAAGGTCCGCTAGAGTGGTGATTTTATAATACGAAGCTGAGGGCACATCCTCATGGGAGAGCACAAGACCCTGGGGTTCGAAGACAGCAGGATGATGATAAATTCAATGCAAGGCATCTGGTTCGGTCTCACCCTCACTGCCAGTGGGGGAGGTTACCTGGGGGAAGTGTCACCCCCCATCATGTTGGGGATTTGTCTTGGGCAGAACTGGTTGGATTTCTCCAAAACAAATCCCAGGAGAGAAGCAGTGGTTTTTGCAGTGTGGGTAGTCAGGGGTTCATTGACTCAGTTTCTTCCCTGGATGTTTTTTATTTAACAGGGTAGACATAACTCCAGAGCAGAGGCAGGAGATAGCGCTGTGCAGAGCCTATTCTACAGTCCTCTCTCAGGGACAGAGAAAATACATTCCTTCATTTTGAAAGAGGCTCTCCTGACTAAAATAATCACCCCTCATGGTTTTTAGCTGCAGAAATCAAGCACCAGGCATGGGGGTTTTAGGCTACAAAACAGCCCACCCTGCATGTTGAAGATGCCCTTCACCAAAAGCTTCTCCTTTCCTCCCTCTTCTGCAGCTGGTTGACAGAAGGCCTTAGAGATTAGCTTCGTTCCTGTGAGCTATTTATACTGAAATATTTTGTGTTGAAAGATGTAAGCCCTTTGTTTCCTCTGTATGTACACAGTGATCCCTGAGGGCAAGCAAATCCTGCTTTGTTTTGGATCAGATACATTGCGAATTACTGTTGTAAAACGGCCCCAAGTGCACTTTTATGAGTCAGTCTCACCTTTACGCTTCCACATGTCACCAGGCACTCTCTGTGTGTGCAGTTTTCCAATTCCAGATTACCCTCATTAAAACATGTCTAATCCCCATTTGGGACGATGCTTCCAAAACATTTTCTCCAAAATAATATTTCTTGATAATTTTTCCAGGCAGAGAGTGCATTTAGCTCCCTGGTTGAGCAAAAAAAGAAAAGCCTCTGGTAACATCGTTGGCCAATTTGGCTGGCTGATGTGTTGGATTAGGCAATCCTCATATGTAATGTAACCTTCATATCCTAAAATAAAATGCATGGGGCCATACAGTATTCTCTGCTCTTGTAAATGGAAAACGACTGTGCTTCCACACATCCCAGGTGAGAGGATTTGCGAAGGAAACACAGAGATGAGAATGGTACAAAAATCAGGTCAGGCAAATAAATAGATAGATTTCACTTTAGACATCCCTCCCCTTCTTCCCTGCCCGTAGCAGAATAGCTTATCTGCTGGAGTGTATGTTCAGGCTTGTGTGGGAAGAGCAGGCTTAGAGATGTAACCTGACAGAGGGACCTTGGTGCAAGTGCCCAGGTGAGGATTTTTCTGTACATCTCTGCATTTTGGAGAACACCTGCAAAGATGGGCATGTGAATAACCAGCCAGCTCCACACCAAACCACCTTGATGGGACTGGAGACCCTCTCACCAAAACTCCCAAAGGCTCCCTAGCCCCATAAGCAAGGACTTTACCATAGGGAAAAATCCAAAATTATGAAGTCTGAATTGGAAGAGTCTGGTTTGGAAGAGAAGTCAGCTGGCAATACAATATGGCCTTTTTTGTCTCCAAGCCGGGACACTTCACATCTTCCCTTCAGCTCTGCCATGAATCTGATAGGACCAGAGGCAATGGGCACCAACTGAAAGGTGGGAGAATGCAACTGAACGTCAGGAAACACCTTTATGCTGTGAGGGTGACTGAGCACTGGCACAGGTTGCCCAGAGAGGTGATAGAGTCTCCCTCCTTAGAGATATCAGAAAAACACCTAGACATGGTCCTGGGCAGCTGGCTCTAGGTGGCCCTGCTTGAGGAGGGTGGTTGGACCAGGTGATCTCTAGTGATCTCTTCCAGCCTCTACCATCATCTGTGAGTCTGTGAATCCACTGAAAAGGTCCCTTCCCCTGAAGCCTCCTGCAGCTGTGTGGTAGCAGGGAAGCTCAGCATTAGCATCAGCCCTCTGTTAGAATCTCTGACAGGGAGATAGTTTTATGTGATCCAGTATGAGTCACTGGAGTTGCAGGTCAATGGCCAAATTCTTCTTTTTGTTACACCCATTTAGTCCTGTGGGTTTCAGTGAGTGGGAGGGTAATGGAACTGGTCCAGATACATTTTATTAAGCAAAAATGCATTTTGGTCCAAGCTGTTTCAAAAGTGCTCAATAAACAAAGCACACTTTAATACGGTGCCCTGAAAAGGTCACCCAAATCTTATCCCATTGGGAAGATAATTATTTTAAACAAGATTTGCTTAAGGAATAATACCATCCTAACGGGGATTTTGCTTCTTCTTGGACATCATAGGTGGCCATCAGTTGCTGAATCCTTCATTAGTTGCACAACGTAGTGATACAAACACAAAATTCTGTTATATACTGGGCATGATTTACATTGCTAATTCCTCCAAAATGAGGTTTTATGCTAAGTGCTTCCACACTTCACTGGCACTCTGTTTTTAAGACTTTAAATGTGAAGATCTTTCCTTTCACCTTAGCTTTGATTCAAGAATTTTATTTTCTGTTATTTGCATGTTATTACTGCAACACTTATTAGGCATGCTGCAACCTTAAAAGGATTCTTCAGATTGACTCTAACCACCCCTAACATTTTCCACAATTTTATGATATCCTGTGGAGAACCTATGATGATTATTTTCTGGATTCAAACAGCAATACATACCAAATGCCCCCATCCTTCTCAAATAAAAATCCCAACCAAAAAAACCACTTGTCTATAAATGAAATTTCATTGTATGATCTTTATGAAACTTTTCTAAGGCCAACACATATGAAGAAGGATAGAAGATGAATCTGGGCTGCAGTGTAGTTTTATTCTGCTCTGTAAAGCAACAGTGCTGTAGGAAGAAATGTCACTATTGTTACAAACGTTGCTGCAAATTAACAGAAGTTAATTCTAGCCAATAGGTTTTTTATAATTACTTCTTTTTACAGGGCAGTATTCTAGGGTATGGCTGATTCTCTGAACCAAATGTATTTATGGAGAGTAAAACAAAAGGTATTTGTGATTTGCAATTTTTATTTTATTTACTATTCACACTCATTAGATTTCTGATTTCTATTACCAAGGGGAAATTCTCCACTTTTAAAGACAATAAAACATCCAGCTGTATTTATACAGTACCTAGACAACAACTCCACTTTTTTTTTTCTGTTTTTTTTCTGTCTTTTTCCTACTTCATATGCTGCATAGTCTCCTCAGTCTACCAGCCCTGATTGTTGGGATTGTGCCTGGCATTAAACATTTAACAGAGACCTTTTGTTGCGAACTGCATGGTTATGACAAATGGCAGATTGTTAAAGCAGGAGCTGTGTTATCAAAAGTCAATCAAGAGTATGCCAAAAACTTTGGCTCCTTGTACAGAATTCAAAAGTACAATAGGCGTCATCTAGATTCAAGAAAGAGACAATTCATAAATGCCAGCCAAATAAAAACCTTGGGAAGAAAGAAAAACAGAGGTGTGCAGCTGGAACCAGCAAGCATGTCACCAAGTGTGTTGTTGTTTACTTGCTTTTGCTAGAAAAATCCTTAAAAGAGGGAACCTTTAAAAGTTGACCCCAGTGAGGTGAGCCCTGAGAACTTATGGAGGGTGAGTGTCCTATCTGCCTTTAAGGAGGTGGAAGCAAAGAAGAGGAACAAATCCAAGGAATTCAGCTGAACGTGGAAAGCTTGTGGAACAAATTATGGAATGGCCCGTGAACACTTGGACGATAATACAGTACTAAGAAATGGCCAGCATAGTTTGTCAAGAGTAAAGCTTGTAAAGAGAATTTAGTTTGTTCTCTGACATGGTAACTCAGTGTACAGGGTTAACCGGGCAAGGTTTTGGTAGCGGGGGGGCTGCAGGGCTGGATTCTGTCAGCTGCCAGAAGTATCCTCCCATGTCAGACAGAGCCAATGCCATCCGTCTCCAAGACAAACCCACCTCTGTCCAAAGCTGATCCTATCAAAGGTGGTGGTAGCACCTCTGGGATAACATATTTAAGGGGAAAAAACTGCTGCACAGCAGCAGCTGAGAGAGGAGTGAGAATATGTGAGAGCAACCCTGCAGACCCCAAGGTCAGTGAGGAAGGGGGGCAGGAGGTGCTCCAGGCACAGAGCAGAGGTTCCCCTGCAGCCCGTGGTGCAGCCCGTGGTGAGGCAGCTGTGCCCTGCACCCATGGAGCTCCATGGGGGAGCAGAGACCCACCTGCAGCCCGGGGGGGACCCCACGCCGGAGCAGGGGGATGTGCCCTGAAGGCGGCTGCAGCCTGTGAAGAGCCCACATTGGAGCCAGCTCCTGGCCGGATCTGTGGCCCATGGAGAGGAGCCCACACTGGAGCAGGTTTGCTGTCAGGACGTGCCCTGTGGAGGCCCCATGCTGGACTGGATTCCAGAACTGCAGCCCATGGAAAGGACCCATGCTGGAGCAGTTCATGAAGGACCGCATCCCATGGCCAGGACACTATGCTGGAGCAGGGGAAGAGAGTAAGGAGGAAGAAGCAGCAGAGGCAACGTGTGGTAACCGACTGAAAACTTAATTCCCCTGAACTGTTAGAGGGGGAGGAGGTAGAGGATTCAGGAGTAAAGTTGAGCCTGGGAAGAAAGGAGGATGGGGAGAAGGTACTTGTAGTTTTGCTTTTATTTCTCACTGTCCTACTCTGTACTAACTGGCAATAAATTAAATTAATCTTCACCAAGTTGAGTCTGTTTTGCCCATGACAGTAACTGGTGAATGATCTACCTGTTCTTATCTCAACCCACAAGATTTTCATCTCATTTTCTCCCCGTCCTGCTAAGAAGAGGGAGTGAAAGAGTAGCTCAGTGGGCACCTAGCAGCCAGCCAAGGTGAATCCACCACATTCATCCATCTGATGACAGGGAAGTGACTGACATAACTTACTGCATTTGTAATAAAATCTTGGTTAAGACTTCGCTATCACATTTTCATAAGGAAAGCAGGAATATATGGTCTACAGAAAACTACTATAAAGTAACAACAAAATTCAGTGGTATGACTTAGAGGAGGGTGCAATAATTGCTACTCTGGAGGGATGTCACATCAAATAGCCCCTTTCATTTTGTGATTTATAGCACTGTAAAATAGAATTCCAATTTACATGAGCAACTAGCAACCTGTCCAGGCAGGTTCAACACTCAAAATGATCTCATTAAACAGACGAAATGTCCTAAATTAATTAATTTATTACAAACATAGAAATGAGCAATCATAGACCAAATAGGAAAAGAAGAGAAGCTCCTAAGGCAACAATAACACAGACTAGGATCTACAAACCGAGTATGAAAATGTACGATACTTGGGCAACTAAGCATGTGTCACCCTAGGACATATTAGCAGGACTACTGTAAGACAAACACAGGAGGTAAACTTTTGTCATTCATTTAGCCCCCTTTGAGTAGCAAATCCATAGAGGGACCCTTCAGCACCTCTGATGTCCAGATTTCAGTGTCAGCTTTGGATACTCCACACTAAAGAAGGTGTAAAGAAAACAGAGACACTTGTGCGAAGAACTATGAATCACAGAATCACAAAATCACCTATGTTGAAAAAGACCTTGAAGATCATCCAGTCCAACCATTAACCTCACACTGACAGTTCCCAACTACACCAGATCCCTCAGCGCTGTCGACCCGACTCTTAAACCCCTCCAGGGATGGGGACTCCACCACCTCCCTGGGCAGCCCATTCCAACACCCAACAACCCCTTCTGGAAAGAAATGCTTCCTAATAGCCAGTCTAAACCTTCCCTGGTGCAATTTGAGGCCATTCCCTCTAGTCCTATCACTTGTTACTTGGTTAAAGAGACTCATCCCCAGCTCTCTGCACCCTCCTGTCAGGGAGCTGTAGAGGGCGATGAGGTCTCCCCTCAGCCTCCTCTTCTCCAGACTAAACCCCCCCAGTTCCCTCAGCCGCTCCCCGTACGACCTGTGCTCCAGACCCTGCACCAGCTCCGTTGCCCTTCTTTGGACACAGTCAACGTCCTTCTTGGCCACCTGGGCACACTGCTGGCTCATGTTCAGCCAGCTGTCAATCAGTTGTTTGGTAGCCTTCCCACTTTAGGGGGAAAAAAAAAGTACTATTTGGAAAATGCTGTGAATTCCTTTCCAACTTTGGTTTCCTATCAATAGATTCTTACTTAAAGCCTGGAGGCTAGTAGCCTGTTTCTTCAAATGTATACAGTAAGTCAGTACTTCCAGTAGTATTTTCATCTAGTATATTTTTTGATCTCTTTTTATGCAGCACTGCAGTGCTTTAGGTACATCTTTTCTGAAGTCTTGTGCTGCTTAAATGGTTACAAATACAAGAAACCACCTTCTCTAATCCTCTTTCTATAGGAAGCTGGCTGAAAATCTTTCTTCAGGTCTCTTGCAGGGTTACATCCCATTTTCTAGGATGTTTGCACCTCCCTCTCCACATACTCCTGTGATGTTTATGCCATTTTTCTTCTCCAAATATTTACACCATCAGTAGATTGAGCACAAAGCAATAAACAGAAGAAGACATGCTCAGCTTCCAGAGTTACTTGGTTTGTATCTACTTCGTACAGTGGTATATGCCCATCTTGAGCCCAAAGCTCTTTCCATCTTGGCTACCTGCTTCTTCAGTGGAGTCTTCTAGACTTAAAACTGTCTTAAATGCTGCTAAACTTTCCCAAAAACAGTTGCTATCCTTTGTGTTTATCCTTTAAGTGAAAAACAGTCTGAACAACAAGAAGTTGACTTTTATGTCAGCTACCAGATCCACATCTGCCATCTGGTTTTTGTTGGTTTTAGTTTTGGTTTTGTTTTCTGCTACCACATCCCTCCCTCTTATGATCAGGAAAACAGGGATCTTCCCCATCCAAAATAAAATTGTACCTGATACAATGTTCAGTTTTTCCTCCTAACTGTAAGCACCTTAAATCTTTGGTCAGTCATTCATGTTAGGATAGATATGACATTCCATTTCCAATTTTATAAGCAAACCTCCTATATTAAGAAACTGTTTTAGATTTAAGTATTTAAACAGAAACACATATCAATGACAATGATTAATCTTTATTGTTATTTAACTCCAGGAAGGACTTTGGGTGTCACAGCATGAGTGAATGTTTATCAGAAAAAGGTGTTTTTAAAAAGTGGCTAATCCTAACCTTAAATATTTACCATATCCATAGATGCAGTATTGCACCTCTGTGCCCTGGCTCAGCCTTTCTGCAGTACCAGGGAATGTACTAACTGAGGCCCCTTAAGATTATTCCAGGGAGGTTTGATACTTCGCCAGGAAAACTCTTGAGTACATAGCTGCTAGATGTTGGCAATGGGCATGCAGACGATGTGGCTCTAAAAATGTCTAGTTCAGTACACTGCAGCCGCTGGAAAAAAAAAAAAAAAAAGACACTTCCCCTTTTGGTGAAGAAAGTTCTGTTTTGACAAACTTCTAATAAGAGGCCCTGGCAGCTGCTGAACCCAGGACACTTTTGGTACCAGCAGCTAACATAAACCACGTTGTTTGGTTTTTTTTCCCCCTTTGGCTTTTAGTGTGCTGCTGGCGCTGTGTGATTATCCAGGCAGGGAGTACAAGCTATTCTGCAACAGAATAACTCCAACAGAGTGACAGATCCCCGACAGCCAGACACTCCTTTGAAGCCACTTGGATATACATGAGGATCCATTTTCTGCAGCACCTACCCTAGACCAGCAGTTCTGATAAGTTTCTCTTGAAAATTTGCATGGAGAGTCCAAGCCAAAGATGTGCATTCTCTCATCTAGAGAAATCCCTGAAGGATTTAACTTTACTGTTAATGGGGCTGCTTTCAAGTGGCCAAAGTTACAAATCTTGTCTTTTGGGGGTAGAATCCATCAGATTCCTCCATCACCCAATCAGTTTGCACACCAACTTGTCATTACATGAGTTCTTGCCTGAACTTATGAAGAGGTGATAGATCAGAACTGGTGAACCTCCTGCAGGTAGCCCAGGAGTCCTTGGGACCCTTGTTGGAAAATCGTCACACCCACAGAAGGAAGGGCTGAGGTCTGGCTTTCATGTCTGCATCTGGAGCTTTTGGCTTGACCAAGACTAGTGTTAAGCTAAAAACGCTGCCTTGATGAAAGGTCAATAAATAACAGGTCTCAGGCAGCTCAAAATCTGCTTTCAGCTTTGTCTTGAGTTTCTAATAGAAACAGACAGAAAGGACATAGAGAAACACCTTTCACCGTTGCAAATAAACTGCTGTAAAGCAGCTCCACACCCGGAGAGGGGCAAGATCTGTCCTTTCTCCCAGCCTGTATCAAACACCACTGATAGAACATGAGATGAAATTTATCTCCTGTGGGCTTTTGTGTCTTGGAACTAATGACAGTGATAACCCAGTAGGAAGAATCAGATACGCCAACAAGAATCAGATATGCCAACGATTTTGTGCACAAAGAATCTAGTTAAAGGTTTTTGATTTTGTCCATGCTACATAATACTATTTTTTAAAGCATGTTCCCCAATTTACTGTAATTCAGTTTTAAATAGTGCTGCAGACATTGCTTTTCACAATGTGTTAACTAATTATGGTCAAAGTTTCCTTTCCTAGTTAAGATAATTTTTTCAGAACTTAGTTAAGTCTCTAACAAGATGTCTTTAAAGTTCTGCCCACATATGGCTTGAGATACTGTGTTTGAAAATTGACCATAAAAAGTGAAACAGATTTTTGTCCTCTTTTAAATTCTGACAGCTTTTGAAGTGCTGCTTCTGAGATGAAAATAACCTAGGATGTGTGTGACAAACAAAGCAATAAATGCATTCCAGCAAGGAAAGCACGCTAAACGAGAAATCTTACATTCAGTAACAAATGTTCTTCATGTCATCCCTTATCAGTTTTCTCAGGGTCTTTCCCTTTCTGAGCTGAGGGGACACAAAGTGATGCACAGGCAGTCTTTTCAGATATGGTGGTTCAGAGCTCAAAATATTTTGTTTCAGTACTTTCATACTATTCTCCCAGAGTAAAGCTGGTATTAATCATCCTGCTCAAATCTCTGATCTCGTGACTCAGATCTGTTCATCACCAAAGGTGAGGCAATTCAGTGAAAGGCACATGATACAGAGAACTGCTTTCTGGTGGTTAGATTCTCCCTTTTTCCAAGGCTGCCTGGTACCACAGACCATGTGTCAGTCGATTACGACATTCAGGCCTTTCTACAAAGTGTATCTACGTGCACTCAAAATCTACTCATCCCACAACACTAATATTTATGCAAACTACAATACTTGTAATTGCTAATAATTGAATTAGTCAAGACTTAAACTCTAGCTTGGGTCCCCTATCTAGAAGATGACAGTGAACGCCCTCACCCTTTCAACAGTGAGCATCTTTGCCACAAACTGCCTCTTTCTAGTAAATCGTAGCAAAGCAGAGTTCCTAATCTTACATCTAGCCAGCAACGGAATATCAATGCTAATGAATAATTAGCCACATGTGTAAAGCTTTGCCACACACTATTAAACACCTGTGGCCTTGTATTCAGAGATGTATGTCAGTGCTGGGTGATGAAAAGCTAAATTAAATCCTCAGTTATGCTGGCAGACACTTACAGAGTTCAATGAGTCAATAGGGCTAAACACAACTTTGCTGCCCAGCTTTTCTGAAAAGCTGCTTTTTCCAATTCAATACCATTGGTCATCAGCCCACTAGACTGAGGATACGGGAAGCAGCAGCAGCATGTGCACATGTATTTTACTACAGACTGTGGGAGCTGATGCCCATGGAGTTGTGATTGCTGCTGGGCATTACCAGCTATGTAGCACGCTATGTAAGAAAGATAGAAGATATGTCAGAGTATCGTATCTTCCACCAAGGCTATCTTAGGACAGAAACTAGGACTTATGAATCTTAGCTAATAAACACAACTAGGCATTTAAGTTGTATTTTTTCCAGCTGCTGTCAACAGTGGTTCTGGTTGTTCCTTCTTACTCTTCTTGGCCTGTGTTTTTTGTAGAAGTGGCAAGCCTTAGGACTTTTTGTTGTCTCTGTTCATCGGATAACCCCCAGGACAGCTCTGAGAGTGTTCAATGGTTGTGATGTCTTCGAGCATATTCACCTGAATTCCTTCCTGCTTCAACTGGTGCTCCCCATTCTGGTGCCTCTGAATCAAGTTCTGTTCACCAGTGACATCTTCCCTTTCCAGTGACAACTGGAGCTGGAACTCCCCAACCAATAACCTTGATCAATGTTTTCTGATGTAAAGCTCAACCTTAGCTGTACCTCTGCTAATATTGATCATCTATTTGTTAAAAAAAAACCCACAATGTTTTCAGATTTTAAGTGAGGTTCACCTGCTGATGTTAAACCTCAGGCGTTTGCTCTATTAGATACTTGTTCTGAGCAGTAAGACATGGGTTGACAATGACCATTGTTCTTCCAAAATTGCCTTTGATTTTTAATTATGAAAATTATTCTCTGTTTGGGTTTTTTTTTGGAAGGGTCTAGTTTGTTCAGTCTAGCAATGACATTAAATGTCATATGAACTAGACTCCTGTAGACAGAATCCTGGAATTTTCCACACCCAGAGCTAAACTTAGACCATTCCTCTCTGTTACTACCAAAACTCTATTTGTTCTTGCAAGATATACCCTTGATCCTTTTTTAGAAAAGCACTGAGTCCATCTGCCCTTTGGGCACCGGATAACTCCAGGCACTGCTAACCAAACTATTACAGTAACTCAGATCTTATGCCTCTTTAATTTCTGCCTTGGGTTTTTAAATCTCTAAGCCTGCATCCAATATCCAGGGCACATGCTGCACTGTAGCATTTCAGGCCAGCAACTGATTATTTTGGTTAGTCTGATGAAGCCTTCAGAGTTCACCTTTTTAAGCAGTCTTGTCACCCTTCATTGTTCACTCTGGTTTATGGTAATAATCCCAACATTGTGTGATCTACCTTCCTGGGTTGGCTTTCCTTTGGGTCTGCTACTTCCACTGAGCAGAACTTTTCTTTGTTCCCTTAACTTTATGTTAGTGTCTTAAACTTCTGTTTAATCTCAACCTCCCAAGCCACAACTTGCAGCTGTTGGCCCTGTTATATTCTCTGCTACTACTGAAAAGAGTTTGGCTTCATCATCCCTCCACTTTCATTTCAAATAGATGTAGGCTGCTATTAGACCACCCCTGAGTCTCCTCTTGCCAAGACTAAACAAACCCAGTTTTCTTACCTTCTCCTTGAAGGTGATGTGCCCTAACCCCCTAGCTATCTTCGCAGCTTTTGCTGAGCTTTTTAAGGTTCTTGACATCCTGGTAGGTCCAAAACTGGTCTCACCAGGGATGAGGTAAGGGAGGGTAAGGGAGGTAATAATTTCCCTGGATCTGCTGGGCACGCTTCTCCTGATGTAACTCAATGTGCAATTCGCGCTACCTGTAATGAGAGCAGACTATTGCCTCTTATTCATTCTGGCATCAACCCAAAGCCCCAGATTCCCTTTCATCAAGTCTCAGTCGTTCAGTTCCCAACCTGTGCTGATACGTGGGGTTATTCCAACCCAGGCACAGAACTTTGCACTTCTCCCTGCCAAATTTCAGGAAGTTCTTGCTGGCACAATTCTCATGTTTCTCAAAGTCCTTCTGGGTTAAAGTTTTGTCACTTGGTATATCAGTCATTTTCCGTCACTGACCATCATCTTGAATTTGCTGCAGGGTTCACACCCCTGGTCTAATCATCCAAATCACTGATGAAGACATTGAACAATATCGGATCACTGTGGCACTCCATTTGTTACTGTCCTTAGCTTGATATTAAGCCATTGATTATTACGCACTTTAACCCTGGCTGTATGGCCATTTTTCAAGCCACACTCATGTGTCCTATACTTTCTCAACTTGAAAATAAAAATACTATGGTGATGGTGTAAAAAATGTTACCATGGACAATGTATATTATATTCACCACCCCCTCTTCATTCACATAGCCAGTCTTTTCATCAGCAGCCTTCTTCCAATTGTTGGGAACCTCCACTAATTTACATGATGCTTTGCAGATGATAGATATCAACCTGGCAATCACTCACCTCTGCTGGTTTCATTAGCTGGATGATTCCTACAGTAAAAACCTCTCTCCTTCTTTTCACCTTAGGCTGAGGAAAGCTTTCTCGAAGGCATGATTTGGATTGCAGTTGTGCTATCTCTGTTCTGTGGTAGCTTGAGAACTCCTTAATTTTCCTCACTTTTTCTTTCTGATAAAAATACAATAGCTATGTTTCCTTTATGGGAGTCTGTATATTTGTTAAATATCTTTCAGAGTTGCTTTTAACTGAAAGCTGTTTAACACATTAAAAATTTTAGCTGCTCTGAGAAATAAGGCTACTGTCTTCCTTTTGGCACTCAATTTCAGGCAAGTAGAAGAGGAAATGCTGCTGAAATTTCCCAGTGTTTTCCACCTACCCAGAGGCTGCCAACAGAGGTGATTCCTAAACTGCTGCGATTCTTCACTGGTGAGAAGTTTTTGGGAACCACTCAGGGCTTGAGATGTTTGCAGATGCTGTCCTCTGTGCAGTGTCTAACTCCAGTTGGATCCATGTGATGATAAAACCTACAGAGGAGCCTGCTCAGTTCCTCTGGGTATGTGTAGGCTAAAAGGGGACAGGGTGTGAGCTTGACACCCAGAACCTTGACTTCCCACACACTTAATTGCAATTTTGCTCCCTGTCTCTGGTCTGGCCTCTTCCCAGGAGCTGTCATCAGGTAGTATGGGAGAAGACCATGCTCCAGCCTACAGAGTCCCTCAAGGCTGCCCCATCAGGCTCTGCATCCTCCTACACACTCATACAGCCCCATGTACACCCCAAGGTCCATGGATACCTTCAGCTTCATGGCATAAAAACATCACTCTGGTGGGTTGCAACACCACCTTTAGATTATTTCAGAGCCTTTGAACCAAAAAACACATTAAAAAAATAATGATCATGTCCTAGGACCACAGGGACACCACTTGTAGCACAGAAGAGAGCCAGGGCCAAGTGCTGTACAGTGTGTTGGAGTCAGTCTGACAAAGAGGGCTGGTCCTAAGACATGAAGCCTGAGCCAGGCCACACCGCTTAGTGTCAGGGCCAGAGACTGGGTTTTGGCCCTTTTATATTTAGCAGTATGGACACAGCATTTGTTTGAGATGCAGCTCACACAGGCCAAACCTTAACACCAAAGTAGGATTTTTTTGTGACTCATTTGATTTGATAATCTGAAACAGATTTACCATGTCTTGTTTAACAGGGAACAGCCTTTAAAGCTATTAAATGAATGAATTGCTGATTTAGAGCTGAGTGTTTGATTCTGAGCAACTGTTTTGAAATGGCTGGAAAAAAGTCTAGTTTTGCTGCAAGAGCTGCAATCAACTTACCTATTGTTCTCTTCTCCTGTCCCTACTCTCTCCATTACTTCTTCCTAGATCTACACACCAGTCTTTGTGAAAAGACGCTTAGTGACCCCTTACACAGGCTGTAGCCCAAAACTGCTGTTTGTGTCCTATCTCCCCTGTTGCACGCTCTTCTTTAAAACTTCTGTAAGGAGTGAACCAACCTCTGTCTTCTCTGCCAGAACAGAAGAGAGGGGAGAAATCTGAGGTATTTGTTTCATAGGTGTTTGTATTTTACGTCCGGGAGCCCAAGACCATGAACGTGCTCCCAGGTGGTCCCAGTCCTGTTGGTGTGGACAGCTCTGAGTACACAGTGCCTACCAGCAAAAATCTTTTTGTGCTTCTGTGACTGTGGGTTCGAAGCTGTAAGAGCAGCATTTAAAACCAAAATCTTTAGAAAATAGCTGTAGCCATCTAACTGATTGCAAGTGATACATGTCATTTAGAGTCTTGCGGAACCAGACTTTCTTTTGGTTAACTGCTTGGCGGTGTTACTGCTATGTAAATGTGTGCTCAGGGCAAAAGGACTTATACTTTTAAGTGCATTTTCAAGCAGAGGGCACATGACATTACTACATTAGGAAGATTAGACAATGATCAGGCCTTTTATCAGCTCTTCCTTATCAGACATAAGTGAGGACAGAGTTCTGGCTTGTTGCTCCTCGAACCCATAGGCACTCACCAGCCTGTTTTGCTTGAATTCAAACTATCATCTCAGCCTTGGTGGGTTCAAAAGTTCAGCTGAGATGTGAGTTGGATGTTTCTTCAGAGAGGCTGTGAAAAAGGGAATGGGAAGGATTCTGGTACACACACATGTACTTGTGCCTATGTATTTTTGTGTGTATAGCAATGCCTCAGCCAGACTGAATGGGAGGACGAGGTGAGGGGGAGGGAAGTACTTTCCAGATTTCTAGCTAGTAGAGGAACTTCTTTAAAAATATAGTAACTAAAGATGGTGAGTAATGGGAGAGAGTGGAACACTCGTACTTCAGTTCTGGAGCAATTTTGCTCAGCCAAATAATGACCACAGAGAATCAAAAAGACATCAAATTGCATTTGGTGCCTTCTTCCCTGGTCAGTACAGGAGTTGCAGGCATGTCAGCTGATGTGATCCGCACCAAAGTGTTTGGAATCGGGAGATTTTCAGGCTTCCAAGTCCTTGCTTCCAATCTCTTGCTTCGAATGACCTAATTTCAGAGAGCACACACTCATACCCAGCACCTCCTTGGTCACACCTTTCTGCTAAAGAAAAGTTGCTGCAAAGTCTGTTTTACATAAAAAACTTAAAGTCTCCTTCAAGTTGTTTGTGCAGCCCCCAAATGAGTTCTGTTTGAACATCCCTGATGCTGTGCCTCTAGGGTGGACGTGAGCAGGGTTTTTCCTTGTAATGCTCAAGTATATAGAATCCCCATTTTCTAGTATGTGAAAGCAGCTTTTATGAAAAGACATTTACAACTTGAAAGTATTTCTTTAAGCTTGTAATTGAATTTGCCGCAGAGGACAGCAGATGCAACTGATGGTCAGATTCTCCCCACTTAGTAAATGGGGATGGAGAGTCCTGGCACCTCAAGGCAGGCAGATTAAGAGAGGATTACACATGCAACAAGTTGTAGATGACCAACTGTGGGCATCAGCTGGGCTCTGTTAAATTCTCTACCCATCCAATGCTTCAGAAACTGAATTAGTTACCTGTGTAGCCTGTATTCTTGTAGGTAATTCTGGTAAGAAAATTTGAAGAAGTAATGTCAAAGGGTAGTGCCAAAGGCAGCACTTTCTAACTGGTTTCCTTTAGGCAGAGCAAACCCATTCTGACAAACGCAAAGTTTCTTGCTGAGAATGGGATGGATAAGGTCGCCTACTTCTGAGAGAGCTGAGGAAAATCCCCCCTTATTTACAGCCTTTCAGTATTTCATTTCTCCTGCCTCTGACTGCTGTGTAGGGTTACAGCACTGCTCTTAGTTCACAGTTAAAACAAGTCTCTCTACTTCCTTGCCTACTCATAGCTGACCACAGAAATAATCAACATGAATAAAAAAAGAATAATATCTCATGCCAGCCCAGTAAAGCTACATCTGTAAAGGAACTTATCTGTGCTTATCTGTATTCTTAGTGGAGATTCCTAAAGAAACAAGCCCTATACAATTGTACACACAGGCGTGTACATGTGTGTTTAACAGGTGGACAGGTCTGAAGACTGAAATTTTTCTCCAGCAGGACTAAACTCATGCAAGGGGCTATCAGGCACTCATAAAACCAATTCTTTGATCTCCCAGCAGCTCCAAATAGCTTTCTGTTTAGACCACTGGACAAACGAGGGTGGGTGAGTAGCTGGTCGCCAAGCACATCCTGCTGGGGCCATCAGCAAGTGCATGGATCTTCATGGGCCACGGCACACGGTGCTGTACTGCTGCTTCTGCCCAGTGGCAAGCAGGTGACAAAGATGTGAAATGCAAAAAAACAAATGTGAGTAGACAAATTGAAATTACATCAGGACAGATAATTAACAGCAGTGTATTACACTCTGATTGTGGTGAATGTGCAAGCTGAATTCACCTGGATCCCCTTTGTCTGAAATGCAGATACCACTGAGACCTTTAAAACCCCTGTTGGGCTGCCACCAAATCAGGGAACAGTTTTCTTTACCACTTGATGTGTGTGAAACTCCTGTCATCCTGGGAAAAGGAGTTGCTCTAGCTCCTAAGTGAAACCCCAGTTGGGATTTCTTCCCTCTTTTCTTATCCTGTGCAGAGTCCCTGCTGGCTTAATCTTTGCACAAAAGATAGCTTCGAAAATGGAGTCTCTCTTCATGAATTCTTGGTGCAAGATTTTAATCCAGATATTGCAATCTGAGCCTTTTCTGTTTGGAGGAGGAATGGAAGTATGCGGCAAGTCCCAATTCCCCTTCCAACTGTAGCAGGGATATGAAACCTTCTCCCCGCCTTCGTAATGACATCTGTGAGCTGCAGAACAAAATTCTTCCTTTTTCCTGGCTGGCTTGATGAATTTTCGTTATTTTTACAAAATGCCTTAGCTCCAACAGGAGAAACTGCAAGCAAAATGTTGTGCAATGAGTGTATAACCATCCTGTAGACTGTGGATTAGACTTTTTCCTGGTAAGCAGAGGAGCTGTGTTCAAACACAGTATGGTATCTGAAAACAAGTCCCTCAGATGCCTGTGTTATCTGTGGGTTATGAACTGCAAGGAAGTACCAAAGAAAGCACTCACTGACCATAGGTATTAATCTCTTGGAGAGAATTTACAGTCAAAAACCTTACATGGAAATAAACATAAAATCTATTTTAGACCTTGTCTCTCTTGGCTTTTCTCTTGGCTAGTTTTAATATTTACCACTCATCATGTTGACTTCTCAGAAACCCAGTTCTTAGACACTTAGTTGTCCACACGCATTGGACCAAAAGCCTGAGTGGCAAATGCCGGGCTGGGCAGCCCTGTCACTGGGCAGCTGAGTCCTGCTGTGGATTTAGCTCACAGATTCCACCCCAATTAACAGAACTTTCTATAGAAACATTTCCCTTGGGAAAATGTTCCACCAAAAGCCTCCTAAAGGGATATACCTATTCAAAAAACAAAATCTCCATCCCCTCATTCACTGCATGAACTTACAGATAAACCCTGGTTTTCTAAAATATATTAAAAAATCTACTTCCTTTGCAAATGGCAGGAAGTTCATATTGCAAGACCAACTAAATGACTCACCCCACATCTATGCTTTTGCTGAAGCAGATAAACCTGCCAAAATCAGTTTCCAAACTGGAAATAAGTACTTATGTGGGGATATGAATAACATCAGGAAAACCTCTGACAGGGGCATGTGAATCTGCAATATGTGGTGTTATTTATTTATATTTTTTATTGAGGTCAGTGCCCTTGGTTCAAAGCTGCATTGGATAATTTTTGGAAGGACAACTGATTCGTATGGCTACATGTCAGCATCATCAAGGAATCCAAAGGCAACAACAAAAGGCTATAGTAGTATAAAATTCCCAGTGGATGGGGTGTGATATTTGATGGGTCACACAGGGAGTTCTTTTTACATGAACCAGCAAACATCAAGTATATTTTTCATAAAACATGTAGCTTAATCCAAAATTACCCCCGCTGTATTGTTAGTGAGAACAAGGGAACACCCAGTTACTTTTGCGGTGACTAATAATATTACCACTGCTTAAATGTAAACAGTGTGCAGAGGTCTTTGTAAAGAAATGCACAATATTTTTTGCAAAAAATAATGCTGTGCTCCTACATTATTCAACTCTTTTTCCTTCTTTGTTGCTGCAGCACAACCACTGAAATTTCCTGTGTTAATGCTGGCATGGAAAGAAATGTAATGTCAAAGGAAAGAAGAACAGTCTCATAATTAAAATCTGTTTCCACAGAATTGAAATCGATGGAATTGCTACTCTTCAGTGGACTTTGGATCAGGTCTCTAGTCTGGTGGTTCTTCATTTGCACCACACTCTTTCCCCTGGAGCCTTGTAAGCATTGATTAGTTAATGGCTTTAAAGTGCTATTTAAATGCTGAAATATTGTTATTGCCAGGTATTGGAACACATAGGCAGGCATCTGCTCAGCACATAGGATCAGTCTTTCCCTAGCATGGAAGTATGACATCTCCTCTCTTTCTGCAAACGTGTCTTTGTGTGTGCGTATACCTACAATAAGCCAGCTTAGTAAAACAAAATAGAACAGTAAATCAAGGACTTGTTTACTTTCAAAAGTCCTGGAGACCTATGCTGTGATCTCAATCAAGTGAAAGCCACAGAGAGCACTGGAGAGGAGTTGTGCTTCCAGGTTGGTTTGAGCAGCCCATTCGCTGGTACAGGAATGGACATCTGTGGTTGGGCAGCCACCCCCTACAGAGATGTTCTTCTGAAAAGGACAAGTGCATGCCAGCTGGATAAAGCTGGTTTATTACACAAAATAATATTTACAGTAAAAATTCTCATTAGGTTTTCAGTGGGCCCATGTGGGTGGCAGTTTGTCTTGTCTCCCTAGCACAGTGGCTCCTAAAGTACACACGTCTGTACACGTACAGATACTGGTACATGAGCCACTCAGCTGCTATGGGAATGTGGTGTGAGCAGTCGTGCAGCCCAGCACAGGGTGAAAACTCACTGAGGCTGTGGCTGTTGCCTTGTCAGCAGTGCCACTGTGGCAAATTAAGCCTTGAAATTCCTGTTTTCCCTACCTGATTCTAAGTAGACTTTTTCAAGCAGAGGGGAATGATGTTCCCCAAGCTTTCAGCTGTGCTCCTTTCTGGCGCATGGCAGGATCTGGCTCTGAGAGTACAAACTTTAGCAATTACATCTTCACATAGTAAAATACTTCCTAACTTGGATTTTTGGAATGATTTCATTTTCTTTTGCAATCCACCAATCACCCTCAAAAGACACTGCAAATCACCATGTTATTCTCAGTCATAAGTAGCAAAATAGCTGGGAAGAGTGCTTGAGCTAGGGAAGGCTCAGTTTGGATGCACACATTCCCAGGCTTTCCTACTTACGTGGGCTAGCAACTATTGACTCCTGGGGGCTTCTACCTGCCTGTCTCCAACATTTTTGAGGGTCTAGCACTGCATGGGATCTACATAACAAACCAACAGCAAAGGTCAAAACAAAAGAAAACACTTCATTCCAGTTCTCCAGTTCGTTCCAGACTCAGTACTTGTTTTTACTGCAAAAGTCTGTATTTAGTGCACAGGGAACAGTTCATTCAGTTTGAATGTCTGGAGCTTTCAGCCCCTTCCCCAAAAAGCAGCCAAGCACAGCAGACTGAAAAACTGCTTGAGGATGGGCCAAACCACACAGTTCAGACACTGACCCAGATCTGTTTTCCGCAGGACTGAATGTTTCTGAGCTAGGATTTCGTTTCATGGTCAGATGAAGGAAGGATTAATCCTTTGGAAAATTAGTCAAGCCCATCTTCTTGTTTTAGCATTTGCACTTGTTCCATAGCTTGAGTAAGCTGCACTAGGCAGATCTTCCATAACACAGAGCAAGACAGTGATTTGATGACATAATTTTGAAGATACGACTTCAAAATGGGCTCAATTGCAAATGAAATTATTTGTGATGGTTTCATTGGTTTCCTAGCCTCGCAGTTTAAAATTTACACAAAAAAGGTTAGACCTTTTATGATTCAAAATACAAACAAAGCACACAGAGAGCGGTGAGTCTTAGAATGACAAATGCTTCTCTGGTGTTGTTTCAGAAATACTTTTCAGCCTTGCAGACATTAACTAAACAAAGGTAAGAAAACATGATAAGAAATTTCCTTTATTCTACACTTAGTAATACGACAGAGTTATTGATGCACAACATGTTCTCCTGTCATTCTTGGTGAAAAAGGAACTGGACTTCCAGAGTTCTTTTTCTGAGGGCAGCACTTTCTGACTCAGGTGCAGAAGCTGGGTTAGGAGAGAAGCTAACATGCATTTGAACAGCAGCAAGCTTTTATAGACTGGACTTAATAAGCTTATTGTATAGCTGAGAAAACAGAGGCAGAGAGTTTAGCAGATTTCAGGAATCTCTGGTTTCCTCTTCAGACCACTGCATGAGGGAAAACAATAACATGATGTGGATTTCATCAGTTTGGGTCACAGTAACCTGCCATAAAAGTGAGGCTGTTGAGTGAAATCACACACATGGGGTCAGCGTGCTTTACAGAAAAGCCACAGAAAAAGCAGCTGAGGCTGTCACAGTTTAACCAGCCCCTTAGCGGGTGGCTACACGCAGAACTGTGTATATGTTCTTTACTCAGCAGGCCAGGGCCTCTTTTTGGAATAAACGATTAGCTGCGCTTCTTGCCAAAGAGTTGTTTGTTGGGAAACTCACACAGCACTTGCAGCACCCGCTGCACCCTCTGAACTTCAGGAGAAATGTGGCAAGGGGTTATTTTCTTTCTACTGCAATTAGAGCTCCTTCCTAGTGGTCCTGTTAACGGATGTAACGAGCAATTCGGGATCTGGTGAATCCGAGCGCTTGTCTGCAGGATTTGGGGCACCTGCGCCGGGTCCTTGGCTGGGACGTTCCCAGCACGGCCAGTCCTCGGTCCTCGGGCAAAGCCCGTGGCCGCACTGGACGCTCCCCAGCACACGGCCCGACACCCCTTCTCCCCGGCACGGCACCGCTTGGGCAGGCAGGGCGGCAGCTCTCGCCCGTTCGCTGCTCCCGCAGCTTGCCCGGGATGGGGGTGTCAGCGGCGAGCCCCCCGCGCTGAGCTGCGCGGCCTGGAGAAGGGGGGGCGCTGCGCGGGGCTTCCCCGCGGGTACCCAGCGACCCTCCGCAGCCCCGGGCCGCTGCGGGCGACGGGGC
>NW_020799095.1:145520407-145604514 GCF_003259725.1 Athene cunicularia | reverse complement strand
GGGTGGGGGGGCTGCTGCCACCTCCCGGGGCTCCGCAGCGGCGGGCCGGGCTGGGGACCCGCCGTGGAACGCAGGCACCTACTTCTCCTACGGAAGGTGACTCCTGCGCTTGTTGCTTGTGTCTCTCTGCTCCGGCAGCGCTGCCTTGGATTCGGGCAGAGGACAGGCTTGCCTGGTGTCCAGGCTTTACTAGTCAGTTGTTTGAGCGCGGTCTGCACGGGATGATAGGCGCAGTTTGCCGCCTGTGCTTGCAGGCACTGCCCGCGTTCAGAGCGCGTCCCGGCGAGGTCTGCGGCGGCGGCAGAGCCAGCTGCTGGCTCCGATAACATTGGTAATTTCACTTCTGCTAGGGAGGATGTTTTGGTTAATGCTTTCCATTGTGGTACGGTTTTTCCTATGAAACACTTGCAGACCGGCATTGCTCACTCTTACCCGCTGTTTTATAAAGACCACGCCACCCGATTTTGCACCTCATGCCCAGAGTAGGGCTCTCTTCAGGCTTCAACTAGAAGCATCTGCCAACCAAGTTATTTGGACATTTTTCTCCTCAGTTGTCTGTTTAAATAGGAACTGTGCCTTGAACCTAGAAAATGGAATTGTAGTGAGCATGGAAGAGGTCAAAGACAACCTGAAGTTTCCTTCCCAGATTCTCTGCAAGGTGTTGCACTGTTTTGCCTTCCTCTGTCTTTTTGCCATTTTTTTTTTTTTTGTGTGTGTGTGTGTCGATGTGTGTTAAAGATACACAGCTGCTGGAAAAACTTGCAGTTGAGGGCAAGCAGTGAAAATAGCCTGTAAACAGGAGCTATCAAATACTTCAAGTAAACATGTGAGAAGCCTGCCTTCGTCTTTTATAGTCTTGGCTGTTACAGGCATAAATTACATCAAAACTTCAGCCAGTGGCATTCAGCTGGTGCACTTTGATCTTGGCTCTGGCAAGATGTTTTTTTAAAATGTTGTGCTCTTTTAACCAGAGTCTAACATAGTTTGACATAGAAGGACTGTGTTTTTATCACAAGTACTTGAGTAAACAGCAGGCAGCTAATGCAGTACAATGTCCTGTGCACAGCAAGAATTTAATGACTGTGGATGAAATGGTAAAACTCAGGAGTAGGTGCAGCAAAACCAGTGTTCTTAAAGGTTTGTACAGTTCACGGAGTACTAATAAACTCTGTGCCCTTGAAGAAGAATAATGCATGGATGTGTTCAGGAGAAACTAGTGTATGTTTTGACATGGGAAACACAGATGTAGTGAAAACTGGTTTTAAGGTAGTAATGAGAGACTACTTAGGGTGTGTATGGTTTCTGTATCTAACATTTTTCAGTGTAAACTGAACAGATGCCATGGTATTGGGCAACTGGAGACTGCAGCGTCTGAATCTGAGTTCCTTGTGCTGTAGTTCATCAGATACCTGGGATGGGCTGGATTTCAACTTTGAAACCTTTGAACCAAAATTTCTACAAGCAGTGAACCAAGAGATGAACACATCCCCTTGCAAATGGACACTCTGCACAGTGGCTGGCTTCGGGCCCAGCTGGGGGAGAGGACTCTAGAT
The DNA here is from genome assembly GCF_003259725.1 of Athene cunicularia. Lineage (NCBI taxonomy): Eukaryota > Metazoa > Chordata > Aves > Strigiformes > Strigidae > Athene > Athene cunicularia. The sequence goes on along the minus strand of NW_020799095.1, from coordinate 145,602,961 downwards.
GGCCTGGACAAGATGGGGTTTTCATTTGTTTCCCTTAGGAAGAAGGGTTTGTGTACTGATTTGCGACATTCTTTGGCCACTTTACCCAAGGTGGCAGCAGGCTAGAGATGTCAAAGTGTCAGGTGTCCACAGAATTTGTCAATAGCCAGAGAAGTGTCACCCACTACTGAGGGAGGGCTGCCATGTGTGCCTGCCTAAGTTTGGGAACCAGCATCTGCACCACCATAAAACAGACTCTTTAAGTTTTTCAGTTTCTGCCCTGTACAATGGCTTTTTTGTTCTTGCCAAAATAAAATGGAATGCTAAAACTGTGACAGATCATCTGGATAGACTGTATGAATGCTCAGTAAAAACAGCAGGATTCCCCAATTTTCTTTACTCCAGTGGGAGATATTCTGCTCATTGAATATTCCTTTTTGCACTATGACAGTTACATGGGGAGATGACAGTGCATCTTGGGAAATGCTTTCACGTGGGAGCCTAGTCCTTAAAAATAGTTATAAGGCAGTTGAATAACTTGCTCTTGTAGTTCAGGTGGGATTAGCAGTGAACTGCTGTGAGAAGAATTCTTTGATACAGAGTTTTAAACCGAAGTGATTAATTTGTTTGACAGAAATGCAACATACATCTTCTCATGACCAGTTTAAGGGATTTTGGCAAACTTCTAACTTCTCGTAGAAAATACTGGGTTTTTTTCACTTAACCTCATTAGAGCCTGAGAATGTGGAGCATATATGTAATGAGTAACATTTCCTACTTTTATTGTCTCAAAATAAGACAGAGTGAAAGAAAAAGTACAAAAGGGGTGAAACTGTCTTGAAGCTCTTCAGAATAAAGACAGCTAGAAACTGTGGAACTCTCAATAATACAAATTCGAGCTGTGGTGGCTCAGCAATGTTTACATCATGTGTATAGCTGGAAGCTTAAGGCATCAGAAGCCCCTTTGCTGTCAGGGGAGAGTACAGCCTGGGAAACCAGTAGTCTGAATGAGCTCAGTCCCAGCAGTCTGCAGCAAGAATGAGTTTCTCTTGTTTCTCTGGTTTAACCAGTTGAAAGGAAGATCTTTTGAAAACTAGGAGATACAACTGCTTGATATTAATAGGGATGAAATGCCGGTTCTTGAGATGAAGTATGACTTCCACTTGACAGTTTGTTTACATCTAACTTTAATGTTGTGTCACAGCACCTAGAGGTCTCAGGCAGAACTACAGAAGAGCCCGCTTTGTCCTGTCACTGTTTCACTAAAGGAATAGCATTGTATGAAGACTGCCCTTTAGATTCAGCTTTTAGGTGTAAAATTGTAAGTTTACCTGCTGTGTGATGGTGCTGCCCTGCAGCCTTCTCAGTGAAGAACTTTCCTGGACTGTTGTGTGGGGAGTGGATCTCCAGCTGTCAGCTGGTCAAGGAAACTGTAGTTACCTCCCTGCCCTCTGTCAAAAGCTCTGTCCCAAAACTTACAAGTAAGTTACTTGCTGGTACTGTGGGGTCACAGGAAATACTCTGAAGCTGTTTAAAAGGCTGACAGTAAGGCCATCCCATTTTCAGGTTTGGTGGTGCGTGTTGCCACAGATGACTAAAATCTGGGTTAGGGCTCTTGGAAATCAATGGCAGTGAATATAATGGCTATTGAACTTGGTGTTTCTGTCAAATGGTGGTAGTGTTTTTTATCTGTGTCACTTCCAGTGCCCTGGGTGACTTCAGTGGGGCAAGTCAGCAGGAGGTAATCCCTATTGTTAATTCTCTTTGGCTGTGGAGTTGGAGCAGCAGTAAGGAACCATTCATAGCTTCTCCTGAATATGTCATCATGCATCATCGAAGTGTTATTAAGACATAATTACACTCAGTACCAAGCATCCCTGAGAATCAGTGCCATTATTTGCCATTTAATCCAGCACAGCAAGTGTGGAGTAAAAAGAAAAAAGCAAAGCCTACAATTATCCAAGTTTCAGACTCAAATGTGCAAGCTCCTGTGTTGGATGATGAGGGAGATGAGTTTAGTTTTACTTTTAGCTAAGAGCTGCTGCAGGATCAGGCCTGATTTGTTTCCCAACTGGCATGGGAGTGTTGTCTTTGGATAATGCCCAACGATTTGTTGTCAAATGGGGTGTTCTCCACGCGGAGGTGCTCAGCAATGTGCTTGCTGATGCACAGCTGGACTGCCTGTGCTGATGAAATTTTCCACAGCTGTATCTGTTTGTACAAAGCAGGATGTATGTCAATTTTACTGCTCTTACTTTGTGTGGCTGATCAGGTTTCCTATGTTTCTTTTGGGTTTTGCACTACTTCCTTTCAGTTAATTGTCACAATTTTAATATATCTTTTTTATCTGTCAGTCATTTTTTTTTTTTCTCCTGGTAGCTGGAAGTTGGTCAATGCAGATCTTCCTTTTCAAGTCCTGTTTTTAAAACTGGATATTCACTGCTTTTCCAAGCTTTTAAGTGACTGCTTCCTGTCTGAACTAAGTATAACTTCAAAAGTATAGCTTTTAGCTTTTTTTCTACCATGAATGTGTAAGGCCTGTCTGCGAGTACTGTATGGATGATTTAAAAATTAATGGAAAGAGCAAACCTTAGAACTTAGTGCAGCATGAAAATCTAATTGACCGTAAAACAAATTTTTCCATGTGCTTTCAGCCATCCCTTGTGTTTTGTGTTTGTTTTTCTGTCCTTGCCATTTCACTGCTCTTACAACTTGACTTCTTTAAGAAATTCTAATTTCTTTTTTTTTAGGAAGCAAAAGCTAAGTGATAAGGTTCTTTAATCTGTAATGCCCGTCGTGAAGACTGTAGGTGGAGGCACTGGCGTTCAAAGCAAAAGAGTGGTCATATATTTTATATATGAGTGTGTTTACTTTTCCATTATACCTTATCCTTACCAATAATCAGCAGAGTAGAATGTAACTTTTAAAAGAACGTTTATTTGTGAACACAGTAAGCAGACATCCAGATGGGAAACGCACTGTTGGAGGAAGGAAGGATTGCTCTTGTTGTGGGTTTTTGTGTTGCTTCCTTCAGGAAGCTCGTGCGCACCTTGTTAAACTAATGATGTAACTTTCCTACTCCTGTAGTTCTAGAGTGCTCTAAACATATTTTGTATATATTGCATGTAACATATCCCTGCTAAATTTTAAGATGCATTTTGCATCCTTTGACAAAGTTGCAACATGCTGGGTTGTGTGATGAGTCAATGAAATAGAAGCATTGCAGAGTTTTGTGATGACCCTTTACATTATGATAAATTCAAAAGACTATTCTTTTTTCCTAGATGAATAAATTTAAGAGCATCACATATTTTTTTTTCCTCATGTGAAACATACTGAATTTCATGAAGTTGTGTATAAAATACCAATCTTATATGAAAACTTGGGCGTGCATAACACCAACTCATCTTGGAAACAAAGCCTAGAAAGTGATAACTTAAGTTCTCTGCCTGATGTAATAGGTGTTAATCTAGAGCATGGATGGGTAAGGTTTTGAAAGAAGTCAGCTGAGGATGGAGAATTGCTTTTTGCCTACTTTGAAGGATTTTGAAGGGCCTTATTTTGAGAAGCAAGGAGTATTTTGGCACTGGATGGTGCTGACTTTGACACTCCCTCAGCAGTCCCATCTGTTGCCTGTTGATACAGGCAGGAGTGTGCTCAGCCCTTAGAAAGATCATATTGTATCTCTGGGTACTGAGGTTTGCAAGCAATGGAAGACTGTTACCCACATCTAGTCCAGAATAGTTCAGTATGTGCAAATGCTGAAATTTGGGTAACTTACAATGGGATTCTCTTCAGAAGAATGAAAAATGTGTTTTTAACACAATGGCCATTTGTACAAAGCTTGAGTCCAGATTAAGATACAGAATCCTAAAAATTCATCCTACAAAGGGTACTGGGAGCTCACAGGAATAAAATAATACCCATAAATTATACTTTTCTCCTCAAAACCAACCAAAAACCCTCAGACACCTACCACCAGAGATTTCAGCCCAGACATTTTGGCAGGGATTATAAAGAGAACTCATAACAACAGTGAGCAAGCAATTTTAATAGTTGGTAGAACGAGTTGTATATGTACTTAGAAGCTCTAACTCATATAGTAGGACCTAATGAATAAATGTAAATTAAGATTCATCATCAACTTTAGCTGTGATGTTTTGTAACTTAAGTACTCATCTTTGCAACATCAACATGAAAATGCGAAACGTGAAAAGAAACCACTATACACTTGCAAGGATGCAACCTAGAGAGCCAGATAATATGCCTCATCTCTGAGTATACTATGAGCCTGTCCCTTCTGGAATAATCCCAGTATGTTTTTGCCTCTAAGTTGCACAGAACCACCCACTTCTTGAAGCAGTTGCAGCTGGGGAGAAGCTATGAACTATTAAAGCATGGCAGACTGAGGAGGGGGTGGGGAGCATGGCCTGACACTGGTGAGCTGCAGGAACAATAGCCTGTTTCTTGTCTCTTTTAGACTGCAATCTTTGTGGCAGAAGCTGTCTCTTCCATGTTATGAAATGCCTAATGCATTTTTTGCAGCATTTGTTATTTCCTCTGCCCCCAAAACCCAGCCTAGCACCCAGGTGCAAGGCAGGTGTTGGGTTCTCTAACCATGCATTGCCTTTAACCTGTGCTTAAGACCTTTATGTTTGCAGTCAGTTGGAGGAGTGGGACGGATGCAGAGAAGGATGCTGGGGGAGTGCTGTAGCAGTGGAAGGAGACAGGCTGGCTTGGTAGGGTAAGAAAAGGAAGCTTGGGAAGGCAGCTGATTGCTCTTCAATTTTTCCACCCTGCACCCTGCTGCCACCCATGGCCCGGAGTCATTTAAAGCTAAAGGACAACGTTGGCACCAGTACAAATGGGCACAGGGTTTTCCCCAAAAAAACTTAGGCTGCCACTTGGATGTAGGATTTCTTATGAAAGCCCTGGGTTCCCATACCTCCACCCTGTGCCGTTGCACTCTGCAACAACTCTTTGCAGCCATGTCAGCAGTGAGTGGTGGCTGCCTGAGGAGGGAGTTTGAGATGACAGCACTCCTCATAGCCAGAGAGTCCTGGGAATTACTAGTATTTTTAATCTCTTAAAAGAAACTTCACGTTCTTGGAGATAACCACTTTTCACAGAGGTATGACCAGAAGCATTTTCAGGTGCCAGATGCTAAAGAAGAATTTCAGAGAACTTCATTAGAATTTGTAATCTGTCCCTTACGGAGTTTAGACATCATAGTGTAGGTAGTATTGGGGATTGCTACAACAGGAAAAAAAGCTCTAAACCATTGCAAACTCTCCATTTCCCTGCCAGCTAGGAACAGAGTAGCTGCTCGTTTTTGAGGGATGGAACACAACAGGGGTGTCCAGCACAGGGGAGATGGGGACAGCAGGCATGTCCTTTGGCTAGCACACCAACCCACTCACAGCCAGTTTCTACTCCCATGAAGCATGGGAGGACCCCGAGCTTTCCAAGGAACATACTTCATTGCATCCCACAGCGAGAGGATTGTGCAAGCTGGTTTCAACAGTTTTCTTGCTCAACATCTGTGCAGTAGACAAAAGGCTTGCTTCCAGCTCACTTTGTTTTGATGCTACTATCAATGTGCAGCTGCCAGAGTGGATCATGCCTGTGAAGAATAACCAGTCCCTGGTCTGAGGAACTGGCAGTTTAAAAGCAGTGTCCAATCCCAAGGCAATAGCAGCTGAACAGCTCTGCACCCATACAGGCATCAGTGCCAGTCGCACAAGCAAACAACATCCAGAAGAGAAGGACTGGAGACGTGCCTGGAGATCTTGTCTTTCTAACTGCATGGGTATGCCAAGGCCCCAGGCAAGCATAGCTACGGGAGACGCTGTGGACCTGCATGTTGTTCGTGGGAGCCTGGTGGAATCGGCTGCTGGCTCTGGCCTCGTAGCTGTCTGTGTGCCTTTGCCCAGCTGTTCCTTGGCACAGGGCTCGAGTGCTTGGCTAAAACATTTTGGTTTCCTAATCAGATTGATTAGCACATAGCATAAGTCTAAACTTTAAAACGGCTAAAACTTTAAGTCCTTCTTGGTTTTTGGCTTTGATAATCACTCTTAAGCTACACTACGCTCCTAAAAATGCATTTATTTTCTGGATGACAGCTCTTATTTTCAGCTAGAGCCTTCAATAAAAAATGCTGGTGGAATAGCTCATAAAGGGAGTTGAAAGGAAATAAAAGCAAATTGGTATTGGTTAGAAATGAACAAAACTGTTGTTAAATTGAGTATTGTCAGTGTGCTGAGCTTGAAGAGGGCTGGCTGATGGTGATTAACAGCACTTCTGTGAACTGGAGGCTGTCGGGCATAGTTGTTTCAGGTCACTGATATTATTTACTTTAATGCTTTGGTTCCTGACCTTTTCTGATTTGAAACTTTAGATTATTTAAGGATTACACTTCTAAGCTTCCTTTTGTGTCAGGTTATTTGCTTTTAGTTGCAAATTGAGATAATTATGTATAACCAAAGGCTAAGGAAACCCAGAGAGTCCCAAGTAAAGTGTTTTCAACTTTTGACACTTGCTGCTCATACTGTTTAGTCAGATGCTACTTAACTGTCAAAAGTAATCTGCTTTTTATAAAGGGGAGGAACTGCTATAAAACCTCTTCCGTGATTTATTGTGTGGAACTGTCAGAGAAAAAAACAGTAACTCAGTACACAAAGGACCTCGTGATACCAGTGCCTGTAACAGAGTAGCTTAAACAGGGCATAGTGTGGGCAGATGCTTATGCGTGAACTGTTTTGGATGCTTGCAAAATCCATAATTTTCAAATGAATCACAAACAGGAAGATTATAAAATATCTGAAATGTAAACTGCACTTAATGAGAGCATGCACTGTGTACCGTAACCATTTATGGGTGTTATTAACTGATGTCCATTTTTCTCTGTTTAGGAGACAAGTTTTTTCAAGCTGCTCTCCAGTTTACAGTAACCATTTTTTATTTTAGGGCCAGTCAGACTACAGTGTTTACTGTTTATGACTGGAAGAGTTCTGATTGACAGTATGTAAGGCTCAAGTGCTGTTTTGAGCATCACAGTAACTTTCCTTGCTTCACTGTCAAAGGCTTGAGCTGCTTGGTTATTTTTCTGACCTGGAACTGATGGAGATAGCTGCCAATCAACTTCTGCAGAGCTCTGGAGATGTCTTAGCGCTCTACATTCTTGCCACATCCCTGCTGCTTTAACAGTGCTTGGAGCTGCTGCAGTTGTGCAAAGGCTCAAATTGCCCCCCCCCCCATCTTTCCTACCTGCTCTGGTGCTTGAGCTCTGAAGACACTTGTGGCTTTCAAGGGATAAAGTGCAGAGTGATGTGGCTGGCTTGGTGACACCTCCCCACATGTGCCCCTGGAGCCCAAGTCTAGTGTGGTGTCTCTCTCTCCAGAGAGCAACACCAGTGCTTGGGAGCTGTGACTCTCAGTGCCCATGCCCTTCTCCCTTTTTGTGATTAGGTATTTGAGTATTTAATGCCATGTGTAAAGTGATTGCTGTCCCTTCTGCTTGGTCAGCCTGCATAGATGGCAGTGCCATCAGGCTGCTCTGGTGAGGTTACCCATCTGTGTATCAGTAGTCAAAAGAATAACCTCTGCTGCCAGTGTTTAAACAAGCTGTTTTGAGGAAATTGCGTTCTTTATGAAACGCTCAGGCAGGAGTCTTTTCCTGTTCTTTGTTTTTCATGATAGCATGTAAATAAACAACAGTTGGGTATGAGGACAGAGGTGAATGCTGTAGAGCTGGTAGCAGTTCCCCCAGCCCTTCATGGGTGTGACACCATTGTGCTTGATGATGCACTGGTGGCACAGACTTGGACAACTGTATGTGTGTCTTCAGAAGAATAAAATTTGGAATGAGGGATCTTTCAACTTGTTTTGCTTCTGTGCATGGAATTAATTTGGTCACGTATTTTAGGATTATCTAATGTTTGGTGCTTGCGATTGCAACATTGCTGGTGTTTGAGGATGGATGACTTGGTGTGTAGCTTCTTAGCACCATTGTTGGGATCATTGTTGTGCAAAGTCAGGCTGCACATCCATCCTGTGCCCCCTCCTGCCAAAACAAGACCTCAGTGACGACTGTCCCTCTAGCAGTGATGCAGAGACAGGGAATATATACTAAACCTTTAAGAGCAAAGTAATCAGTCTCAGTAAAATGATTCCTGAGCTACTAGCCTTGATTATGGCACTTGCTCTGGTGGTGTTGGAGCAGTAGGTTTGGGCTGGAATGGGTGCAGAAAAGCCTCTTTGAATTAAATTAGTGAACACAGTATTGCACAGATGACTTTATCCTTCCCCAATACCCCCATGGCTTCCTAGAGGCTGGTTTGATGCTTTTCCTGCTAGGCAGCAAGTAAGTTTTAAAGCACTTTGCCAGCTGCCAAGGTGACTTAAACTTTTATTATTAGTTATAAGTATGGTTGCTTTAAAACTTAATCCTCTAAGCAGCAATTATGATACCTGGGTGCAGGGTGGGAGGTGTCTGTGGCTGGAGGTGGCTTGTCCCAGAGAGGAGAACTTGGGACCTTTTAGCAGGCTCAATTGGCCAAGTAGAGTGAAAAAAAAGTTGTTTTTCTCCAAGTTGGCAGCTTTACACTACTGCTTGCAGATATAAATGAACTTTGTCTTTTGAAGACTTCTGTGAGGCAAGTGCTTTAGAAATGTGTATAAAGGAATGCTTGTATGGTTATCTATTTAGGAGAGAGTTAGGCAGTTACATTAGCTTCAAGCTGCCCTGTCACATAATGGGGGGGAAACACAAAGCACCTATTTAGAGGTTATAAAATTTGTGCTGAACATGGGTGGTACAAAACTACTTCCCCAGCATCTTTCTTTTTGGAAAATAGGATTTTTTTTTTACAGTGCTGTCAAATAGTAGGGCTTTGCTTGCCAGCTCTCATGAATAGCATGTTGTTGTGGCACCTTATCACAAGGTTGTTTCATGGTAGGAATGTTTCAGGTATTCCTGATGTAGAGAAGGAAAACCCAGAGCTTGGAAATACCTGATTTGAAAACATTATGTGGCTCCAAGATCTGGTATCTTTCCAAAAGCGAGAACTTAGTACATGTTGGGCTTTTGTTCAGCAGACTTTATGGCAATCGTGTAATCTGCTGGTCAGCACTTCCTAGAGCTAGTTCTTTCGGAAGCATAGAGCAACACTTTGAACTATTATGAAAACAGGATTGTTTTTTAAGGCTATAAAAGGCATCCATCTTGTTCTTTTTGGCACAGTTGGGTTTTTTTGGTCATTTGTAGTCAATGCTCTGAGTCCCTGAAAATCTGAAACTATCCCATGTAAACAACTTTCTTCCACAAACACTAGCTGTGGCTTTGTTCCCTGAGTTGCTTCTTACTGAAAAACTGCAGGGGACCTGACTTCTTACTTTCTTCCCCTATAGGCAAAACACAGAAAAATCTCTTGCACTTCTAGTCCTTATTGCAGAATTAGGTGCAACATTAAGGTACTATTTCTGTTTTAACAGAATTTGCTCAATGGGGGGGGAGCCATTTGAGTTAGATGCAATTGCATGTAAATGTTTTCAACCTCCAAATATTGCAGCAGAATTTATTTTGCCTCTGCCATGCACAACTGCTCACTGTGCAGAATGGCAACTTACATAGATGGCCATAATTACAAAAATACATAATTACAAAAATACACTACAAAAATGTCACTTGCAGTTGCTTGAAATTTTGGCAGACTTGTTTTTTGCTTGTTCTTTGATTAAAATCTGTAACGGGCAAAACTTACTGGAAAACATGGGGAAAAAGGGTGAATACCAGAGAATTAAATCTGTCTTGACTCTTCTGCCTATTTAAATATCTCTGGTAGCTTATTCTAAATTTGGATTACAAGTTACTGGCAAGGGGGTCAGTTTTGTTCCTGTCTCCATGCCTCAGGTGTTGGGGTTAAATATTTATGAAGCGTTTCTCTAAGCTTAAAATACCCAGTCTAATTCTTTACCAGAAATCCACCCATTTGTATAGCCAGCAAGAAACTGTTTGCACATGCATGGAGACCAATGGTTTTTTCATCATTAACTTTCTTAATTTGTGTTTGCCACTTCATAGCTTCCTGTAGCATCCATCAATCTCGCAAACTTTCTGACTAGAGCGTTTTTGCCTAGGTAGAAGTGCATTGAGCTAACCCATGAGGCAGAATAAAACTGCTGTGGCGGCCACTGCCAGCTCCTGGGTACTCCTGTGGGTTTCACAACCCATCCTGAGCACCAGATCATTTCTGTAGACAGGGTTGATTGATTGGTTTAAATCAGATTAAAGTCAGGAGGTGGGTTTAAAGAATTGATTCAAATTTTGTTCTGTAGTTTTATGCTTATCTTCAGGAAAATTGTTAATAATTAAAATGTTGGCAGTTACACTTCAGTCAATAATTCCTAAATGTGTTTCAGTCTTTTGGCTTGCTTTATGAGTATAGTTACTCGCATGCTTCACTTGAGATAGTCCTAAACTTTTCTTAAAAAGTAAATAATTGATTTGTTTTACTGTTGTGTAGTTAATAAAGTTCCAATTTTCTCCGAAGATGCCCAAAGCCCACATGATAAGCATTTTTCCATCAGGCCAAGATATGTAACAAACATACTTTGACTTCTGTATTTGTCATCTTGCTGTTAGAACAGTCCTGGTATCTCTTGAACTGTTTCTGGTCATTCATGAGAGCTTTGCAGGGAACAGTCTTCTGCCTCTGACACCTTATCTTTGTCAAGAGACTAAAAACATGCTGCTCTTCTCTTTAATTCCTGATTTGGACTGATATGGTCACTGAACTGAGATGCTTGTTGGTCCACATGCCAAAGATGCTCTGCACCTGCAACACAACCTGCTGCTCCATCTGCCGTGGCAGTTACCTCTTCTGGGCTTTGGCTGTATCTGTGTTCCCAGTTGAAGCCTCTCAGATGAGCACTGGGTGTTGTGATGCTGGTTCTTTCCTAAAACAGAATAGAGCAATCTTGTTCCTAACTCTGTTTTGCAAATAGTATTATTGCAAGCACCTTGTTGGCTTTCACTTATGGGAATATCTGTTTTTGTTGGTACTGTTTGTTCATATCAGTGAAGGAGTTTCTGTCCCAAAGAATGGCATATATTAATCTGAGAGCAAAATTACGCTAATGAGTGTCCAGTTCAGTTTTCTTATAGTAAAGATCTAGGAGAGGGAGACTGCATTGGAAAAAAAAGAAGCAAAAAAAAAAAGACACGTATTCAAGCTAATGTCAGAAGGTGGTTGTGCAGATTTGGCTATGCCTTTCACCTGTGAAATTACAGTTCTCATGACTCTCTATGTTGATCCCTGCCCTGTTTCCTTCAACATTCCCCGTTCTGAAGCTGCCAAACTTTTGTTTGATCTTGCAGCCTTAATATTTCTTTAATCTCTTATTGTGCAGGAGTGTGTATATAAATAAACAGGGGAGGCATTTTACAAGAGATTCATAACCTTCTTGCAATCGTCTTTTAAACTATAACCTGAGACAGTGGGTCACCAGGGAGGGTGGGGGTGTGTGTGGGTGGAGCAGGATCTTATTTGTTCCTGTATTTAATCTTTGATGCAAGCTGAGAACAAATCTTTTTCATCTTTGCAGATATCAGCTCCTGACCATGTCAACAGAGTTCCAGGATGCTCACCTTGCAGAGGTGAAACCTCTGGTGGAGAAGGAGGAGGTAATGATTTTAAAGCTTTTTACAGCTTATGTTTTATTTCAGGGTTGCTGTTGTAACTGTACATATGTTCTTAGATTAGTTCTAAAATACTGCATGGAAGAAACAAGTAAGATAAACTGGAGATGGAATAAGAGTGCAGTTTTTTTAAGTAATGCAAAGCTGAGCCTTAGTTATTTTCCCTCTCTTGGTCTTTGGTTTTATTCTTTACTACCAGTCTTGTAGTGACTTTTTTTGTCCTGAATAATGACAGTTCTGGGTGTCTTTAGCTGTTTTGAATTATGTCAATTGGACAGTCGCATGTACATCCATCTATACCTGTGTGTATATCAATGTAAAGATACAAACTTTGCTCTGTCAGCTACCTTTCAAGGAGGCACAGAGCAAGCCTTTGTTTCTCATTTGGGCACATCTGAGTCTGGAGGTATGACTGTGCCCCATCGAGTCCTCTCTGACTGCACTGAGCTGTGAGTTACAGCCTGACTGCTACCAGGTCTTCAGCTGGCTGGGTCTGCATGAGCCACAGGCTTCCCTCTGGGATTGCACTGTAAGAATATCCTAGCCTTTTTTTGCTTAATGTTGTTGTACTACTTTCCATTTGGTTTTGCATCATTTTCTTCAAAAGTCTGCCCACAGTGTCTGGGATCAGTGGTTGGTTGACTCTTTGGTGGCAGCAATACTTGGTGCTTTGGTATGTTCATGGCAAATTATTCACTGGAATACATGAAGGAACCTCTCAGCTTTTATTTTGAATCAAAACTAAGATTTTTCTTTTGGTCTCAATGATTGTATTTCTTGACAGTGATGTATATAAACATGTTGGGTATTTTCTCATTTTCTACACTAGAAGTATTCATTGCTCTATCTGCTGCTTTTTTATTCCCTACCTCTTTTGCATAAACACTTCAGAAAATCATTTCCACTTGTGACTGCAGTGAAATGGCTAGAGCAACTTTAAACACAGCTCCTTTGCCAAGGACACTGCATGAAAGCAGAGCTTGTTTGGATACCAGTGAATGCAGCACTCAAACTTTTCAGAAACTAAGATCCCTTTTTAATGCCAATATTGTTTAGTAGTATCAAAGCAAAGGAGATACTAAGCTGAAGCCCTATGGCTTGAATTTTTGGTAGTGAAAATGGTATTGAAATGCCCTTGCTTCAAAATTCAGAAATATCTTAAAACACTGATTAATTTCCTGGCTTTCTGTGGCACATAGATCAAAAGTTGGAATCTTGACAATGAACCCAATATGCTTTTATTAATGATGTTACTTTAAATTTTGTCTGTGTGGGGAAGCTAGCACAGACTTTGATTTCCTCTGTGGCCATTCTTAACATATATGGGGGAAGTTACGTAATATATTTTGAGAAAGTAGAAAAGATTGCCTTGAAGGACACTCAGCACTTACTAAGGTTAACAGTGGAGCTGGTGTTGAGTGGCTGATGCCCTCTGAGGCTGCATCCTGGCTTGTGCTTTGGTTTCTTCTACAGCTGAGTTGTGAACATTGAGCTTTATTCCCTATGCTGTCTTTACAGATTCCACATATACTTACTTACTTGCAACTCCAGACCCCACTGGAACAACAGTGTATGAAACTAGTTATGCTAAAAAGGTCCTGAGACCAACAGTATAGTAAGATTAAAACCAAGCATATTGTCTAAAGCTAAGGCTGTGTAAAGTGACTTCCACAAGCTCAGTCATCTCTTCGGCTACTTTTTTGTATGTAAAAGACACTGTAATTGCCTAAAGATATGACTTTAGAGTCCTATCATAATTACAGGTTGGACTGCAATGCTTTGAGGTCCACTATCTGAGACCATATTGGCAAAGACAGCAGCTGTATTGCTTATGACCTCTTCTGACAAGTGACCTCTGTGCAGGATCCTAAGCTTTACTTTTTATCTTAATACTTTTTTCAAGCTTTGGCTTCTGTCATACTCTCCAGTTTGAAAAACGTTGTCCTGGCTGCTCTTCCCTCTGTTTTCAGCCCCCCAGTGGGAAATACAAGTTTGACTTCTTCCTTGTCTTTTAATAAAAGGAGGTGACTGTAAGACACTTCGTGCTTTGAAGTGATCAGCCTCTTAGACTGTTGAAGGTGGGGAGGATGTCACCTAACTCCTCTTCTGGTGGAGATCCTTGACAGGCATAGGAGCTTGGTAGTAATAGTGATGGCTGGTCATGGGTTAGAGCAAACCCCTGTGTCCAGACAGCCTCCCAAATATAACAAGGCCTAATTTTGGCTAGGATTAAAAAAAAAAAAAATCCTTCCCACCTTCCATATTGTGTAAACAAATACCAGTAATGACTACTTAACTGAGTTGCAAGTGCTCTTTGTGTGCTCAGACAACAGCTTTCCATTCTGGCCAGGACTGAGGTGGGCTTTTGTCTGTCCCAGGGCTACAGTAATCAATGGAGAAAAGTTCAATGTTTTACTGCTCTAAATTGTCCGGTGATTTAACAATAACTGAAAATGCACCAGATTTTGTGCTTTATTTAGCTGGTCTATAATCCAGTAGTTTACTGCATTCATGTTCCCTGAAGATTAGTGGCTAAAAGCTCTTGGGTGAATTTTGATGTTCAGCATGAGAGCTTTTCATTGAATGAAAGGATGGGGCAGAGCTCTTGGCTGCAGAACTGGTGGGTTAGAGCACATGTGTCCCAGCACAGATTTCTGAAGCTGTAAAAGTTACCTGCAGAGTTAACACTGTAAAATCTCTTCACAGGCTATCACGCGCCTCCTCCCAGACTTCGATGTTCAGGCAAGTAAAGCTGCTATTCTTTTTTTCTGTTAAAAGGGGAGACTGAAGTGACATTTGAGAACAGCAAAATGTGGTCAGAAATGACTGACTGCTTGCCAGAAATACTGTTACTGTGGGAGAGGGGTCTGAATGGGGCTCTGATGTAGTAATGTGAAGGGGACTGCAGGAGGTCTTTTCAGACTGAAGCTGAGAGTTTCATCCAAAAGGGGTGGCTGGGTTGCAAGCAGTTCTGTTCTTGCTAAGAGAATGGGATTCTTCAGCAGTGGTAGTGAAAGCAAAATATTCCCCTCCCACATGGACACACACTTGCCCCAATTAATTTGCTTTCATTAGCAATGTGCATGCTTTTCCTTGGAGGAAATGTCCATCTCTAAGTATCCCATTATGCTGTTGAAGGTTTCCAAAAGATTCCTGAAACCTGTGGGGTGGTGGAAGGCTCTCAGCAAACAATTTTGTCTGTAACAGGAGTGATGGTAGTTTTTATATGTTTATTTACAGTCAGAACATAAAATTTAATAAAGGACACTGATACCTTGAGTGGTGACTTCTTCCACTTTCCCTGTGTCGTGCTTTTGAGAGGTGATTTTTGTAGCACTCTTAGCTCCCCTTGTACATATTTTATTGTCATTTGGGCTTCTGACTGAGAAGTTTTTTCTTGCTGGTTCTTAAATTTAGACCAAGCAAATGCATGGCTGTTAGGCTGGGTTGAATTGGAAAGGAGACCAGGGAGCTTGCACCTGCCTTGACAAAAAAGTGAGCCGTGAATTCCCATTGGTGAGAACAAGGAGTATGTGTTGGGAGAAGATGCTCTCTGGGTGTCTCATTTTTATCAAGGGGTGTAGGGAGACATGTAGATTATGCAGGAATAAGGAAAGCTATTACATTGTTCTAGTTTGTTGAATGTTCAGGCAGAGGTCCTTGAAGGAAGTAACTTTGTGGTGTGTTGCACTTTAATTGCACCTGCCTACATTTTTATTCAGTGTTGTGGACATTGGTTAAAAATCCAGCACAAACTCAACAGTCTCTTCGCTGGAAACCAAGGGAGAGAGTAATCTAAAACATCTTTACCATCTTTCAGTGGTTCTTAGTTACACAGCAAAACTGTAGTTTATATGAATCCTGCATCTTCCCCCTCATCCTCTCTAATGATGCAATCCACTGCCTGAAGTCTTGATAAATATAAGTTAATGTTGTTACCATGTGACTTCCTGCAGGACTCTGCTCAGCATGGGAGAAGCTTTCTCTTTGTGTCCAGATTGATCACTTGGTCTGAATAAATCTGAAACCCAGATTAAGTCTGCTAACAGGAATACTGCAGTATTTTGATTAAGTATCCAGAAATGATCCATATTTCATTTTTATTCTTGCAGTAAATTTTGCTTGGTTTGTAAACCATGTGTATATATAGATTTGACTTTCAAGGTCAAATTCTCTTAAGATTTTTTTTTTCCCTGTTTAGAATTAACTGTTGTTAATCCAGAGCAGTAGTTCTTGTCATTTAGCCCTGTTCTGCCGGCTCTTACTTTTTTGATGATCTTTCTTTGTTAAAGTTTAATCTTTGGCTGTTGTAGTCCAGGAAGGAAAAATGCAGAACAGTCTCAATCCATTATGTTAAGAACTGTTGCTGCAAAAGCGGCTCAGCTTTGGTCCCTCTGTCACATTTTGGGGACAAGTTATGCAGTGTTCAGTTAATAACTTTGTTTCCGCCACTAGTGAAAAGTAACGACTGCCTGTGAGGTGTTTTGCTTCTAAGAATAAATTTTATCTAGCTTTCAGAATTGGAAAGAAATAGTCTCTTATTTCACATGCTGTTAGACAGGCTTGAGTTAAACAGACTTTTTTGTTTTTGAAGTAGTCACTGTATAGTGCAGTATTGCCCTTCTCAAAGCACATGTTGCAAGACATGCATGTGGCTATTCTTTGGAGGAAAGCTTTCATAAAGTTACCAGGGCATGGCCAAGATAGGAGATGGAAAAACTGAGAACTCTGAACTACTTCTAGTCATCAGTGTGTCTGTCTATATGTCTGTCTGTGGTAACCACATGAAAATTTAAGTGAAGGGCCCCTGCCTCCCAAGAAGGAGAATGTTCCTGACCAAACCTGTTTTAGCACAGTTAAGCTGGAGCAGGGCAGTGTGCCCTGTGTTGCTTTATGTTGGCTTAATGCCAAGCACATTTTAATTGTATTTCCAGTTTGATGTATTTGCCCAGTCTCTAGGTTGGTAGCATTAGAGCTGATGGAGACTGGGCTCCTTGTCACGGTATATACTCTTAGTTTTCTGTTTCAGAGGTGAGCAGTCCATCAGGAGACTGCTTCCTCAATAACGAGGCAAAACTTTGAGCTGTGCCACAGCTGTAGGTGACAGATGAGTTTGTCCCTTGCAATTCATGGCTTATGGCCATCTGTATCCACCAGCCTTTTCTGCTTTCCCTCCTTCTGCCTGCGAGGGGAGAAAGAAAGAGCTGCCTTGCAATGGGAAACAAATCTGCTCGTCCTCACGATGAGATGGGGTGGGTTTCCCACTGGCATCAGCAGATGCGGATTGGGGTGTTGCAGTGTGTTAAATTGATTTTTCTTATCCTTTTAGATCTCTGAAGCAAAGGGATGGGGGTGGTTGTAGTTCTGTACTTTTGCAGAGCAGTGTGACCCGGTGGCAATCAGACTAGGAAGAATCCCTGAGCAGAACTATTGCAATAATCTGCTCCGGTTCCTCCACCAAAGCTTTTGTTACTGGCTTCCACATTGGAGTCACATTTACATCTAAAGTTATCATACTTATAACATACCCAACTCGCAACCTAAATTGAGGAACCTTTTTTTGCTTAATATTGCTAATTTAAAATAGAAATCTTAACAAACAAAAAAAAGGAAAAAAAGATAAATACCTGCAAAGGTGCACATTGCTGTTCTAGAAAAACAAGATGAAACGAAATAACTTTTAGAGTAGAAAAAGCTGGGAGGAAAATGCTAAATAACTTCAGGATAAAGGGGATTTGAAACCTAACATTGCAATACCACATTAAAAGCTCAAATATTTTTGATCTTCAAGATATTGAATGAAAGAAGTGGAAAATATCATAGGCCTGTACTAATATATTAAATTTCTTCATTTATGTAATCTTAAGATATACTAGCTCCTAGCAATTTAAAAGCTATTTAAATCTTCTTTAAAAGCTCTGAAGCTTTTGCCTCAGTTCTGAGGCAAGAGAAGGGAGGTGTATTTAACAGGCATAGTATTATAAATTAAAATAAAAACATGAGATGATAATTGAGGATTAAGTGTATTTGAAAGCTTTAGAATAATCTTGTTGGAATGTAGTATTTAAATTATAGTGGTTTTAACAAAACGCATAGTGTGTGTGGTTTTCCTTTTTACATACCTAAAGCATTTTCGTTGCATATCCCATAGTCCAGAAAACAACTTGTTCATGAATGTTTACGTTCCTCAATCCATGTCTTCCTTAGGGTAAAGAGGGGAAAGAGTAAATGAGCTCTCCTGTGTTACCAATTTACAAATTGACTTCCCCTTCTAACCTCATGACAAACTGTCAAAAAATGTCACTTGACCCCCAAATAAAATCTAATTTATAATCCTTCAAGCTAAGATAGTGTCTCTTAAATTGCACGTATCAAAAACATTTTGTGTACAGTGTTTTTAGGGCACTAAGACTGCACCTCTGTCAGAGTGAGATGTGAACAGATGGTGTGTTTGTCCTTATCCTTCTATCAGATTAGTGTACCTTGGCTTTTTTTCCAAGATAGTGTTTTAATACAAATCAGTTGAAGAGCCTCTTACTATAATGTTGATGTTGATTGGGATGTGCTGCCATCTGTTTTCAGTGCTCTGCATTTTGAAAACATTCATCCCTACATCACGTAGAGACAAATCTCTTGATCTCTAATAGGCTCAGTAGGGATGTGAAGTTGTTGGTTTGATGTCACCAAAGAAACTGGTTTGAATGGATTGTATTTTAGGAGAACCTTTGGGGTATTTGCTGTTAAGAATTCATGCTAATGGAAAATAGAACCCACTCTCTTGAATTAGGAGAGTCTTACTGTGAAGATAATGAGGAATTAAACCAGTTGTTAAACTGACTGCGATTTATGTCAGTAATTAGGAGTATAGGTAGTTGCCTGTCGTCTCTGAACTATTTTTAGTTGACACTGAGTTTGAACTAGACTCAGACTTCCAGTTCTGGAAGAATTAGCTGTGGAGGTCAGTGGGATGTGCAGGTTCAAGGATCTGGCTCTTTTATCTACCACGAAGAGATTTTTTTTTTTCTGTGATGTGCAAAGGGGAAGCTCACACATCTTGAAAGGTGGTTCCCCATAAAAAAATATGTTCTAGAATTTCAGTGCTGTTACTGGAAGGATCTAGCAATAAAAATCTGATGATAGAAATTCCTATTAGTCTCTGAGGAAGAAATAATTACTATATTCCACACTCTGCAGGAGGGGGGTGTTACACAATATCATTTACTCTCATTACTGCTGATAAGGTTGCCAAATTATCAATTTTGATGCTTCATATTGAAAATTAAGTGCAGAAGGAGAGTAGAATGTGGAAAATATTAATTGCTATTACTATTAATTGCTATCCATTGCTACTGCAAATCTCCTCTGGAGTATTGTATTGTGAATATACCTAGAATACCCTATTTTCTGCCAAAAATGAAACTTAGTGACATTAATATGACTGTAGAAATATTTTTAGACTAAATGTTGCTTATATACTTTAGAAAAGACTAGATTTCAGACATTTTAAATCCTCATTTTTGTTGTGCGGAATCATTCTGACTTAGGCTAATTTTTCAGTCTTTTGTGCTCTTACTGAAAACTTCAATCCTGGCTTTTTATGAGAGAACTTACTTCTGGTTTAATTTAGAATAAGCGTGGGGTGTTCTGATATTTGAGATGACCTGAAATGAAGCTTAACTTATCAAAACCTGATGGAAATAGCAACAGGAAGGACTGCTAATTCCCAAGTTTGAAATTTAGCACTTTGTGCAATGTGTGGCAGAGACTTAGTTCATCTTTGACGTCTGACCTCTACTAAGTTAAGTACATCTCCTGGTCAAACCGGACTCAAATCCTATTTAAGAATATCATCCTCATGAATTAGTCTGGTTTGGTTTTTCTAGCTGGGCATTATCTGAGTCACAAGCCTATGCAGGATAGCGGCTTGTATATATAACCCAGTTTACTACTTGGACAAAGTAGAAACCAGCTGCTGTACTCTGACTTGGTGGATTTATCACCCTGTTTTGCCTAAAGATGGTGCTGGATATGGAAGATACATCTTACCTGCTAAATAATGCAGTGAGTATGCAGAGGAATGAATCTCTAAGGAGACATAAAAGCTGAAAATTAGTGTTTCAGTGGAGTGTAAGTTCAGATAGCAGTGATGCTCAGCTTGCCCAGTGTACAAGGGGGAGGAATCTTGATTCATTGCTGTAATTGTAACTTAAAACTGATGTAAATGTGTAATTTTTAATGAAAATAGCTGAAATGTGGAATGGTGTTGCCTTATTTTCAACAAAATGTGTGGTTTGTTCCATGTATCAAGTCAAGAAGCTGAGATTGAGATCAAATTACTACCTCAGGTCTTTGAAGAGTTTCTGTGTTTTGCTCTGTGAAGGTTTCCACAGAGGCTGTACGGTCCTGATTTCTACAGCATAATTTTTAATAGATTTGAATTTGACTTGGACTTTACCTCTGGGCATTACTGCACTGAGCAAGTCAAGCCCAGCCACAGCAGACAGGACACTGTACTGAATGACATGGATTATCTGTCCTGTACAGTAAATAAAGTTTTCGGGTGAAATGCTAAGACTGGCTACTAACTATATAGTGCCTTGGCTGCTAGGTGAGTGTAACTGTACTGTAAACAAGCTTTGTAAATAACTTCCTTTGTGATTCACTTTATATATGTTGACAAAATTAACAAATTGTTTATACCCATCTGAAGTTCAAGTTCAGAAGAAACAAGAAAATGTTGTGTGTGTTGTGGATGTTAGTACAACCCAAGTTACATCTAACATAGGTATTCAGTAGACAAAAGATGGTACTTGGGGACTTGGATGTGATACTGTACTGAAAGTATCCTTCACTTTAAGATCATTAAACAGTACAAACTCCTGTTATGTCAAATAATAGCAGTATGCTGCTTAGCATTGTTTCTGTAGTAATCACTACAACAGTGTTGTGGATATGCTGCTCTGTAGCAAACTTTAGACAGTTGGGTTTATGCTCAGGTCTGTACATAGCAAGCCATAAAGTAACACGTGTGGCTGCTGTGTTTATTGGGGAAGGCTGCTACAATCACAGGGCCCCAGTGTGATAAGTCTTTATGGTGAATACAGGCTATTTAATACTGCTGTATTTGGGGAATAGTACTTATTTGCCAAGTTAAAGTCCTTTTCCTAGAAAACAGAAGTATTTTCTTCTGGCAACATACACTTTTGCAAATGCTGCCAGTCATAGTTGTAAGCTGTTATTTTAGGTGTCATTGCACCAAACTTCCTGCTTTTTTTTTTTTTCCTTTTTTCCTTACGCTGCCTTTTAATGAGGTTAAAAACTATGTAATTATTCCCTCAGCATCTGGTTAAAGCTAACAGCTTAAGTGCTACTGTAGTTGTCTGTGAGCTGGAGTAGGTGAGAGCAGGGATTAGCAGAGAGCCCCCAGCGCCGGGAAGAAGAGGGCACATTACCGTGGGAATTGTGGAGACTCCTGGGGCTGTGGGCAGCCCCTGGGCTGGGCTGTGGGACCTGTGGTTATGGCCAGAGGTCTGCTGCAGTGCGTGTTCAGTGGAGCACTTGGACAAGCTGCTAACAGATGACTCCTGCTCTTTCCAGGAGCAAGATGTGGAGACTGTGCATGGCTCCGTCCATGTCACCATGTGCGGGACTCCCAGAGGGAACCGGCCAGCTATCCTCACCTACCACGACATCGGGCTGAATCGTAAGTAGGCTGCTTTGTTTAATAGCACAGGTTTGGTCCAATTCCTTAACACTTCTGTCATAATCAAAGGTGTGGAGGCAGCAATGGTTAGGAAACCTTCCCCGGGTCCTTGTTTGTTTTATGTCCATTGCAACCTGTTAGATGGTATCTAATTCCTCTGTTACAGCAAGTTTAATTCTCAGAATTTTTTTTTAATCCTTGTGAAGTAAATAATTGGAATATTTCACTTAAAGGAGAAAACGTTCTCTGGTAGCTCAGAGTGACCATGTATAAATGCAGTAAAAACATCTGTGGGGGATGGCTGCGGGTGTATTTCCAACAGGACTAAAACCAACACTGTTGGTGCTTTGTCTTGGGTTGCTGTCTGATAACCAGTCTTATGTAGCCATGAGTTTATATGAATTACCTGTCAAATCAGGATGATGAAATGAGTGTTGGCAGTGTCCTTAAGTGCCTTTTTATGTGTCATATTCAAGGATATAATGGCCTAATGTACCCTAATTTGTTCCTTTCATCAGTCCTGTTTGCTTCACACAATTTACTATTTCTTAGTTGATTATCAATATTTACATTTAAAAACACCTTCAGATCTTTAAAGTCTGGCCATTGCTGGGGAGTGGATATTGCTCCTAAGGGAAAAAAAACCTGGGGTTTTTGCCTGTTTTTTTGTGGAACTGCCTTACTTTATTTTGGATTTTCAGTGGATTGGGGCAGAGTTTAACCTGGACCCTATCTAAGACTTTTTTTCTTTCTAGAGTTACAAGGTCCATATTTATGATGAATAAACTTTCTCTCCCTTTGAAAAAGGAAGAATCTTTTCCCAAACTTGCATATTATCCTAAAGATGCTTTTAGCTAAAAATGTTTTGTATTCTGTAATGATTTTGCTTGTATCTTGTAGTGTGAGGACATTCAGAAACACAAAGAATATTGAACCATTTTCTAGGCATCTCAAAGACGGTGCTACAGAATTCATGCTTACTGCTCCAGGAGGAAAATATGCTAACCCTTGTCCCCTAATTAGTATTTCTTAAAAATCAGAAATCAAATTACCTCAAAGTTGGGAGCCTACAACATTGAATATCCCATAGGGACTCTTTTGTCTTGAGCTGCCTGTAGCAGCCGATCATGCAATGTTTATCTTGTAATATTTGGGCAAAAGCACGAGTCGCAATCTCAGCCTTGGATATTTTTTCCCTTCATCTGTATTGATACAATCCAAAGAAAAATGACTGGACTAGTAAATAGATAATTTAATCTCAGCCAAAACCTGGAATGAATACCCCTGATTATTAGTATTTTAACTTTGCA
The DNA here is from genome assembly GCF_003259725.1 of Athene cunicularia. NCBI lineage: Eukaryota > Metazoa > Chordata > Aves > Strigiformes > Strigidae > Athene > Athene cunicularia. Next base: position 145,580,271 of record NW_020799095.1, on the reverse strand, counting down.
TAAAAAAATTATTCTTTTGAGATTTTGGTGTACCAAGCAAATACTTCTGGCAGGTACCAAAGTAGCATAGATAAACTTTAGCTGGCCATGAAGAGGGAGCTCTTCAGGGTTTTTGCTTTAAGGAATTAAAGCTAGTTGGCACAGGTTGCTTTGTAGCAAGGCTTTACTGGTCTTTCCTCCTTAGAAATTGAAGGACTGCCGCTTTTTCCAGTCTGTAACATAGCTCACCTTATTGAACCATCTTTCTATTAACCTGCAGGACTAGTTAATAAATTATTTTATTATAGCTGTAAACTTAGTATGCTGAGGGGAAATAATTATTCCATATTTTCTTTTCCCTCTCAAGATAAAACTTGTTTCAATCCTCTCTTCAACTTTGAGGATATGCAGGAGATCACCCAGCACTTTGCAGTCTGCCATGTGGATGCACCTGGTCAGCAGGATGGAGCACCGTCTTTCCAAGCTGGGTGAGTTGTCAGGGAAACAGCCTGTGTTTCAGTTACCCTCTTTCTGGAAAAAAGTCCTGATTTGCAGTTTGAGAAGCACTTGCAGGAAATGCAGTAGTTAGCTTTTGAACTTAAATCCGACACTCTGTTTCTAAGGTATTGGAGCTCTGTTGTGTGGCCAGTTTGCAGTAGGCTTTGGGGCTGTAATTTTATATTTTTATCTCTGATAACTAGACTACTTGCAAAGCAATTCTTTGGCAGATGTTGACATCTGCCAATTTAAATGTCATTACCAAACAAGGTAGCTTAATATCATGAATACAAATACAAAACTAAACTGCTACTATAAACAAGACAGGCATTAGCAACTATACAACGTCCTTCCTAATTTCATGGGTTTTATGGAATGGCAGCATGGTAGAAGCTGATAATTAGACAATAACCTACCCAGGAAATTCAAGTTGTTGGGACAGGAACAGTGATGTACACCCACAGAATATCATAGATAACTGCATAGTCTTGACTGTATCATCTGTGATGTTTTAACTCTTGGAAACCTTGTGTGCCATGAACACTCTTTGCCAAAAAGCTTGTTCCATTTAGCTGAAATGACAGGTTTGCCTTAAGATGTCCCTTGGTTGGGAACCAGCTTGGTTGAGGAAGGGAGCAGCCAACATGGCGAGAGGAGGGTAGAAGGCAAGGAACAGTTGTTCTGTAAGAACTAGGTATTAAGGAGCTTATATGTACCCTTATTGCATGAGCCCGTCTATTTCCCTCCTTAATTTTTAAGCCGGTCTGATGCTGAGGAGGTCGTGATGGGCCAGCTTCTTAGCTACTAGTGTTAACTGGAATGGCCCAGGTGTCTGCCAGAGCAGCCTGCAAAGCTATTTCAGTCACCCTCCTTTATTCAGTTGAATCACAAGCTTTTAAGTGTCTTAACCCTTAACGTCCTGAACAAGCATTAACACTTCTAAGTTGTCAGCTGCATAGGGCAGCCATCATGATCTATACTAATAAAGACCGCTTCTTAATAACATCATGATGACAGCACCAAAAAATGCATTATCTGTCCCAGACTTCCAGCTGGGAGACCAGCATGCTTAAGTCATAGCTGTTGCAGTGACACTAGCATTTGTCATGTCAGGGTTTAGTTTTCCGACAAGAAAAAAATATTAAGAAAATAACTTGTGGTCTTGTACTGTTTGGGTTTTTGGTTTTATTTTGGAGGCTAAACTAGAGAATCATTAGGTGTTGTCCTGATGGGAAGCAGAGATTGGGATACAACCTAAGCAGATGTTCTCCAGCTTCTTTGGGTGGACTTTTTTTCCATGTGCTGCTCAGTTGAGATTTTTTTTCAGAATTTCCTTTCCTCAAAATTTTGTTTCTGCTTTTCAGAAGACCAGGAGCATTAACTGACAACTGTTTTTATTGAACTTCCTCAGCAGCTTTGTAGCCCTTCCTATGACTTAATTTTCTCCATCAATATTAATAGAAAGCTATCCTCATTTATCCTATGGTAACTTGTGTGTCCCTGGAAGTGTGCATACAGGTTACTTGCCAGAGATCTAGATCTCATTGTTGTAGTCTGATCTGCAACAGGAGAAACTTTTTTTGGTGGACCAGAAGCACAAATGTGGTGAATGTGGCTGGAAACTCATCTTAAATTCAAATTTATGAAAAAGTTTTAAGTGTTAACTGTTCTTGGAAGAGATTTACTATAGTCTGTTTTGCTGTCAGCTGGACCAGACATCTATCATACTATAACTCACATAAAGTACCACATAGATTATGCTCATATTTCTGCTAAATGTCTTATGTTTGCTTCTGATTTAAATACAAGATCACTGACAGCATGAGCTAAAAATGAGCACATTTGGTATTAAATCTAGTGATCACTGTGTATCTATAAATATCCCAGCCTACTCTACAGAAAGTGGTGTAGTAACTCCACAAACACATATTTATTCTAGGTATGTGTATCCCTCCATGGATCAGCTGGCTGAAATGCTTCCTGGAATCCTGAAACAGTTTGGGTGAGTGCAGAATTATTTATTACTTCTCTCTACACAGCCCACCGAAAGAGCAGAGCAGATAACCTGTGCTGCCCCTGAAGCTTCAGTCTGACTATCTGACATTTTGTTTACTAGAATTACATTTGTGGGTTTTTAATTCCTCTGTTATAGATGGATCACTTTTGCCTTTGTTTTTGAAAGGGCTTATTTTTTTGGCTTTTTTTGAAATGCCTGTTTATTTTTAAAAAGGAAGCAACTTTGAGTGAAATCCCATGTGTCTAATTTAGGGGCTTCCTCCAGTATTTTCTGTGTTGCCCTCACAGGGGCAGAGCACAGACAATCTGTTCTTCCCACTGTAACAACCCACGTTTTCCTGTGTGGTTAACAAAAAAGACATGGTCCCATCTGAAGAGACTCACTGTTTTGTTTTTGTGGCTTGAGTGTCTTAGGGCATCAGTCCAACCTTCTCAATCCTCTTCTACTACCAAGTACAGATGCCAGGTTGCCAGCGTTAAGGACCAAGTGGCACTGTTCCTCTGCCTACCTGCAACAAGTTTAGGTGTCCTCCCTTAAAGCTTAGCTTTAGCAGGAGGTGTAGCTGAGAGAGGTACCTTCTCTGCAGAGTTGGTGCTCCTGGTATACAATGAAGAGTGCAGGTAGGCACCTCCGAGGGGTTTTCAGGCCAAGCAGAGAAAGCCTGGCATTCAGGGTTATGCAGCCTTGGAGAGCAGAGAGGCTGGACTGCTGGTGGGGAATTTAGTTTCAGACCAGCACTCTAGTTCAGACACTGCTTAGCTTTTGTAACCAGCTGTTACAGTGCCTTTCACCAGCTTACTTCACTACCTTCTTAAGAGATGTGTTTTTTTGAAATACCTAACGTAAGGCACAAGGTTGCAAATTCCGCTCTTGCACTGAAAACAATGCTAACAAAGTCAGTACCTTGACAATCAATTAGACTGGAGTGTATTTACAAAGCCTTGATTTAATATTGCTAATGACAATGAAAAGTATCCTCGAGTATTTTTATAAAAGCACTGTATAACCTGTTTTTCTGAGTGGTTTTGTCTAGTCTTCCCTGCCATGTACTTTCTAAGACCTTAGAATCATAGAATCATTTAGGTTGGAAAAGACCTTTAAGATCATGCTTTAATACCAAATTCAGTTATTGCAAATATTTGGTTTGTCTCTGCCCTGTTTGGTTATGAAGTTTAAACTTAATCACCCCAGTGGCTGGATAGCATGAGAGGTTTCCCTGCCAGCACCCTGTCAGAGAGGAATTACCATGCCAGTTGGATAGCTGTATTGAGGAGGGCAGGGGGAGCATGGGGAGGGGGGGCTTTGTATTTAGGCTGCAGATTTTAGGACTATATCTTGTAAGTTTTTCTGGCAGAGAGTAGCCACTTCCTTCCAGGATCAGAACAATGCTACGGTTGCTCAGTATATTTACTTAAAGATAAGTGAGAATTGCTGCTGCCCTGCAATGTGTGAGCACCAGCGTCCTGCAAATCTGCCAAAACCAAACCAGCTGCTACCTTGAGCTCCTTACTAGAGCTAGGGGCATTGCTGAGGGTCCACAGTTTGCCTGAGCTGCAACCCACCCTCCTGTAGATACAGGCTGGCATGTGAAAGAGGAAGGCTGCTCATGTGGGTTTATTTCCAGTCTGTTTTACTCATTTGTCTCTTCCGTTTTATTGCTGCGCAGGCTGAAGACCGTTATAGGAATGGGAACTGGAGCTGGTGCCTACATCTTAACCAGATTTGCTGTAAGTTTTGTGGAGCTTCTCTAAAGCCTTAAACCTGATTTCCCCGATGTGTTACCGCCCCTGTAGTGTGCACAGAGAATTCCTGCTCTGCCGTGCCCATTTAAGTAAGCAGTTAGGATTTTAAGTGAAATACCACAATCTGCGGGGTAGCTAATCCAGAAGACCTAGATTTTCCATTTTAAAGCCTGGGCTCTACCCAGTTAATTTGCAGAAGGTTTTTTTAATGGGAGTTCTCTATTTAATCTGAGGGTGGAGAAGAAGTTAAATCTTAATGTTCTCCAGCTGCTCAGTTGAATTGCTTTAATGAAAAATTCTTTTCCATACATATGCTTGTTTTGTGCAAGATAAAACTAGACCTACCATCTTCCTTCCCAGCAGATAATTTGCTAATTTAAATTTTATTCTGACTGTCAAGTTGCAAAGAGTGTGTGATGAATCTTAAACCTTTTCTTTTGCAGTTAAACCATGCAGAGATGGTGGAGGGATTAGTTCTCATTAATGTAAACCCTTGTGCTGAAGGATGGATGGACTGGGCAGCAACTAAGGTAAACATTTTAAAGTTAGAAAAATTAATCATACTGAGAGCTTGTCAAGCATGAGGAGCTGGGCAAGCTTGTGTGTCAAGGCATGGCTGAAGACACAAAATATCCCAGACTAATTCCTTCAGGGTTTATTCTTCCATTTGCAAACATACCTCCTGCAGAGCTAGTGATAAAAATAAGTACTCTGAGGAAGAGAGATCCATGGTATAATGAAGCTACTGGGTATGGACAATTCTTAAGCTAGTAACTGATGGGGAAAACTTAGTTTAACCTGGACACAGGGTAGTCTTGGAAACAACTTTCAACTGAACTTCAGGCATAGTGTGACATTCAGTCCTTTCTTGTCCATGACTCTGTTTAGCAGTACAGTCCAAAATGTGAACTAGAGCACAGAAAAATGTTCAGAACAACATATTCCAGGCTGCAGTCATCTAGCTGAGTCTTAGATGCCAAAAAGACTCAGAAAAAGGCTTTAGCTACAGTAATTGTGGACAGATTGTCCATACAACCAGACTTAAGTGAAAATGTTCACGTACAAAAAAGCTCCTGTTAACTGTATTCTTTTGTAGTTATAAGAAAGATTGCAATGTGGAAAAACAGGTGCTGAGAACTGGTTTCAAAAATCCGGGAATTAGTATAAATAAGTATAAATGTTATATTACATGTCACTCAGATTTAACCTGTTAAATCATTTTTCAGGGTAAACTAATGGAAGGCACTTTGTATCATTCAGGGTCATGTTTAAGTGAATGGCAGTTGTTATAAACACTGAGAAGTACAAAAAATAGCACGTCATCTTTTAACCACACATAGAGTGAACCCACTGTAAGTGTCTAGGGTGATATTAAATATAATGACAACCTTATAATACTGGGAGAAACTTTCCAGAGCTGGCATGTAACATTCTCTCAAGGCTTAGTTACTCATTCTTTTAAAATATTTTTCTGTACCAGTTTATTTTGATGCTTGGTCTGAAAGTATATTTAGTAACTCCTTTACGTTAAGATATACCAGTTAACCCATTTTGATTATCTCACCCAGTGTCTCATTATAGTTGAATTCTTCCATATCTGTGCCTCTGCCTTCCACCTCTCTTAAGTATTGCTAAACTTAGGAGTACAGTGGGTGCCCTGTATCCTTCTGTCCTTCAAAAGCAAGAGCACATACTCTGGGACATGATCTTTAGGTATCAGTTCCAATGTATTGTCCATGTGGGTTGTTGGGGAGGAGACTGGGCAGGGAGGTTAAATGACACCCATCTGGCTGGTTTGCTTGATGTACTTGTAGGGAGTGATTCCATATATACCTATGCCACCAGTAGTGTGTTCTTTGTATAACTGCATTAGTAAAGACATCTTATGAGAGTGACTCAAACATACACAACCCCTAATGGTGTTTTAGTTGAATGGAGGGGGGAAAAAATATCACTCCAGGATATTGTACATATAAGGACAGTAGAGAAACATTTGTTTGTCTGCTTACGGGTAACTGGAAGTCTTCAGTTGTTCAAGGACTGTTTTAATATCAGATACTTAGATAATCTCGCTCTTCAGATTTCAGGTTGGACAAATGCTTTACCAGACATGGTCATTTCACATCTCTTTGGAAAGGTAAGGATGTTCAGAAGATTCCTTTGATGTATTCAGTTGTCTGTATTTACTTTCTGGGACTGGGAGGAGAGGATAAGCCTTCACTTACACAAAGCTAAACTGTGAGATAAGATTCATACTTGTGTTCCCAGTATTTTGGAGGTGGTATGCTGCCATGGGGCTTGCTGTGTCCCAACAATTCAAGTGCATCCCAGTCATGACAACTAGTATGGGCAGCTCCCTATTTAGACAGCCAACACTTAAACATGAGTATTACCATTGTATGTGCTCTGTTCTGAGCAGAATTACTCCACAGATTTATTTTTTTTTACACCATAATATACTTGTAACTCTGGGAAAGCTGGTTATTCGTACTCTTCAGTGCAAGTCTACTTTAATGGAAAGTGCTATATTGGTTTTTGAGGCTACTTTGCTGTGCTTGAAACTATTAGTAAATGGAATGGAAAACTCATGCCAGCAGGACAAGGAACTAATCTATAAAGACTTAGAACCAAACTGTTTGAAAATGTTAGTGTTTGAAGTCCTCGAAGCTTAGTTACTTACTATTGTGAAACTGAGTTCCACGTTACATATGTTTGTAAGCTTTCAACATCTGCTTTACCCTGGAAACATTTATTGAGCTTATTGCTCTGAATCTATTTCTGTTTTAAAACCTCACACTTGTCTGACTATAACCATCTGCACTACAACTACATGTTTTGCAATTGTAAGATTTTGACATTACAACTTACTGAAGTTCTGAAGTCAAAAATGTGGTACTGTAATTGGAGGCTAATGTTAATTCTGGGTACTAGAAGTTGTCACTTCCCTAAAGGTGCACTCCTGTTGTGTAGATATGAGTCTGATACACAACTGTTGTGCTGTGTCTTCAAATCCTTTCAGAAAATAGCCCCTATTCTGAACAATTCTGTCTCCACTGTAGGAAGAGATTCACAGCAACCATGACCTGATCCATACTTACCGTCAGCATATTATTAATGATATGAATCAAACCAACCTTCATCTCTTTGTCAACTCTTACAACAGGTAAATACATTTACCTGATTTCTAACTGGAAAATGTTTTAAGAGGCTGTCCAGCTCTTAGACGGTATTACTTGTGTGGTGGAGTTGCTTGTGTTCCCCAGGTATAAAGTTCTGCTTGACAGTGCCTTTAGGGATCTCAGGTGGTTTGCTTATGGGAGAAGGACCTTGTGCATTTGTGGGGAGAAAGATGATACATCAGAACTAAACTGAGACACTGATGCTTTGGTCTGAGTGGTTCTCTATCAGTTGTGGAGGCTACAAGATGTGTCAGATTAAATTAGCATACGTGAGAGTCTGTGCTTTCTATAAAATAGAAAAATATGGAAGTACACTGAAATTTTACAGATATCAAGAGCCTTTGTCCTCTCTATTTTTTTTGTAGTCGGCGAGACCTAGAGATTGAGCGCCCTGTTCCTGGAATAAATGTTATCACCCTTCAGTAAGTATTTTATTTCCTACCAGTTCACCTGTACGTGATACGAGCTAAGATCTGTGGCCAGTGGGTGCATTGCATATGCATTGCAGAGCTCTAGCTGAATGTGCTAGAAAAGGATCCGTGTAGGAGATAAGAGGTTACTGCAAGTCAGGGACCGCCCTTAGGAATGACTTCCCCTTTTCAAACTTCACAATCATATTAGCTGAAATGGAAAGTTAAGTAGTTCCTGTCACTGTATCTGCAAACTTGTGCTAGCAGACTAAGCACTTGAAAGGCAAATGTACTCAGCTTCATCCAGAAATACGTTGTAGTTAATGGTGAAAGGTGTCCCTGCCCATGGCAGTGGGTTTGGAACTAGATGATCTTTAAGATCCCTTCCACCCCAAACTATTCTATGATTAATGGTAATGTTGTGGTTTAAACCTGTCTGGCAGCCAAACACCACACAGCCATTCAGTCAGCCTCCCCCCTGCTCAGGGGATGGGATACGAAGAATTGAAAGGGTAAAGGGAGATTTGTAGGTTAAGAACAGTAGAAAGTACAAATGGGTAATGCACAATGCGATTGCTTACCACCCACTGACTGATACCCAGCCTGTTCCCAGCTAGCAGTCCCACAATACCAAGATCCAGTAACTCAACCGTGGAAGTGAGAGAACCACCCTCCTTCCTGGCCATCCCTCCTTTATATACTGAGTATGATGTTACATGATATGGAATATTTCACTGGTCAGTTTGGGTTCTAGTGCTCTGGCTGTACCCCCTCCCAGCTTCTTGAACACATGTGCCTACTGAATCCAAAACACAGCACTACTCTAGCTCCTAAGAAGAAAAATTTATCCCAGCTGACACCAGGACAGGAAACTATAGCTTTGAATGAACTTGAGCCGTGCCTATACAACCAAAAAAACCCAACCCAGAACCATTAAAAAAAAAATAATTAAACAAAAGGCATTCAGGAAGACAGAGTGGATATGGGAATAGCTGTCTACTAGATCTTCTGCGAAAAGTTTTTCACTTACACCGCAGCTTATGCAACATAATAGTTGTCAAGTCCTTCTCTGCTCAGCTGCTGATGTTTACACACAGGAGACTTTGAGACTCTGCTCCTCTGCCAGTCTGATTTAATTGGATGGCAACTCCAAAAGTTGGAGCTCAAGAGCCTGTAGGGTCGGGGTGAGGCTTTGATATTGATGCCCTCGTTCAATTTCTCATAAAACAAGGAGTAAGAATGCCAGGGAGGGCTGATTGCTGCAAGGTGGGGAAAAAAGATAGGTTCTCAGGTAAATTACCAGAGCATGTCAGTAGATCTGCAGCTAATACAGTGGATTTGATGTATATTTAAGGTGCCTGGAATACAAACCAAGTCGTTGTCGCACAGTTAAGTGTCTCATCCTTCCAGCGGCACAAAATACAGCTTAGGGCAAGTCCAGGCTGGATCACATATAATACTGCTTCTGTATGCTTCCTTGCAGATGCCCTGTCCTCCTGGTGGTTGGCGACAGCTCGCCGGCAGTGGATGCTGTGGTGTGTATATCGCGCTGTCTTTGCCACTGTGCTAACGGGCAGGCGAGCCAAGAAGCTGCACGAGGCCAGCAGAGCTCATCCCTGTGTAGCAACCTCGCTGGCTATCAGTCCAGCCCAGCTGGCTCTTCTCTTTCAGACCACGGGACAGCTGCCATTAATTCCTTGCTGTTTGTCCCCTCTGTCTGTGCACCATTATTTAATAGCTACCGCATTAGGAACAATCGCCACAGAAGTTCCAGTGAACCGCAAATATTTTCCTTTAGAGAGGAATCTGCTGCTGGTATTTTAACTTGTTCTGTGGTGTTGGAGCTGTGCCCTGGGTCACTATGGAAGCAAAGAGCTTCTTTTTGACTCGCCCCAGATGACTGGATGACTTCAAATATTGTGCCTTAATGGGCATGCCCGGTCTGCTGGCGTGTGGCCATATGGCTGCTTACCACTTGGGACTCTACCAGATGACCCCAAATCACAAGATAAACAACACTTGTTGCCACTGGAGTCCCAGAAACAGATAATCTCTAATTCCCAACTAATGGCTTGGTTTGCACATGAAAAAGTAATAGTCAAAAATGTGAACTAACCTACTTGGGTTTAAAGGTCTTTGTGTGTATATACAGCAACATTATACAGAAGCCTCAGATACTCAGTTTAGTCTATATTACGTCAGAAAACAAAGTATTTAAACTGGTTTTGTTCAGCAGTTCATAACTAATATCTTGTGTATAATAACTTATGCTGCTGTTCTTTAATATAGGTTGAATGCAACTCAAAGCTGGACCCAACAAGAACCACACTTCTAAAGGTAATAATAAAAATGATGGTTTTTAAATGAACCCCCCTTATTTAAAATCAGCTGAATCGACTGAAAAAGCAGAACCAGAGCGATGTGCTGCGGTACAGATAACACACTGGGAATCCAGTTCTGATGTGGAAAGGCAGTTCCTTCAGGCTAAGGGTATTTTAGTGGCGTAAACAAGACTAGGGGCTTCTTGTCAAGGTTAGCAACAGGGAATTTCTCAGCTCCTCCATTTTAAAACACTATGGGTGAGACTTGAAACTCTCAGTATTTCACATACCCATAAAGAATTTGACTAGAGCTGACAAAGCTGATCTCAAGATATTTCGAAAGGTTTGAAAAAAGCCATCAGCAGAGTGGAAGTGCAAACCGACTTGTTCTGTTCCTGTGCTTGCCTGTCCCTCAGCAGTAGTGTCGGATGAATAGACAGCTGATCTGTCAATCAGCCATGGTTTTGTCATCCTGCTTTTCACAAAGGCATGGTCCAGGACATCTTACTGTTGGAAATGACTCTCTTATTTTCCAAAAAGTTGATAAAATGCACTTCCAAACAGCAAAGCATCATGTAAAGCCTTTGGATGGTACTTGGCATTCAGAATATAGGTGTAATCTGCAGCTCATTACCGATGCAGTAAAATGGAATGAGCGTGATAGCATGCAAAAGGTGAAACAAGTTCAGTCATGCTTCTGCTGGGACCTTTTACTGAATCTCTTTTTATTGAACTGCTCAGTGAAAATTATAATAAACAATGACTTTTTTTTTAAATGCTTTTTATCTCCTAACACTGCTGAGCTGACCTGCCCTGTGGACATGGCAGACTCACCCTAACAAAAAACCCAGCGCTATCTCAGATCCTCTATCAACAGCCAGCCGTTGCTCGGTCTAGGGATATGTTTGATGCCAGATCCTGCTACAGGCATGTTTTGCTGCTAACTAATGCTAGATAGGATTTGGGGTTTCCTGTAATTTACAACTCAACTGTTTTCAGCTTGTGGTGTTCCTTGGAACGCGACTGTTTTTGTTGGGTTGACTTTGAGGGGTGGAGTGGCAGGAAGAATGAAATGCTCCAAAAATACTGCATGCACTCAAGATAGCTTTTCTAATTTGGCTTTCCCTGCTTCCCTTGGCAAGTGAGGCTGCTGCTTGCCATCCGCAATCTCAGCAAATAGTCTTTCCCTCTCACCTCTGAGGTTTAAGTGTTTGTTCTCTCTCCCCTGTTTGTCATTCAGGTCATTACTAAGTCACGTTACTGTAATTCAGAACTGAACTTGTAACCAGGACTAATAGGCTAGTTTCTAAGAAACTGGTAACCGCTTCCTAGCAAAAAAAAAAAATGTTTATTTGTAGCTCCAGTTGATGCTTTACCTGAAGGTCAAGATACTCTGGGCTTTTCTGGGATGCAGTCATAGATTTTTTTTTTTATAAACATTTAACAGCTTACTTTGATGCATTCATCTACATGTATGTTACTCACCCAACAAAAGGAAATGTTTTTCTGCCAGATAGTGAAAAAGGTAATTTTAATGTATCTTGAGCATAAATCAGTTTCTCTGGTACTACACTAGCTGACTGATCTCATCCTTGTTTCAGATGGCTGACTGCGGTGGGCTCCCTCAAGTTTCCCAGGTAGGATTTGGCTGACAGAAATCCTACTAATCCTGTTCTGCAGTGTGTCAGACTGCAACAAATGGGTGTTTTCCTGTAGGGTACTTGCTGTTCCCAAATGTCAGCCAAAAGGATGGTTATGATTTCATGAATAATGATGTCAGTCGGTCATCTGAGCTTTCTTTTTTCTTTAAAGAGCAGTGAAGCGCAGAATTAAGATTGGGAGGGGATATTATTTCCACTAATTAAGTCTTAACCAAGTAAAGGTGTGAGGTGGAAATGTGGAGATTTTATTTTATGCATATCTACTAAGCTAATATGGATTAAGGCTTGACCTCTAGTGTTTTAAAAACATGTTCTTATTTGGACTATTTATAGTATAGATCAGGAAAGTAGGAGGCAGGAAATAACAATGCTGTGTTCTTGCATACACTGACTTGGCTTGACCTGAGAATAAACTGGAGGTTCTGAAATACATTTAGGTGTAAATTCCAAGGCTGCTAATAAAACCAGGCTGGGAAGGTTAGAATTTACCTATGCTCTAGTGTTCCTTCACTAAAAAAACCTGGCCTGTAAATCAGCTTTAGAATGTGGTCTAATATCTAAACAGATTTCTAAGCAATATAATATGATGTTCATGAGCTTAATGAAAAAAATGAATTTGTAATTACATTCATCTGAGAAGTCCTTGTATAGGCAGTTGTGTTCTAAGAGTGGGAGCGGGCGGGTAAAGCTTTTTTAAAGCCACATAGGAGTATGTGCATTGCTTTTGTTATAGAGTCCATCCTGCACTGACTCAGATTTATACAAAAAAATATAGGCAATATTGACATATATATTAATTGAGTTTGCAAGGCTTATTTGGCCACTGTGTCAGCAGCAGAGAAAGATAGTGAGGGCCTCATTTCAGAAATGTCCGTCATAGACAGTTGTGTTTGAATATTCCTGCTGAGCTTTTCTGCCCTATAAACATAACTATCAGCTCTGACTAGCTGAAATTGTTCTGTGCTGATTAGGAATTGCTCAGTTACCAATCCTGTAGGAACTGTCTTTGTATATTTTGCGAGGCCAGTTGTTTTCCTTTGGCTCACCTGACTCAGTAACTGCACAAGCAAAGTTTGGGCCAGGCTTAGACCGCTTTGAGATTTCAGAGAAATGACGACTACTCAAATGCATATGTCAGTTTAGTAAAATAATGGAGCAGGAGAACAGACTAGAGAGGAGTATGGTGTAATTCTCTCATGTGAATGAAATTTTAATTCAGTAGAACCCAGAGAATATTTAAGAAGTCCCTCTTAAGATAGGGATTTATGGCATCTATAACATTGTAATGTTATTGCTGAGCACTGCATACAATAATACTGTCTGTCTTTTGCAGCCTGCCAAGCTTGCAGAAGCTTTCAAATACTTTGTTCAGGGAATGGGATACAGTAAGTATTGGTTTTATGGAATGGTTCACCTGGCTACCAAAGTTTGTTGGGCATCTAAGCACTCAGATCCTTCTGATCCCAGTTGACATCTTTTTCCTGTTGGATGTGTATTTGCAAGAGGGAGAATCACATCTGTGGTGTCTGGGTGAAGGGTTTTCAAACCAAATTATGTTACAAAATAGTAGAGAGCATTGTAGACAGCTTATACCCGCAAATACCTGCTTTACTTCCTCTCGGTATTTTTAAGGCAGATATTTTTAATAGTGCCCCCTTGTAGCATCCAGGAGATGGATCATACATTGCACACAACATTTAAAACCTTCTTACTTCAAAGACTACTTTGATTTGTAGCTGCTTTTCCTTCATGTATGTGCTTCTGACAACTGCTGTTGTGTAGATGCATTGCTAGCCTGGGCTGCCAGCAAAGGTTAAACATCTGAAAGTAATGGGAGGTCTGAGTCTCAACAGTTGACCTGTGGATTGTTGCAGCCACAACAACATGCCATAAAGTTCTGTCTTGAATCCCTCAGTCCTGGCCACCAGTTTTGACTTAGTAATTTGGGCTCCTTAACTGTATGCCTGGAGTAGTGGTATTACTTCTGTACATGAAGCTACCATGAAAAGTACATATTCAGCCTTGAAGGTTTCTCCAAGGGTGGTTAAGGCTGGGGAGGAAGGCAAGGGCTTCCTTCCAAGCCCATGAAGCAAGGCATTAATTAAAGACTCTTCTTCCAGTCCCCTCTGCTAGCATGACCAGGTTGATGAGGTCCCGCACTGCTTCTGGCTCCAGCGTAACCTCTTTGGAAGGCACGAGGAGCCGGTCTCACACTGGGGAAGGCACAAGGAGCCGATCTCACACTGGGGAGGGAACAAGGAGCCGATCCCACACTGGGGATGGTGCCAGGAACCGCTCCCACACAGACACACGCATTGAGCTGACACCGAACTCTGCAAGCAACGCTGAACAATCAAGCCCCAAGTCCATGGAAGTGTCCTGTTAGATGGCTATGGGAGGTTTAAACTGGTCACAGTGTGAAAAAGTAATGGATGCCCCCTGTGTATCACAAAAACATAACTGCTATTAATCTCAAGCTATTCTGTAGGATGAACTCTGTTCACCAGGGTCTGACAGGGACCAAAGAAAAGAAGCATCTCATTTGCTCAATCGTTATTCTTGTAACTCAGACAGTTGCTGCTATTGTGCCCTACTTCAATGGATGCCAAATTCTAAAGGATACTTGCCAAAAGCTGATGTGGTTGTAAACACTTCAGAGTCAAAACAGACTTGCTTAATATCCTACTTTAAAATCAAAGTTGTTACATGCCCCTTTATCTCTTATTCTCTTGAAGTAAACTGGCACAATTTGAGATGAGTTTCAAAGAGGGGGAGAAAAAAAAAAATCACTATTAGGGGTGGCTTTTAAAAAAGGAAACAAATGTGTTATGGCCTCATGTTGAAGCTGGAGTTGAATTCATTGTATATAGCTTGACTTCAAATGATAGAGAAGTTTAATGTATCGTGCATTTATAGGCCTTCTAATTCATTAGTATTCAAGCCTGTTTTCCTATGTACAATAATATACTACTAAAATAGTCAATTTTAATGTGACTTTGAGATGAACTAAATCTTTAAGCTTTTTTATTTCACTTTTTGAGATTTAGTTCCAGTCTTCCTTTCCTTCCCCCTCCTAGACACTAAAACCCACTTAGCCAGATGAGGACAGGATTTAAATATAATAAGCAAGGTAGCATTTCCTGTTTGGGATCCATCTTGGTGTAGCTGTAACAAGTAGGGTAGCCATACATGCCAACAAAGCAGAAACAGCTTGATTTTTCCTTCAGGCAGCATCTTACCTTGCAGCTCAAGTTTTTGTCCAGCACAATTGTGATAAATTTGGAATTCTGTAAGTGAAGCCAGATCCAGCTGTTCTTTGTCAGGAGAGATGAATAATTGTGGGATGGCATGTAATTAGATACTGTACATTCAACTGCCACTAATTACTGGATTTGAAACTCTGAGATCTCACGGGTGCTGAGAAGTGTATTCCACAAAGCGGTGGAGCGGCAACACTAACTATGAAATACAGTGTTTAGTGACTGCATAAATGTAATGATCTGCTGGTTCTGCACCTTTATGTAGCCTTCTGATACCTTGGGTTACTCTTTGATGCTAATGGCTTGATACCTTTCTGCCAGTCAGATTTTCACAGTTGGGTGTTCTTAAGTTTGTCCTTCCATAGATAGTTGGACAGGGCTTCCTGAGCTCCAGTGCGTACCTGCTGCATTGCAGTCCTCACAAACAAGAAAACTCAAATGCTGAGCAGTTAAATAGCAAATGTTAATACTTTGGGATTGCTTGTTCAGAAGAAAACCATCTAGGTTACTTTATTGACTAACTTCAGCTCTTGTGTAGAATATCCATAACAGTTTGTGGGAAGAACAGACAATTTCCAGAAAGAATAAAGCTATTGTGTAAAGTCTATCAAGAAAAGTTTCTTAATGAAGTATTTGTATTTATTTCAAAACAAATAAATTTGTAACTTTGCAATGTCTGGTGTCTTAATGTTTTATCAGGAGTACGATCTTTCTCAGTCAGGGTATGTACTTGTAACCCCTTTGTAGCAATGAAATATTTTTTTTTTCTTTAACTCTTATCTCAGCCATTCCCTACTTTTGTACTCTGAGCTTTTTTCCCCACTCTTTATACCAAGAAAACACCAACACAATACTTAAGTGTTAAAAGTATTAAAGGATAAGTTTGCTCTAACAAATATATGTAAAAAAATTGATCCTTGATATGAAGTACTATTTTCTTGCTGTTTGAAGATTTGTCTCCCCAGATACAGTACTGTCTGGTGCACAGATCTGTGTTCTGTACACTGACTTTCTCCCTGGAGTTGGTGCTATGCTTGTTGCATCCTTCCTGTTCCCAATCTGATCTATAAATCCATTGATGTGTGACATGTTCCTCACCAGTTTCAGGAAGGAGGGGTATTTGCGCCTCTTAACCGAAATTGCAGGTGCCCCTTTGAGTTTCTAAAAGCTGTTCTGTTTGGACCTCTTGCAGGAATCTAACTTCAGAAAAGTAAAGTTTAACCCTTCACAAATAAGTTTTAAAAGGATTTCCCAAATATAACAGGGAGAGGAATCTAATGGTGCGGGAAAGAAATAAAATGCTGTTTTATTTCCATCCTTAAAGC
This sequence comes from Athene cunicularia, assembly GCF_003259725.1. Classification (NCBI taxonomy): domain Eukaryota; kingdom Metazoa; phylum Chordata; class Aves; order Strigiformes; family Strigidae; genus Athene; species Athene cunicularia. The sequence goes on along the minus strand of NW_020799095.1, from coordinate 145,563,879 downwards.
AGAAATAGTTGTCTTTTTCACTGTAAGCTTCTATTAATCTTAGTGGTTTCCTGTTTAAAAAAATCGGGGCTTTTTGGAACTTGAGCAGTATCTGCCTTTCACGGGGAAGCATCCCACTGGGGTTTGGAGTTTCCCTTTCCTGCATGACAAGGGGCTGGAAGCACTGATGCTGGTGTGTGTGTGGGGAGTGGTTAGGAAATAACAGCCCCATCACAAAAATGGCTCTGCTGTGCTTTCTGCATTGGGACCTTAGTGAGGACATGGTGCTTTTACTTAGTGACTTAATGTAATGGGCTTTTCAGGGGCAGGTGGGTTTTGTGTCTTTGCTAAAGCTATTTTGGGTTGATTCTTCCTCCTGTATCAAAAAATCCTGCAATAGGCAGAGGCAAAAGCAAATATTTGGGATGTCTGAGCCAAGGCTCTGCTAGATGTGATGATTCAGCAGTCATGATTGGACTGATACCCAGCAAAGGGCTTGATTTGGTTAACCACAGCCTGTGCCAGTGAAAATGGGAGGAACCTGTGCCAACTCATCTTACAAAAGAAGGGCAAAGTTACATTCTTCGCTGAGCTTTTCTGGGAATGGCTAATCATTCCTTCCACAAGGACACCATGGTGTGCCTGTCAAGCCTAGGCAGTTTATTTTTATTTAATGGGGAGGAATGCATCCAAGCCTTCTTGCAACACAAAGGGATCTGCGAGCACTTCTGAGCAGCAAGGAGTTGCTAGGACCACTATAAATGTCAGCTTTTCAACAAAAAGTATTCATCTGGCAAGGAACATTGTGTACCTGTACAGAAAAGCTGGAAGAGGTGTACAGAGGAGTGGTGTCTTACCTTTTACAAGGAGTTGTGACTCCCCTTTCCCTGCAGTACTGGTCTCCTGGCATCTTTAACTTGTGCCATAGCTGAAGAGATACAAGTGAATTCCAGATTTTTTAGAAATTTTATAAAACCTCTTCTTAGAGCTTGCAAATGCTGAGTTCTGCATTATTTTTGGAGACAGAATTAGCCTGGATAACGTAGTGTCATTAAACCAGAAACGGTGAGCTAGCGTATCGCTGTTTTTTCCAAGTATGAATGGCCATCACGGAGCAAGGAGCTCCTACGGCATAGAGGAAATTCATACTGGATAATGGGAGGTTTCCAGAAAATAAACGGTTCATGCCTCAGTGCTTTCGTGGTTATAAAGGGTGGAAAAGGACAGAATGGGCTCTCGGGGACAAAGAGGCTTCCTGATTGCATTAATGTATCTCAATACCAAATCTGATGTAGTGGTGTTCTTCAAAACCACTAGTAGAAAGGACGTAATTGGTGAAATCTGAGTTCTTTCCACCTCTGCCTGGGTCTTGACATCTATCGTACAAAAATATGGCTAAAATTCAAGATGGCCTTCACCCTGTCTGTCGTTGCAGGGAAGGAGTGGGAGAGGATGTGCCAGTACCATGTCATCGCAGCAGGACTTTTGTGCTGAAGGGTGATGCTTTCCTCTTTAAAAGTCTCCAGAGACTAAACAGCTGGAAACTTTAACCTAGATCTGTTTTGGGGCTTTACGATTAATGTCATGTGTTGCAAGCAATGGACTGAGCTGGAGAGAAAACAGTTTATAGCAAAGCTGCTTATTTTTTCTCTCCAGGGCTGGAATCCTCTTCCTGTCTATTTTTTGCATCTTGGGCAGGGTATCTGTTGCAATCTCAATGCGCTGGTAACGCAGTCTGTTGTTTCTACCAACACAACACATTGAACAGTGTCTCGCAAGTGCTGCTTGCAACTTGGTTCTCCTTCCACATGCTGTCTGCTTTTTTTTTTATTTTTTTTTTCACTATTTTGCACTATTTCACATTCACTGCAACTGAAAGTCTCTTCCAGTCTGTATATATGAACAGCTGTTTTGATGTGTGGATTTAGCGTTTCCACTGAGCCAAATATAGGCTTTATGTTGCTGGCTGATCACTGCTATGCTTAATGTTTAAATAACTGAGAGAAAGGATGTCAGGGTATTTTAAGAGATCAACCCTTCCCCCTCAGCCCTTTGTAACAGACAGACACAGCCTCTCACTGTTTCTATCTATTGCTTCATTAAGGGCTCCATTCATTTTATAAACAACACAGCTGCTGACCAGTGCTGGGGAAAAAAGAAAAGGAAAAAAAAAAAAGGCTTCTGATTGCAACCGCCAAACAGTTCAATGTCTGTTCCCTGCAACTCAGCGTGGGGATCGTTTGCTCACCCAGCACCTCCTGGGGGCTGGAGGACAGTTGTTATTTGGATGTTATTAAAGAGGCAGCCCCCCACTCCGTAGACCCTGCATATTTTTGGCACTGGTGGTTGTGGGATGTACATCAGGCACTGGATGCAGGCATCACTGGGCATCTGCAAAAGAGCCCAAGGATTGGGAAAGGGGATAGCAGGCAGCTCTTCCTTCCCAAGCAGGACCCACCACAGTGAGCTGTGACCTGCAGCAGAGCTGGAAAAAATATCCTTGGGTGACCCGCCACTCTCTGCAATTGCTTGTGGCTGAAGTGGATTATGGTATTCAGGTCAAGGTCATTGCACGAGGGGGGCTGTAGGGTGAAGGGCTGGTTGCTGGGCGGTTGCACTTGGGCAGGGCTGGGGCAGCTCCAAGCAAAGCCTAAATGAGCAATGGCACTTGGAAAAGAGCAAGAGCCACCACCAGCCTGGACTTGGCTCTGTGTGTGCACGTACATCTCTGTGCATGCAGGTCCCTGCGAGACTCAGCACCCTGCATGCAGCACGATGGGCAGGGAAGATGAGGCTGCAGAGCAGTGGTTTCATCCCATGTGGCAGATCTGTCACCAACACGGGGCATGGTCAGCCTGCTTGTAGGGCTTGGTGAGCCTGCCCCAAGCAGAAGTGCCACCCAGCACTTTGCACACCAGTGAAATGCACACAGTCAGACCTCCTTGCCTTACCTCAAGCCTACACTTGCATCTCTCCAGCTGGGAAATTGTCATTTATTGACTGATGGCAATGTGTTTTCATTTAATTTTAATGATAACCAGTGGCCAAATAAAAAAAAAAAATAACCACCACCTTAGTTCTTTACCACCAGCTGCCAATATTAAACTTCAATCCTGTGGTGATTCCCTCTCTGCTGCTCATTCAGGCTTGGGGCAGGGGAGATCCTACAGAAGCAGAGCCTAACACAGGGCAAGCATTTCATTTGGAAAGGGCAAAGTACTTAGAAGATGATGGGTTTCCCAAACTAGTCCAAATGTGGCAGAGAAAGCAGCCAGGAAGCCCTTCGTGCAAGACCCTGTGCTTGGCAGCTGCCACAGATGCCAGCAGAAGATGCAGAGGCCAGAGGGGACGTCTGGAGCCTGTAGAGGCAGCAGGGAATTGTGCTACCATTGCTGAAGGCTATTGCCAGAGGGACAGATGGCTGCAAAGTGCTTAAAAATGCAGAGGACTTCCCCCACCCCAAAAAAAAAGCACACTGAAGAAGAAGGCTGGGGAGAGGGTGCCTTCTCACCTAAAGTCCCAGTAGCCATGAGCAAGACCAACACAGACCTGTCACGGTTCAGGACAGGAGGCCAAAGTTCCTACTGAGGCAGGCAACCTGCTTCAGGCTGTAAGGCAAACTTGCTTTGTGAGAAGACTTTACAAGATTTTTGTGTAGAATTAAATTTTAGAATCCTTACTGAGGTTAGTTCTGAGGATATGTAAATGCAGGGACAGGAATAATAATTATTATTTTTTAATTTAAATACTTTTCCCCATGTCTTTAATAACCTTGTTTGAAATTTTTCTGTTTGTATGGCTGCTGCAAACAGGTTCCTCCTGCAGCCTGTCAAGAGAGCTCATGAAGAAGACATGCTTATGCAGGTTGAGTAACACGCTCCACTTTGTTCAGAGACTCTAGACAGGCTATCCCAAATCCAGTAAGAGTGATTGGGGGCTGGGGGGCGGGAAAAACAAACACAGAGCCAGAAACAGACCAGCAAACAAGGACATGTGAGTTGGGAAACACCTGGCTTTCCCAAGCTGCCAAAATATTCACACTGAAGGAAATGTTCTCAGAGCATCCTTTTTTACCACGTTACTGGCTCTTGATTTTTATTTTTATGTGTCCTCCAGTTCAGGGCTTTGTCACATATTGCAAACACACACTTGGACTTCAGCCAGGTGAGGAGATTGGAAAAGAAATGTCAGTAACAAACATATTTCACCTTCTTTTGCTTGCCTAAGCTTCTAAATGAGGTGTCAGTCATAGATTCATTAATCATTTACCACTTATGAGGCTATTTAATATCTTTAAACCATAGCAGCTGCATGCCACCTATAAAACTTCAGCATGATGCTGTATGAACAAGTAATACGTGTTACATAGCTGGACTAACTCGGACTGACACTGCCGAACCAATCTGTTTTTTCCCATCAATTTTTCATATATTTCAGCATATGAAGCTTACATAAATAGCTCTGCAGAACTGTTTAAATTGAGAAGTCACAGTTTGAAAAGGTATGTGTATGGATATGTGCCTGTAGTTCATGAGAGCATTCTGTCTCCATCAGGTTAATAAACTACTTGTTTTAAAACCCCTTCAAAAAAACTGAGAGAAAAAAAATCTCAGGGTTTAGTTTACAAGATGACACAGTGTATCTGAATGTTGGGGTTTTCCTGGAATATTGCATGTACACAGCACAATCTACTGAGCACGTCAAAAATAAAGCAACTGCACTACACCCTGTTTCCAGCTGCATGCACACCAAAAAGGTGTTTTAAATTCCAGTCAACACTCCATGCAAAGGCATTTTTATAGGTTACATGCTTGGTTCTTCAAGTGAGTGGATAACCTGCTTTCTGGAGGTCCCGAAGAAAGCAGCTTGAGCCATCATACTGGCTCTGGTAAAGTCCCTACAGAAGGCCAATGGCTATGGTGACTGGAGCTAGATGGCATCTTACCATTCGTATCAGCATGAGCTGACCCTCAGAATCCCACCCGTCATCCTTGTTCCAGCCTACAAGGCCAACAGGATGGTTGTCATGAGCAGGAGTGAGTCGAAAGGTCTCAGCTCAGCCTGTATTGATGTCACTCCCGTCCTTTCTCAAGCCTTTCCCTGGAACACTGCACCAAGGGGTCTAGCACCAGCTCAGATCCTGATATCTCCTCAATGCTCTTATTGTTGCTTTCTCAGATGATGTTACTGCTTTCAGGTCCCAGCAGAGACCTGGGCCCATTGTATGAGGCACTGTACAAATGTACAGTGAGCATCAGTTCCTGATGGGAATTTTCATTCTCAGCGGAGGCAATGAACAGTAAGGCCTTGTTCTGGCTCCAAGGAACTCAGGAGAAGTGATGCAAAGGGATAGATCCATGAAAGCCTTTGAGAATCTAGATCCTTAATGTATTTAAACAGTAACTACATAAGTATGTTTGTAAAGATACATGATTTGCCCAAGTGCACAGGGAGCTGTGGCGCTGAATTGAAAGGCTAGTCTATTGCCTTAGTTCTAGGACTGACCCTTTAAACATCTGTTAAGAGAAAGTATCTCTAATGCACCACAAACTGCAAGTCAGGTTCACTGGCTATGAGTGTTTCTCTTCCCCTCTCGGTGTCACTGGGCAGAGAAGCAGTTGCACAAGCAGTAGAGCTGATGAGTCTTGGTTTCCTATAGACCCGTGTCCAACATCCCCACAGAACTCTTTATAGCAGTGTAATAACCACTATTTCCCATCCATGATGCCTTCAGTGCTCCCTCCCTCCATGGCTGCTTGTTTCCAACTGGCACATCTGCTCAAAAATCCCTTAATGCTGGTGTTGTGGTTGGGCCATGCTGCGGACTTGTTGGACATGTTGGCTGCCTGGCAGATGTGTATGGGCTTGCTAGGGGCAATGTGATGTGCCTCTTCCCTGTCCTACTTTTTTATTTCATTTTTTTAGTTCAGGAATCACAATGCTTCTGAGATACCTGCTCTTCTGCCTACTTTGTTTGGCAAGTCCGCAAATGGATGGTACAGTTGCATATGCCTTGTTGACTTAGGAAACCAGGCTAGAAACGAAACTTCTCGGGTGTGTCGGGCGAGATCTGTGGTTTCCAGGCATTCACTTCACTAAAAACTGACATGGACTGGAGCTGCTGGTCATGCATTAGCTTACAATAGCTTCTTTTATCTCGCAATGAAAGCTGTGCTTCAGCCACTGCAGCATTTGATTACAGCGTTACAGTGTTAGCTAATTGCAAAGCAAAGCAATCCATTAAGTGCTACAGTTTTGGGTATGTCTTCTGATCCTGTTTTCTTGTTTCCTTATGTGTACATGTAAGACAGAAAAAGATACATATAAATATATATGTGCATTTTATATGTGCTCCATTTTATGCACCACAGGAACATGTATATATAAATATATACAAATATATTCATGGACATGTTCCTATATGGGTTTATATATAATATTATATGCTACAGTCTATAAATGCATGTATATAATAATTTATATATGGATATACGATAGATATACAGATATGTGTGTATATATTTATCTATTTGTATATATGCATATACATATATGTATATACACACACATATATGATATTTTAAATGGGCAAGAACTAGAACACAGGATTCCAAGTCATACTTAAGGGATCTGATTGAGAAAAAGGTCCTAGTATGGTTTCCCTACCCTACCAAGTGCCTCGATACAAACCATTTTCCTTTTTGGAAAACATTATCAACTTGGCCAAGGCCTCTTCTTCATATGTTCCCATGGACCTTTTTTTACCAGGTGATGGAGTTTAAAATGTGACATGCTCAGTCTTGCAAGTGCTGAGCTCTCATTTGGGTGGAGGTGACTAGGTCAGATGTGATCTCTCCTGTCACATCATCCAGGCCAAGGGCCATCATGATGCAGAATCTTGCAAAGTGCTGGTGTCCTCAGGTTGCTTATCGCCAGAACAAACAGGAGAGGCACTTTGCACCACACTGGAAGATCCAAACAGGGATCATCTTTCTTTTCTGCCACTGGGGATTTCACTGAAGCTTCAACAAAGAAATTGTAATAGCTTTAAATTAAGGAATGACCTAGCTCTATGAAAAATCCATGAGCCAAATCCTTGTGTACAAAGATGCTGTTTAAGTTAACAGCTTCTGAAGACATGCAGCATTTTTCCTAGACGTTTTTACATAGTTATTGCATTATTTTTCAGCCTGTTTACAAAAAGCTTTAATTTATCACAGCCAGAAAGATTTATGTCTCCCGGGAACTAACCTAGCTTCCTCTGGGTTATCACGATGAAGACAGACAACCTGCCAACTAAATCAAAATAACCAACTGATTTAAAACAGTTGCATCATCCAAAATTCAGCTATGTCCCAGTCCAACCTCCACTCAGCAGTTCTGCTGTGCCACCAGGGATTTTGGAAGCAGATATTACAGCTCCCTGTGCAGAAATACATTTGTACTCTCCCAGGTGAAGCAACAGCAAACATGTCATGGTGCATGGGTACTGTACTAACAATTTATTGGAGAAAAAAAATGGCTCCATCAGCCTTCGGAAATGACAAATTTATTTTTTGCCTGGAAAGTCAATGACAGTTTTTTCTCCTCTTAGCTGTCATTTGCATGTGAAACCAGAAAATTTCTACACTGATGTTTAAGCAGCAGCCCAGTTACAACTAATGCACCAGAAGCTACGCCAAGGGTTGTCCTTTCCTTTTGCATTCACTCATCCACAGAGCTGATAGGAAGCTTAACACCTATTTTTTCATTTAGCACATCTTCTTTCCTCTACCCCAGACATGTAAACCAAAGGTATGTGTCACTGGCAAGGTGGCAGTGGGAAGCAGGACCTGTGTAGCTGATACCACCACAGCGGGGAGTAGGTGGTGGTCCCCAGGCACAGGCCACACCAATTCTATGGGAAAAAATGGGCACATCTCTCGTCTGACTCTCTATAGTTCATCCTTCAGGTCTGCAGAGCTCACCTAGAAGCAATACATTATCCACGGATAAGAGAATTTGTCCTGAAAATATGAGCTCTGGGGTAGTCATTTTGGATTCAAAACATTCAGGCTATTCAAGATTAGAGCAGGTAAACTGTGAAAATGTCCCTGGCACAAGATACTCCAAGAAATCGTGGTGAGTCCAAGGAAAGCAAGACACAGAGGTTCTTTGACCCAGCCTAGTGCAGTGAGAGAGTTACTCATAGCACAAAGATTTCAGGGGAAACATTCTTCTCCCTGGGCTTTTCCCATGAACTTCACCACGGTGTAGGATAAGACTAAGAAAGATGAAGAGGGAGTTATAGGACTGATCGCAGTGTGACAGAGACCAGAGTCTAGTCCTGAGGGTCAGCAGCATCCAAGACTGCAGTCTAATGTGAAAAATAAAACATATATGCCAATGTTCGTTTTCCAGCTTAGACCACATTATTCAGGAAATGACAGTAATGATGTCTGAATCTCATGTCAGCCATACTTTTGCTATCATACTAGTGTACTATTCTTTCCTTTGGGCAATTAAACTACTGGCCTAATAATTAGCAGTGCCAACAGGACTGTCATTTAAGTCCTGGAATCTGTGCATAGAGGAATTTCTGGCTGCTGTTAATGGATGGAGGTCTATTACGGTTGAAATTCCTGCTTGTTCAAGGCCTTTCCAAAGACAGTGTGGCAAAACAAGGAGATATAACATCCTAACTCAGGAAGAAACAAATTGTACTTTGGCAGTGGATGAAGATTCTCCTTTTATTTTAAAACCTCTGTAAAATCAGAGCAATGGGTCAATTCCAGCATTCAGCCAATTTAATTAGCGATTTCAGAGTAATCATGGTAATGAGCCAAGTCAGCAAAGATGTCATTGGGGTTCTTGCAGTTCAGGTTGCAAAAACAAGCATTGATCCACATGATTTTCCAGGAAAACTCAGTTCCGTCTGGGCACTGAAACCTCACTTCAATAGTCTTGGACTTGTAGGGTGTGCAGCACCTGTTGTCTGTGCAGACACCACAGTATTTGGGTCTATACGGACTTTTGCTCACGCATCCTGAGATGGTGTAGTTCATTGGTTCACTGGCCCTGTAGACAGCCAAGCACTTCTTCCCAGGCTAAATCAGAGAAGAACAGAAAAAAGAGACAGGTTAATATTCATTGCTGACACAGGTAGGACACACAAACCACCTGCCTGATGTTTAAAGTGTTTTGAAGCCGTTAGGAAGCACTTTACAGCCCTGATCTAGAGGGCGAGACAGATTCACATGTTTGGATACATGAACCCAAAAGCTGCAAGTAGGATACTTGCAAAATACAGTTCATAGTCATGTCCAGCAGTGCACCACCGCTTTTCCACTAGCTGAGTCACAGGTCTGTCTGAACCAGCAGCAAGCACAACAGACTTGGCTTGCCTTTCCTTGGAAGGACCTTTCAGCTGGAACTAAAGCTCTCAGGGGTAGGTTTTTAAACCAGCATGTGGAAGCACAGGGAGGATACATTTTTGACCTCTCTGCAGCACAGTAAGTCCGTGAGAAGTGCAGCCCTCAGAGGGATGAATCCTGCCAAACAAAGGCTGACCCTGTGTCCAGGCAAAGCTCAAGGGGTGCTCAAAGAAACAGTCCCCACCTTAATGTGTTTGGTTATATCCACCTCGCAGGGCCGCATGTTGCACAGGCGGCTTTCCTTCAGCAGCCGGCATTGGTCGTTGTCATTGGAAATCCTGGTGGAGATGCCCATCCCGCAGGTCTTCGAGCAGGGACTCCAGGGTGAGGTGTGAACGATGCAGTTCTTCTGCCAGGCTTCATCCTCTCCCTCGTATGCTGCAGAGACCAGATTAACCCCACATTATTCAGCTGGGGCAGCTTTCCATATTAAATACCTTCTTCTCAGCTCATTACACATTCAGGCCACTAACTCAAATAATTAAATCACAACGAAGTGGCTCAGCATCACTGTGAACCTCCTCATCCCACCCTCTTTGCGCTGACCTACTTGTGTCAGCCCCTCCAGTGCTGCAAGCGCTTGGGGCTAGGCTCATTTCTTTATTTCCCTTCACAGACTCACACAAGGGGGTCCTTGTCTGGGACCCCCAGGTGCTGCCACAATACAAACAATTACAGAAGCCTGCACCAGCCAGTGCAGAAAAGGGATGAGATCTGATCTCACCATGAAGGTTTATTTCTGAGCCCATTCAGTTGATTCCATGTAGCAGAAAGTGGTTGACAGTCTTTGCGGGATGGCCAAGGGGCTTGGGAAGCAGCCACAGCCTTTCACTGGGAGGAAGAGCAGCTTGAATAGCTCTCTGGGAGCTCGGCAGCCCCTTGAAGAGGGTGAGCTCTGTTTTGAAAGCAGCTGACAACCCCAGTTCAGGTTCCTTCACAGCCTCGGCCAAAGTCCCCACTGGTCTGCAACTTACCGTGCAGCTCACAAGCAAAACTCTGATAGAAACTCTGCTGCGTTAAGGTTCGTCACTAGTATATTTATTATTATATTATTATATTAAATGTAATAAATTTTAGTCTCACTTCTATAAGACTTCTACTTAGAAGAAGTGAGGCAAGGAAAGCTGTGTTATGCCCGTTTTAGGACACAGACCATGAAGACTTAAGGCCAATTTCAATAGTAGATATTTTGAATTTGGACCTACCTCACAGTTCAAGGCTACCAGGGACAGAAATGAGGCCTAAACTCTGGTGTTTTTAACCCACAAAATGGAGATGAAGGTTCTGTTTTGTACAACAAAAATACACACCAAGGATTGGGAAAAAATGCCTTACCATCAAGGAACCAAAATCCTGGTTTACAACAAGCATCCTATGTCTTCTTGAGCTCTGCTTTTCTGTGATAGTCCAAAACATGGAGCTAATCTGGCTAATGTCACTCCATTGTACCATAGAGTGTTATGAGGATAAATTTAAGACATATGGCGAGGTGAGCCCATCTTAAGCATTTGAGACCATGTTTGAGACAAATGGTATCATCTCTCTGCAGTGATCCTCACTATGAATGTATGAGGAAAGAGATACCCTATGTGATACATGAAATAGGTAGTTCAATAGTGTCATCAGTCCAGATTTTCTAAATAGCTATACTAACACAAAGACAATTTAGTCCAACTGGCAATGAAACTTCTACCACAATAACTGGTTTTGAGGTGTTCCGTAAGTTGGGACTACTAAGATACAGGGGCTTTAAGATCATGCTACTAAAGCAATATAATTCAGACAGAAAGCTTCTGTCCCAAATAAAACCGAGCCCATTCTGTTCTCCAGAGGGCCCAGACTGAAAAAAAAAAATGGTGAAGTAAAAAGGACTTGTGACATCTTCAAAGTGCCAGCAGATGTGTGCTTGTCACACAAGCATGTTTGATGAATCTCATATTGCTGCTAAGGAGCTGAAGAACACCACTGGTGTTTGCATGTCCCACCCTTCCCTACATGCTGGATAGGAGTCTCTGTGTCTTGTTCACACAAAGACTAGACACCTGCCAGGTCTGCCAGTACAAGCTGATACTTTGGTTGTAGACTCTGAATTCAGTTGCCCAATGACAAAGGAGAGGTCCACCTCATTTCCACTGTACCTGCAGAGGAGATGTGGCGCGGAGATGTCTTCCTGATTTTCTTGGAGTCATCACAAATCCACTGCTCGCAGCACTTCCCTGCCATCTTAATCAGCTTTGGGTTTGGGCACCAAACAAGGGGAGGACGTGAGTTTGTGCACATAGGAATACAGCCCACAGCCCCGTTAATGCATGTGCAGTTGTATTTGCAGTTGGGCTGAAATGTGTCCCCATTGTTATACCTGACTCCATTGAGGACACATCCTACACCGACAATCTCTGAAAGGTAAGAAAAAGAGAGAAAGACACACAGACCACCATTAAAACAATGCTGGCAACAAACAGTGCTGATGTTTTTCTTTAGCAAGCTGCTCCCTAGGCTAATGGAGCCACAGCAGAGACATGACAGTGCTACAGGGTGATGTGTTCAGTGTGATGCTGAGCCAAATGTGGTCACACCATCTAGGAAATTGTTTTCATTCTGAATCACAGGAAAAATTTAAAAAAAAAAAAAAAAAAAAAAAAAAAGCATCTTTTAATGCTTCATGGAAAAAAGGAGTTAGAAAATAAAACAAATTCTATCATGGTCGCTTAAATCATTTCATGGCATGCTGGTAAAAGTTATTCACAGTAGGAGCAATCAAAGTAATTAAAACAAATATTGAGTGAAATTTGAGGTTTTCAGCGACATAAGAGAGTACTACATGAAGCTGAAAATATGACACAGCTCTTCACAACACCCGTACCTGTCTGAAGCAGAAGGGGGGAGGACAGCCAAGGTAGCAAAGGAGCACCTAAATGGCACTGGATTCCTCTATTTAGGCAACTAGATCCCACAGAGTTTATCACAGAACAGGTTACTTGGAAAATGAAGTAATACATTATAAAGTCATGAAAATTAACATTGATGTATATTTTTAAATAAAAATTAAAAAAAAAAAAATCTGGCTTTCTGATTGTCCATGAGCAGGAACCACAATAATTCAAATAGTAGCAGCTTCTTTGTTGCAAAGTTATGGACTGTTATTTAAAACCAGTGATAGAAATCTTCTACTGGAAAATTCAAAGTTCAGTTTCTTGTTTGGTCACATGGAGGCAGTACACATGCACTGATCAGGTTGCCTAAGTTTTAAGTTTGGTCAGAAATGGAGCTGCAATGTGTCTGCTTCAGGGCCAACAAGAATAGAAATGCTGGAATAAAATTCTTCAAAAGGCTTCCTATTTTTAGAACGGGCTGAATGGAAACATCAAACACAAAGTCCTTCTGCAAAGAAAGGAGAGTTGTTGGAATTTGAAGCACAGATCCAGATCTCCAGTTCATACTCAGCTCTGATTTTGATAATGCTTCAGCCTTTGTATTGAAGAGACACCACCCAGTGCTGGAGCTAAAGCTGAGAATTCAGTTAAACTTCTAGGTGTTCACATGGGTTATGACAGCTCAAGAAAATGTATTTCCTGGTGTTTTGCTACAGCATATCCCTCCTGGACTGTGTTAACTCAACCTCCTGCAGGTCTCATACATCAAGAGGTTCATCATGAGAACATCCCCAAACATAGACAAAGGGGCTGTTGAATGCCTTCAGGCAGAACCCTGCTGAGTCCGCATCTATGATAAATTAGGGAATCTGGGAGCACATCCCTGTTCCTGACCCCACATGCACAACACTGGCCTCCCTGCCTGGTCATGTGCTCAGCACCCTGCTGTCTCTGCTGTGGTGCAGAGAAAAGCCAACATCAAAGGGAGAGCGGCAGTGACACCCAGCAGGCTCCCATCTGATGTCCAGGTGTCCTGGGACACATTTCAGCATGCCAGTACAGATACAGCTTGAATTTCCAGTTTCACTCTATTTCCTTTCCCAGCACCAGTTCCTAGCTTTTTCACGATCTTTAATTTCCATACATTATATTGTTTCTGTAGTCCTGCATGCACTGGATTCTCTAGACCTAGTTTTTGGCATCCAGCTACGAAGGAAATTCCTTACAGCAGTTAGTCCCCAACACCCAGAATATTCGGTCAGGGCAGCAGCTGGTGTGCTCAGAGTGGGGTGACACAGCCTATATCTGACCCCATGCACGAAAAAGCACGTGTCAGGAGATCCTGTTGCGTGCCTCCACCTGGATGCTGAAAGCAAGGGGAAGACCACAGCTTTCCGTGGCAGCAGAGACAAGCCCCTTCACTTCCTAACCATGGAAAGACCCTCTCACGTCCCTCAGCTGCCATGCCACAGTGCCCCTCACCATAAATCAAAAATGTCACATAAGAGGGCATGTATTCTTACGGCAGTAAGGATATGAAAGTGCAGATTGGGAATCCTTCCAGAACCCACTGGGGAAGCTGGGGATCAAACTTCCTGTGTCACAGTGCTGTTGCCGCAGGGATACTGGATGGCTGTGATGTATGGGAGGACTACAAAACCCCCAAAAATATCCAAGTAAGAAACCAAACATTTAAATAAATAAACATGAAGCAACGTGAAGGTCTTTAAAGAGGCTTAAGAAGGCTGAGGTAGCTTTGAGACAACAACCAGCTTGTTTTCCTCTCCCAACACAGGGCCAGCTATAACAATGTCATTCTTGACAGATGTTTGTCTAACCTGTTCTTACAAACCTCCCATGAACACTCCACACAGGCTGCAGACAATATATTTGAATGAGCTCATATCCTCTTTTCTTATCCTTGGATCCTTTCTAATCTTGAAGATCACTGTTCAAGCCTACAGTTCCTTGCATGTATCTTCTCCTGTTGTTATTTTGCCCTATATCCTACAAAACTCTGGTTAGACTGCTCTGTTTGCATGATTGTTTTTTGTGGCTGATCTAATGCAAAGCCAAGTTCATTTCTTCCGACACTTCCTATCCTTCTTCTGCTGAGGAACAGCAAACCCTAGTAGCATTTCTATAAGGAACTGACAGCTACCCTGAAACTCTTTATTCCTCAGACTTGCCCCTTGTGAAACTTCTGCTGATTTTCTAAGTTTATTGAAGCCCACTGTTTCCAATCTTTCCTCCCTCCTGTGGATCAGTTATTCATTCTATTTGTCTTGCAATCAGCTCTCCTCCAAGTTTCCTCCTACCTTCACATTTTCTATTAGTACCTCATTCACAGGTATATGCCAGCCTAGAAGACCTTTCCTCTAAATGTCTTTTTCCTGTTTATGAATCTAAAGCAATAACCAATATGTTCTAATAATTTGCTAAATGTTCATCATCCTTTCTGATTTAGCTATCTGTGTGGTTGTATCCATGATCCTTTCCCTTTTAATCATTCCCAGAGTGATGATTTTCAATCATTTATGAATGGACTAGACCTTAATTTGTCCCCGAGAGACTTTGCTAGGAGATGGCTCATCCCTGACCCTCTTGACAGAATATCACATGCTACCCTTCCTAGAGATCCACTACTGGCAATAAGCCAAAAGCATCTCCTTAATATCATGGTTTTCATGTAGACGCCCATATTGCCTGTCTTTAAAGCCAGCTGTGTACCTATACTTCCTTCATACCCACTCCACTACGGCACCTCCTCCTGTTACAGGGAATACAGAATGATCTACTTTAAAATCTGAAGACCTTCAAGAGCTGGTTGCTTCTTGCTCTTGGCTGCAACCGCCTCAAAGAGCAAGAATTCGGATATCATTTCTCATCCAGCCAACTGCCCTGAGAATGAAGACAGCTGTAAGGAAATGGAAGATGATGAATGAAGGAGCTGATGAGCGTACAGTCAGGTATCTAATGAGATAAATCTCAACCATTGCTCAGACTGAGGGGAGCTGCCAATGTATATCTAAGTCAAAAATATATGTACATCACTTACGTGCACATACTCCTATTTCGTACCTAGGTCTGTCTCCACTGTAGTCACAGTACAAGCCCCTGTGGAAATCACAGGTGTCGGCCTCATTGCAACTTTCTCCACGCTGCTTGGCACATGTCTTGCAGCAGTCGCAGCCGTCTGTGACCAGGCTGACGCCTACAGAGCACCGAGGTGGGGACTTCGGGCACTCGCATGGCCACTTACAGTACTGAGTCCGCGTGTAGGCCTCTGTCGTGGTGGGGACGGTGGGGGTCATGGTGGTGGAGGTCTGGGCAATGGCCTACAAACAAAGAAACACATCTTGGAGAGCATTCCAGAGAAAAGGGGGCTGCTAATCCTGTTGTGATTAGTCATCAATTAAAATCCCCTCAGGTCTAAAAAGTCTGCAAGGAAACCAATGAATAAATGTCAGAGTCGTGGAAAGGGAGCAGTCACTGCTCTCTTATGTGCCCCTTCTGATACCAGGTGAGGGCAAATGCTCTGTAGCTTGGAACAGCATCCAAACTGCATAGCCCCAGCTTGCTGGTACTCGGCCTTTTCCAGACCTCTCCTCCCTAAACAGAAGTCTCCTTCTGTGTGTGAACATGTTAAAACCCCTCTGACACATAAGAAGGTGTGACGTGTCCAGTCTGTGTCACCCTGTGGTGCTTGGCTCTGGCAGACTGTGCCACCCCGTAACTGTTGTACCTGTTGACTGAGAGATGGCTCTAGGGTCTCTTGGTTACTGAACGGCTTCCTCGCACAGCAGCCACTGCCCTTCAGGTCACCAAGCAAGATAAAGCTCATTGTGTTGCAGTGTGAAAGCACGTTTGGCCTTGTGTTCCTCAGGCTAATCCATATCGGTGTGGGCCTTGCAACCAAAACATGGGATCCCATAAATTCATGAGGGGATCAGGAGAAGGCCTGTGAGCACACCATCACCACAGACACCCAGTCACGAACCTCTGTGTTGTGAGGATGATCTGAAACCCACAGGTCTAGCACACCATTATGGACCTCCTGAGGATATCTTCGGTCATGTCGTCTCTTCTTTCAGTAGCACTAATATCACAACCGCTTACAATGTCCTAGCACTTTTCTTGAATAGAGATGAGATTAGAGAAAGGAAAAGACAGCCTTTGAAACCAAAATATGGCTAACTGGCTGTGAATATCATGATGCACATGTTCACCCCTATAATGCAACACATATGCAGTTCAGCTCCCTGACAGAGCCCCAGTCGTAAGCAATGAAGCTACACTATGGCTATAATATTTTTAAAAAATTTAAAAATAATGATTTTAAAAAATAAAAATAGAAAAGTAATGTATTTCCTCTAAGCACTCTGACAACCACCCTTATCCATCCTTCGCAGTGTCCAGACTACCACATTCAGCAGAAATGCTCTCTGTGAATCCTAAAGTAGACATGAGGCTCTTAGGTCTGTCTGTTATGGGCTCTTCCAGGTCTCATGATGTAGTTCCCATGATGTTGCCCTGGCCCACACAGTCAAACAACTGGGATAATTCTGCAGTGCTTTTCCACCTATGCCTTTTGGAACATGCTTTTGTCCTACATGGAGTCACTGTGGGACCTGTAAGTCAGATGAGTGTAAGTGAAGCTTCATAATGTTAGTGTTTCTCCCATTAGCCGTGCACAAATATTTGCCAGCATGGTGAGCAAGGAAGGAAAACTTTCATGGGGAAGAAACTGCCAAGTTTCCATTTCCCGATCTCCATTTCCTTGCCAAATAAAAAAAAAAAAAAACAACCCAAAAAAAAAACCAAACACCAACCTGAAAGTTAATTCAAAATATGGTAATAGATAAAAAAATCTGATGAAGGTAAATCAAGGTAGAAAAGGGATTTCATGTAACACAGTGATGTTACTCCTGTAGACACACACATTCAGGACACTATTACTGAGATTATGGTGTGCTGTGGTACCTTACCTCATAGCAAAACCCACAGAGGTCAGATGTCTCTAGTCCCTGAAGGGCAAACTCTGGATGATATTTAACACCCTGGCCATGCCTGTGGTGCAGGAAGGGTGCAAATCAGCCCAGTGACAAAGCAAAGATGCGCCTTTTCTACCAGGATCACTGTACAGAAAACCTGAGATACACAAGGGAGTCAAGCAGGGCAGCGTGGCTCAGGCACAGAAACAAATGGGGTCATTTACAGGCTATCAACAGCATCCAGAACATGACCCTGCTTGGGCGCATGTGTTCCAGAAGCCCTTTCTGGTGACAAGATATGAGAGCTGCAAAGAATAGTGTGTAACCCTACAAAGTTTGGACAAGGAAAGTCAAGGTCTAGAGTTTACTAAGGAGTCCCATCCATTCCTGGCTATCTTGTGCTGTGCTACATATTCCCCGGTGTTTTTGTCCTCTTTATAGTTTCATATGTCTCAAACAAAAGGCTTTCCACCACCTCTCCATGAAGAAAATGCCCCACCACAAGGTTTTGTGGTGAAAAGCATCCCCAAGAATTGCAGTCCCACAGTTTATAAGCTATCCATCAGGATACTTCTGAAAAGCCCTTTTACTGTCTTCTACCACTTCTTTGCTAGCAGACTCAAATTTTATTAAACTACATTTCCAAACCTGCTACTGCTGTATCTGAAAGTGTATTTAAGTGTCTTAGTAATTAGTTACCCTGTATTTAGAACACTAAATTGTTAACACATTGCTAATCACTGCCAAATAGGCAATATGTTTGCTCTGGGCATAATTCCCAATTCCATTAAGGCCCTCTTTACAAACAGTTGGCCTTAAAGTTGGCTTAAAATCACATTTAAATTCATGTTTAAACTAAAACACAGCAATATAATTTACTTCTACTTTAAGGCTCCTTGATGGTGCCAAAGCTGTTAAAAGAGGAACATTCAGATCAATGAAAAGCCCTGGCCTTATAATAGTAGTGTTTCTCATTCCACTCACAATGATTTGAGTAGGTGCGATAACCTGTCACTTGAGAAGAGAGGCCTTTTCAAGTGCAATAAACTTGTTTACTTTGTTGCTGATCATTAAAAAAGTGCTTAATAACCAAATCCAGATACAGACAAAAGTCACACAGCTATTTAAAGAGATCATTGCCATGGCCCAACCCTGTGAGTAAATCCCTTCACAGTCCCTTGTTTCTACTGTCAACATCTTCTACCCTGTGTAGATATAAAAAGTGTCTGTGAATCAACACACGTAACAAAGAGGAACCCTGCTAGTCCTACGGTTTTAGTCAATATGTGAAGGACTGAGGCTGAATTCTTGTAAAGGACTGGGTAGCTGGGAGCCATTCGATGGCTTGTGATAGGCAGGAATTTAGATTAAATTATTTAACAGCCCTTCCTCTAGGTCTAAAGCATGAGCTGGCCAAGGAAGCTTTTCAAGTGTCCTCATAGTGGCTAGCTGTTGTAGTTCTTGGACGTGCCAGCTGAGATGTCCAGGGTAGGGATGAGTAAGCCATGGGAAAGACACTTAGTGTGGGCTACATAAGCATCTTCAAATAATCAGTGTGGACAGACATCAAGATACTATGAGTTGCATATTTTACAAATAGGGAAGGCATGGCAGGATGGGAGGGGCATCATGTCCCAGGCTCCGTTGCCACCCAACCAAAACCCAACCTTTGGAAACTGTCATCCACTGGACACTAGAACAAGTGCACAACTTGTACAGGCACTCCTCCTTTCCCTTCCTAAGCCCCTCAGAGCTTCTCAGGGAGAAACAATTCTGTAGATTTAAAAAATTCTTGGCTTTTCCCTTTCCACAGTCAGTTGTCATCAATGGAATATCTATATCCCTTTGGAAAAGTCATTAAGCCCTACTACTTCAATGTCCCATAACCTTCTGGGATATAGACACTTTCCTATTAATAGGTATGATGTTAAGACAGGATTAATAATGCTTTATAAATACCACAATAACACTAACTCTTTCCACAGGTGCTATCAACAGGAAATCCCCTTGTAATGGCCTTCATCAATAGTCATCCTTAAATAGAAAATACAACCAACCAAACAAAAAACCCTCACGTAATTTAAGGTTTTAGGAATCATGTCTTTATGGTCAATATAACGTACAGGAGGGCAATGGTTTTGTCAGAAATACAAAGTGAGAGTGAAGAGAAACTTAAGACCAAAAAGCACAGTGGTGTGGATTTGACAAGTTTATTTTAAAATGTCAGAACAATAAAAGAATGTGCCTGCTAAGAAATGAATTTTTACAGGTATGGGTAATTAACTTGGTTTGTATAATTACTCTTCGATCTAGGGGGTCTACAGATTTGCTATATTGGATGCTAAGGAGAAAATATTCCACCACAAGTTATTCATGAGATCTAATTTTGCTGCTTTCGGAGGTACAAGCCCATTCTCATTAAAACAAGATGAAGCTTTTCTCACCCTGCCATGGCTGATAACTCTATTAAAGTCTCTCCTGATTTACGTTTGGCAAGCTCCAAAATGCTTTCTTTTTGCATTTGCAGAGAACAGCATTTCCCTAGCAAAAAATTTCCAGCTAATTTCCATGTTCACATTCAAGAGAAGAGAAGGAGAAACTAAAATGTTACTCACTGTCTGCTATGGTCACAAATTCAATATTTTTAATAGCCATGACTTTTATTACCCAAGCCTTAAAAATACAAAATGGATAGCAGCACTCTAGCAGCATGTTCTACCTACTGGTAAATTATATTTTCAAATTGTTGGAAAATACTGTAAGTTAGTTTTAGTTTTGAAAACTGAAAAGACCAAGCTAGAGTATGAATTTAGTGCATACAGTCCAAACTGCAAGCCAGATATATACATATATATAGCAGCACTTTTACATAATTCATGAGGAAACCTCCAGCTTTGCTTTTAAGCAGCAAAACCCTAGATGCATTGCAATATACTCCTTTGCTTCCAGTTTTTACAGGTGTTTAAAAATATATTAATGTGTATTGATTTCAATGTTTTAGTGCTGCAAGATCTTATTCTTAAAGACTTTTTCTTTCAAGAATTTTTCTCATCACGATGAGCAGAATGAAGGTAGGGAGAAGCTATCCATGTTCTCTCCCTCCAGTATATTGACGGTAAAAAGTCCATAAAAGATGGTGACTTCTAAATTCAATTCCTCTGGCTATTGGCAGAGCTGGAGAAATGGTTATGAGAAGTTGGCAAATAGACATCTGCTCAGATCATAGTACTTTATCACCTCCTGCTGTTTTCTCCTTAATGGTAATTTGCTCTAAAAGAAGGACTTCTGAGCTCACTTTTATCTGCACAAGCTGCGTTTTGCAGGGCAGATGCCATTGGGTGGACTTCTAAATTCCCACAGTAGAACACATTAAAGGAATATTTTTAACCTATATTGCTGATACTGCCTTTCTGAGTAAATCCCAGATATCACTGATGGAGGGATACAACGTGATCTGGATTATCCCCTGTCCTCCATCTCTGACACATTCACAAGAAAAAAACAGTCAGTGAGGAAATGCTTATTAAAATGCCCTCTTTACTACTATGTGATCAAACCAGCTGATTTGTGGACTGACCCAAACATCCTTATCGGCCTTAGTTCATGCACCAAAGCCTGACAGCATCAGCCTGTCACTGTTTAGAAATAACTCCAGATTTTGCAGTTTGGCTGCAGGGGCACTAAAGGGAAAAGCACAACTTTAAGCAGACACCTAGGGATGCTTCTCCCAGGAAAGGCATTTGTACTGTCTCTCTGCCAGATGACACATCTACTTTCTCCTGGTTCCACCTACTGGCTGAACTGTTTAGACACCACAAGCAGAAATGCCTGTAGAGCCAAGTCCAACACCATGTACCACCCTAAATGTTCCCATGGACCAAAATGATTTAAAAAGGCACCCCAGGAGACCCACATCTACATTCACAGAGTTGCAAACATCCTAATACTAACCTGATATAGCACAATTCCCGGGGGAACACAGTTTCTGGAGCTTAATAAAGAAGTAATAATGAAAAGACAAAATGACATATAAATAATCTATTAAATAAAGCCACGTACCCTCCCATCCCTCACTTGCATCTCTGGGCAAGCATAGAGACTGCTTTGTTTCAGTCCAGAACAGACAGAGGTTAACAACTTATAATGCATGTCGGAGAGATGGGCACATTAGCAATGAGAAATGACCTGGCTTACATCAGTGGGCTTAAACCAGGCCCTCAAGGTAGAAGTTTGTTTCTTGATCTTTCTCAGTTGGAGCTTCTGAGCTGAATATTACTGAATATTTACATCGTTATTACACCCAAACAGATGGGTCAACAAAGAGCCAGTTCTTACAGCAAAATCAGTAGTAATCACAGTACCAGCAGGACTTCCTCACCATTATGCTTTTGTTACAAATCTCTAAATCCCCATGAATGATCATAAACTATCACAAGGTACTACTAGTGATAAGTCAGCTAGCATCAGGACAGAGATATAAATCAGATTTTGCAGGACATGTGATGGTAAGAGGAAAATATTCAGGGCTCAGCTTCCTCAGAGCATGCATGAGCTCTTAGATACCTCATTAAAATTGATCCCAGACATGAAATCTACAGAACATATTGTAAAATAACAGACTCCGAACCCAGAAAATATAAGACAGTTTTATAGATGTCAAGTGCCAGCTGGATTTATTCTTGCTGTGCACTGTAGGCTGAGCAGAAAGGAACATTCTGCATGAAGCATTACATTCAATAGCCTAAGAAAATAAAATATCCACAGTGAATCAACCATTAATATTTCTGTGGATCTCACAGGAGTGATGAACAATCAACTTCTCACAACTTTATTCTGGGAAATGTATCTGTGGGAAGAATGTAGGCAGATGTTTGGAGTAGTCTTTTCTAACTTAGTTTAGACAATTACGGAGTAAAGATTACATACATTCACCTCTTTGCCAAAATACTGCTTATACTGGCAAACTCAGTGTGGCCTCACATTTTCTTCACATTTTTCCATGGAGTGTTCAGAGGGAAAGATCTTTCCCATTAGAAAGAAACCTGATGTTTCATAAGTGTTGTCCCAGTAAGAGTAGCACTTGCTCAGGATAGGACGACCTAAAAATTTTGGGACATCATTAACAAATTGACACCACAGGCTCCACTAATCAGGATATTAAACAGCATCATTTCTGCATTCTAGGAACATTTTTAATGTCTTGTTCTGCACATGTTCAGTTTGTGCAGCTAATGAACTCATCCAGTGAAACTCGCTTGAACTAGAGCTTGAAAAGTAACAGGGAACATCTGGAGGAGCAATAAGAAAAGTCTCCAGAAGAGACAAGCAGACAGACTTCAATTTTAGGAAAATGGAAAGAGTGGAAAGTGTATTTGGACCATCCAAGGTCACAGGGCTACAAACCATCCTAAAACTGAAAGATCAAGAAAAGGATGTTGACATATGAGCCACAAGCTGGGTAACAAAAGCGGTATCACAGTTCCAGCTCCCAGACAAGAGTAGACTGCTTTGGCAGAGATTTTACTCTGAAGTTAGCCATGTTCTGTATTTGCTTGTCTCCTGTTTTTCAGTCATGGCCTTGAAATCAAAAGGAAGATGCCTTCTGTCCTCTAACTCACCTGGGGACACTCTATCCCAAGCTGGGAAAAAAAGTGAAGTAAGTAAAATTAAGAAGCTCAACTTCTTTTTTTTTTTTTTTTTCCCCTGTGGCACGAACATCACAGACTTCATGGCATTTTTCAAAATCATCTTGGCTGTAATGATTTTTCTTATAGAAATGGAAATCTGCATTTTCAAGTATCAAAATTTTCCTGTTCCTGTTCCAATGAAGAGCATTTTGACTTAGAACAACTTTTCATTTTAAAATTTCATTATTTAAAGTCTGAAATCTGAAACAGTTTGTTTGGCATAATATAATTTGCTGATGAACTGATGAAGTTACACATCCCTATTTTCTTTAAATAGCAATTTTCCTCCCATGTCAAGTTTCCACTGATATTTTCTCATAGCTTTGTTTTTCCAAGTTGATCGCTTTGTTTTACAACTGTCAAAGTGTCTTCCTCCTTTAAATCCATACTAAGGGCTCTTATTTTGCCACTGTTTAATACTTTGTTTAGACAGAATATGGAAAAGAACTGGACTTGGTGATATCTCAGTAAATTAATCCACTTCCTGGATTACAGTTTTGAACCCTCACTTTAAATGGGATATCAAGGAAATGTCAACCGAGAAGACAACAACCAAGATGGTCAGAGACCTAAAGGTCATGACCCAGGACGAGATGCTGAGTAAACTGATCTTGCCTAATCTGGTAAAGAAGTTATTGATCTAGGGATCAATCCACCCTTCTCAGTGGTAGCAAAGAGTATACCAATGGGCAGCAGTCACAAAATATTGATGGGGAGATTTAGTCTGAACACCAAGAAGACAACTTCTTCACTAGAAAAGAAGTGCAACATGGGGACATGTCACCCATGGAGGCTCTGAATTCTCCATCCTCAGCTGTTGGATTAAAGACCTCCAGAGGGCACTGACAATCAGCGTTTCTGTCAGCCTGTGAGGGCATACCTTGCCAAAACCACACGTGGAATGTGCCCATAAACTCAACCAACCAAAGTTCAGTCCTGCATTGTGCCACCTAAAGTCTGGTTTTGGCACAGAGAAATAAAAACTAACCTTTTTGTTCAATGCTGCATTTAATGCAGACAAATGAATTCTATTTTGCAGGTCTATTCCCTCTCTTATCATGAGCACAGCCAAAAATGCTATTTGGCAGCTAATTATTTTACCTGATAACAGGAAAGCTACCAGAAGTCTGCTTTTGTAGCTGGAAGATTTCAAGATAATTGAAAGAAAGAGAAGTTGCTGTTACTGCTACTTTAATGGCCTCTTTGGAACACATGGCATGCATGGCTTCATCTAAAAAAACCATAACTGCCATTTAATATAGTGTTGTATCATTATATCAAAGGCACCTCAAGACTCTCAATGAAAGATGAGCAGTAAGACTGCATTGCTACATCCCTGTGGTTAAGTGAAAAACACATGGAGCCTACAACTTGTCTGAATAAACAGCAGCATTTCCAGGTAAAGAGTCCCATTGTGAAAGGATATTTTTGTGCCAAGAATGGCATATTTTGGTAACTGTAGCTTATAGTATTTTATAAGATCTGTAACACAGAGAATGCAGATGGAAGACATGTAGGTCAGCAACATCCTTAGGGCCAACAGAAGATGCCAGACCTTTGCACATTCTAGGAGGACCTGAATCTAATTCAGAGTCTGATTGCAGAACATTAGGACCCAGTTTGGAATGATATATATTACCTTACCCTTTGCCAGGCAAAATCATAACAAAAGTCTCTTGTAGCATCTGAAGTAAGTTAGCTCTGAATGGGCAGAGTGATCAGTAAAGCAGCATTTGTACATTTGGAGAAAAGGCATCCACATCAATATCTGCCACAGCCTGGTCATCTGATCTGGGTACAGTCTGGCCATACTTCTGTGAGGAAAGCAGCTTTTCTTCACAGAATCGTGGAATCTGAATGTTCAGCCAGAGTCTGACTAGTGTCTGAGGCTGTTTCTAGAAAACCAAATGGGAAACCACCAAAACCCAGAGTGGGAAAGGGGTATCATCAGATTGGATTTTACACTAAACAGTGGAAAAGAATAATGGTAATACTGCAATTCTAAGTACCAGCAATGCCAAACCCCATCCATGTGATTGCTGTGTTGCGCTTACAATGGCAAGTCTTGTGCTTTGGTCCCCACTTCTCTGCATGGCCCCACTTAGCTCTACTGCTTCTGGCTCCATCCTCTCTTTCATTTCTCACTACAGAGAGAGCCTGAGGGCATGGGGACCACTTCTCTGCTTCAGCAGTGAGGATGTGGAGCAAACAAATGCAACCCCTTCTTTCTTTCTCCTGGACTACAACACTTATATTCCTCTTCCCAGCCAAGTACCAAAGCAGAGCTGCAGTATATAGAGTTCACAAATGATAAGACATTACAGTAGATCTTTTAATCCTAAAAAGGAGAAAGCATTACCAGAAAGGTGGGAAAAAAAAGAACCTGCAGGATTCACCCTTGAATAACATCTTCCTCAGTTAAGATCAAGTCCCATTCAAACCAGACAGAATGTGAACAAGAGATTAAGTGAAAGATGAGAGATGCAGAACCTCCATCAGACTCCAGAAACCCCACTGCCCCTTGTTCAACATGTATAATAATATTGCTATAATTGGATGCCTTGTGATACTTTCACATGTGTATTGTGAAAAATTCAGCTGATATCACCCACCATGAGATCCCCTGAGAATAAACAGATTAACTTCCAAGTATCATGGACTAATGCTCATTGCACTGAACCTCCCATACCCAGAAATGTCTGTGGAAGAGTCTAATAAATCATTGCTGTACACTGCATGCAGATAGAAAGGAGTACATGACGTACCAAACAGTGGAAAACGAATTCCTGTGATTGGTACAGGTGACATGAAGTTACTGGTAATTTTATGGCAAATACAGGGAGTTTAGTTTTCTTTTAGAGGGCTACAGCAGTGTAAAAGAACCTTAACCTCTGTATATGAAATTCAGACTCTTTTCTAAAAATCTGGGTATTACTAGGTAAGGGATTGATCACACTAATTTGGACAGATATAGGAAAGACTAAAGAGATGGCAAGAGCTGCCTCCTCATCAGTGACTGTGAACAGCGAGCAATGTGATGAGAGAAAACTCAGGGGTGTAAAGGAAGTATTCATAGTGTTAAAAACTGATTGAGCTAGGAACAGTAGTATTTAAATTAAGGAAGGGAAACAGGAGTTGAAGACAATGGGATGCATCCAGACAGCAAGAGGTTTGACTGATGTTCTGAACAAGTGCCAGGCATCTGGAAATCTCTGAAAACAGGACCATGGGGATGCTAAGATACATGGGAAATAAAATGAGTGTTGTTAACACACTGAGGGTGCAGAGGCGAAAGAGACTCACATAATCAGGAGACAAACCACAAAACCTCCCTGCAAGTTAAAGTCATATGAAATGGTTAAGTCAGGGTGAGGGGCAAACCACAAACATGAAATAACTGGAGTGCCCATGTTGTCACAGAGGAAACAGGAGCTGAACACCTTCTACCTCCTCCCCCATCAAACTCAGCAGGCATCTTGTCAGTGGGGCAGAAACAGTGCCATGGCCTTTGCTACTTTTAATGGCTAAGTTTTCTGTCTTCACTATTTCATAAATCCCTCTGCCTCTTTCAAAATCCTAGATAATATTCCCATTACATTTCTCTGAGTGCTATAAACTGATTCACACAAATAGATCTATATCCAAATAATCTACTTCAGGTTCAGGGATCTGAAGGAAAGTATAAAACGATACACAGCACAGAGCAGATGCTGCTTTAAATCACTTCCTCAAGGAATTTAAGTATTTAATTCCCTGGGGACACATTCTGTTCCTAATCTGTTTTCTTCCTAAAGCTGATATCAAGCTTCTAACCATATCACAGGGTACCAATGTCAAACAACTGACTCTTAAAATTCCCCCCAACAGATTTAATTAGACATTTTGTCACTGTGTCTTCGAATGTGCCGAAAAGGATTTCAGAAAGGAAATCTGAAGTCTAATGCAACAGTGATATCTGATGTCTGAAAAGAGGAGCAATCAGCAGAATACTAAGCACACACTTGTGAGCATTTTTTTTATTCTGACTTAAAAAGTAGAAATCCACAGAACAAAAAAACACAGACACACAAAAAAAGGACTAAAGTATTTCAAATAAAACCAGTAAATTCAATAGAAATGTAGCTGCAAGCTCTGGATGAGTCCAGATGTACAGAATATGGCTGGGAGTCTGCACTCATACACACCAGGTAGACAGCAAGCCAGAAACATGGGTGACCTATAAACTAGAGAAATAATGAATTGCTGTAAGCTCATGTTAGAAGCTAAAGTGAGATCAGCACAAGTGACCTTGCCAAATTTCTGATGAGGTCATTTAGCAGGAGTGTGGTGATTAGCTCGAGGCCTCCTTTTCCCAAGCTTTGCTGAGCTTATCTGCCCCAAGTCTTGGAACAAACCCAGCCTAACTGAAGGAATTTACTAGCTCAACATGTGGAGCAGAGTATACATGCCAAAACATGTATACAAAGACCCTACACACAGATGATATTGGAGATCATGAGGGCTAAAGTTATGAGGATGGAAGAAACCAGTCAATAAATCTGGAATCTGTTAACTTTTCTAGATGATAGTCAAGACCCTGAGGTAGATTGGAGTACAGGTTTTGTAAGCAGAAAGGAGGAGACTGCACATTAAGTACGCTCAGTGTACTCATCATTGGGTATACCAGATCCAGGACACTCCTGTGCTGGGTTTTTTTATGATCTGTTACAAGAGACAAGCCTGCTCAAATAGTTTGTAGTCTACCAAAAGGAGAAGGACAGAATGAAGCAGCTTCTTTCTTTGACATCTAGGAAACTCAGATCTAGTGATATTCTTACCCAGACACTCAGCTCATTGCCAGTGACAGTCAGAGTCAGGTGTGCAATACCATACCGTACCTGAGCCTAAGGGATATGTAAAAGGTCATTGGAAGTTTACAAGCTGAATGGCATCTAGTATGAAACTGATCCCTTAAAGCTGGCACCAATCTGACATAAATGAGTTCTTCATAAGAGACTCTGACCTTTCTGGGGATCATGTTAGAAATCAATGCCATCACTGCTTTCTGTCAAATGAAAAAAACAATAAAGCAATTCCAAAGAAGTCATCTAATAAGACAAAGCTTTACCAGCAGGGAAAACCATGAAGCAGGTTTATACTGTTAGTATTATTATTAATTTTTTGAATGCTGCCATTAACTTCACCTGAGCTACAGTCTAAACCAACCAACCTCCACTTCTTTCTTAAGGAAAAACCCATGCTGTTTTCAAGTCAAGTGCATCAGGAGGGCAACATTTTGGAGTACACAGACATTTGAGGGGTAATTCATCCCATTAAAGGCAGAAAAAGAAATTTTTCTTCTCAGTGAATGAAGAAACTAGTCAGTTCTTAAACAATCAAGAGGATATCTGATCAGCTTTCCCTCAGAAAAGTCAAGAAAGAAAAAAATCAATTTGACAAGACATATTCACTTTATCTAGGAGCATAGCTGAGAGAGGAGGAGAGTGGGAGGAAATCAGTTTTGATTGGGACCTGGAGGTGGAAATGCAGTAAGACATAATTACAAATAAGACTACTAGAATGAGCTAGTGAAGCAGCTTGCTTTCAACGACAGTTGCTTAAGAGAAGTTCCTTTCTAATGTAGACCACATAGCCACACGGTTATTGCACATAGGTGCATCTTGTTTGCTGCTCATAGTCACAGTAAAGGATAAATGTCAGCCACAACAGTAACTAAAAGATGAATGTCCTAAAAGAATATTGATGCTAATGAAAGGCAGATGATTTGCACAGTCAAATTAATTTAGTGACAGTCAACAAATAAAAACTACTGACAATCAAACACATATGCACAATGGCTCCAGAAATGTCCCTGAGCAAATCACCAACTCACTGGCCAGTGTTGTAAAAGATTGTAAATCTGGTTATAAGCAGCCACCACATTTGCAACACACTCAGTAGATCAGTGGGATCTTTTACACTAGTGAGATGCCGTGTAAAGGGCCCTACTGTCCTCAGCTTCTCTGTGCTCACAGCTGCTGCATGCAAACCCTGAACCCCTCTCTGCTGGTAACAGAGGAGAAAATCATTGCGCTGACTACACAAGACAGTAACTACTCTAGATAAAATGCCTAACTTTAGGGCTACTAAAGGTGGAGAAGGTAAACTCTAGATTGAAGGACTAGGGTATGACTCTGTTATTCGAACTAAGCTTTTAGCCTCTCTGTGTCTGCAGAACAGAGGTGGTAATGCTTCTTTTGCTACCAGAAACAAACTCTGAAGATTGTGAGCTGTGCAGACCACGGAGGAACATGCAGCTGCCATCCAGGGAGATGGCAGCCATAGGATAAGGGCAAGGGATATCCAAGAGTGTTCCTCTATGAAGGTATCAATATGGATAGGGAGAGGTAGGAAAACCAGAGCTGCCAGAAGGGCTACAGGCCTATGGCTATGCTGGTGATGTGCCTGGGAAGGACAGATTTCTATCCACTCACCCACAGAAATTCAGAATTCAGATCGTAGCATAGGAATTTTGGTGAACATGACTTTCAGAGGTGTCTGGAGGACTTCAGGTGCAGGGGCACACCACAGCTGAGCACCTTCAACCCATTTACTTTAGCAGAAAGACAATGTTTCTTCATTTGTTCACATAAGAAGAACAGTGATCTGACAGACAGCATATTTCTCAGCCTCAGTATACTTACAGCTCCACACAAGTAGCAGAGAGGTTTCATTTCGTGATGCCACAGCCAGATGCAGCTAGGTCCCCACCAACGAGTGTGATACCACCAATGCCATCAATTAAATAGCCATATAACACCAGAATGAAAACAGACACAGATGAGATGAAGATTTTGTTCTGCTATGAAGGGCTGATATAACTTTGGCATATAATTTATCCCAAGCTGAAGTCCAGTAGACACTTTCTCATCTCATGTAATAAAAATTTTCTTTACAGGATTTTTGTACATCATTCTTCTGCTAATGCCCTTGCAGGGAATTTATTGATTGAATTGTAATTATTGTGAATTAAACTTAGAAGGTCTAATTACTTTCTCCTCCATGAACACCATGCCAGAAAGTGAGGGTTGCAAAGGAGAGAAGTGTTTTCAGCAAAAGCAAGAGGAAATCCTGTTCTTTTTGAATAAAGTGTTAAACCACAACAGGATATGAAATGTGTGGGTATGTGAAAACACAAAGAAGGAAAAAAAGGCTGCTCTGGACAGAGACAAGAGGGGAAATTTGCTTTTGGGAGAGAAACTGGTGATGTTGAAGCAACACAACTGTAAGATTTGAACAGTTAAACTGTCTGTTTACTGAGCCATCAAGTAGGAAGCACACAGCTGTATCAACAGGAAAGTGGGATCTGGAGTCAGAAGTGCATTTTTTAACTTGTTCTTTTCTTCCTCAGATCTAGAAAGGAGATTAACATTTGAGATTTAACAGAAAAAAGAAAGACCTCAACTATGCAAGTTCTACAACAATGAAGTACAGAGAGGGGAGACAGCATGTTTCAGCGTGCTGACAGCTGGATGGCAGTTTATCAGCAATAGCATCTACTTTCCAGGCCACCATGAAGAAATAAAACCTATTCTAGGATCAAGGAAGTCTCACACGATGGGAATTTACTGGCTTGAGGTTGACTGTCAGGCCCTAAGGTCGAGCTGAGCCAGAAGCAGTCAGGGCACTGCGGACCAGACCTCCCATGACTGCCATCCCTCAACATACACCCCCACATTTTTCCTGGTCTCCAGGCCACTTTTCTCCATTGCCCTCTACTATCCTAGACTGAATAACCCTATAAAGTTATAAATTTTATTTTCTATTTGTTTTTTTCAGCCAAGCTCACAGACTCAGGAGTGTCCAAGTCTCATTGGTTTCAATTTGGATTCAGACACAAAGTGGAAAAAAAATAAAGTGATACTAGAACACCTGCGTGGATCTGGTCTCAGGTTCCTGATTCTACATAGAGCTCCCATTAGCTTTCCAAGAAAACAGCTAAATTCAGAATTTCAATTGTAACACACAAGACCTTTTCTTCCCCAACTCCCCCTCGCATTTCTGTTACAGAAACTGTTAATGTACTGTGTAAGCCTGGGACAAATTTAATTGTCTGAAATCCCTCTAGCTCATCAGAACATTAGAAAAAGGCAGGAAATACATTTGGCTTTATCAGAAGGTGAGAAAAAAATGAGTTTTGTTACTCATATGGAACTTGGGATATTCTTCCTACTCAGCCTCTTTTATTGGGAAAAATAAATCACAAATGCAGAAGCAAGCAAACCTTTTACAAAGAAACTGATGCAAAATAAGAAGGAACAACAGGGTTTTTTTTTTTAAAAAAATACACTCATTTTGTAAGCCAACAGCTAATAATTTCAAGCCTGCTACAAATTGGACTGTGGTTGAAGGGAGTTTAGGGCTGACCCTTAAGGACCAGGGTCTCAAATCCCATATTCAGAGAGCCCACGACCATTAACTCTCCAAACCAGAAGGGAACAGACACTGCCTGCTTTTTTAGTGGCTTTTCAGAAGAGGATGCCTGGGTTTCACATTCATTCTGGTTTGTTTAAATCTTATTTTTCATCTTTAAGAGTGATTTAGATCCATATCTTGGGTATTTTTCAGGTGTTTACCCAAGTCAGGGTCTATGTTGATCTATCATTTCATGCAGTAGATCTTAACAGCATCAGATAATCCAGTAAGTAGCAGTTTGGCAAAAAATGAGTGAAAACTGTAGGGAGTGTACATCACTTAAGCTTTAATAGTATTAAAAGGAAATAAGATGACCACAAAAAAAAATTATGAGATCAAAAAATGAAAAAAAGCACTGGGGCTTTCCAACAGGCAGAGACTGAAAAGCCAGAGCAACTCCTAGGAGGCAGCAGGTACATTTGTAACATTAAGATAATTTTGAATGACTATTATTCAAATACCTCATACAGATTTATTCAACATTAGTGAGAATGGAATAAAAGAATGGTTTTGTTCAAAACCAGTACTTCTTCTGCACTGAACTGGGGTTCATGAAGTTCCCATCCATAGATGCTCTGAGATCTTTTCTGTAGCTCCCAATTTAAGAGAAGTTTCTTTTTAATTGATTGACTACTTGATAGCATCCTTTAAAGAAAACCTTGAATTCAGATTTGAAATATTCACCTTGGTATTTTCTCACAGTCATCATGTTTACTTGCCTTATCATGGACAATTTCTCTACATCTTGTCTGTGTTGGTCTGGATTTCCATGGAGCGCCACATTTAGAATGCTACAGACCTGGCATGGGAAGGATCCTTCTTCTGTCTGGTAGCTCACGGCTAGGAACATAATTCCTTCCCTTTATGAAAATCAGGTGGACTTGGCCCAAAATATTTGGCTTGCAAGACTTAGATAAAGTTGGTCAAGCCCTCATGTAAGTTCAAAAAGTCATCGCATTGCAGTTTTGCAGCAGGTATTTGCCCATCTCTACTCTGGAGCCCCATATCAAGGGGCTGTGGGTGCACAGACACCTAGGTCACTAGTCTAGGTTTAACTGCCTTGGCCAGCCCCACGCTGCAGCCCCAGGAAGCAGTGTGTCCTTGACACTGACAGGATAACATGCAGTTCTCTCACCCATGTTTTGGCTGCCCATAGCAGTAGCTGAGCAGCATCAAGGATGAGGAGCTAGCAGGATCGCAGGGAGAGGGAGCCAAGGGGAGCCTGGAGGACAGATCACCCATGTAAGTCTCCCATGCAAGGCCTGGGAGATGGGCTCATCCAAACAACTTTTCTAAGGGAGGTTTGTGTTTTTATCAAGAACTGCTACAGGGCAGCAGTCAGCAGAGTGATGGCTGCATACAGCATTTTGTCCCATGTGCTATGAAATAAGAGGAGGGGGTGGTGATGAGTCCCTGAACAGGGGGAACAGGCTGTTCCTGAAGAGCTGGCCCAGAAACTGCAGAAAGAGCAAACTCAGGCGATGGGAAGGAGGGGGCTCAGTAGAGGTTGGAGGCAGCTCTCAAGCCAGTCTGGGCTTTGCACTACAAACATTATTCCAGACATGCTGGAAGTTCAGATCCTGTTTTAATGCACAACAGAAAACCCCCCAAAGCATCTGTGCTTTCCCTCCCACCCTCAACAAAAGCTGACACATTGCAAATGGGGAAGGAAGAAAAAAGACAGAGGCCAGTAGATTTGCCCTTGGCTTTTACAAGACTTTGGGGACAAAACCATTGCTTTCAAATTAAGTACAGTGGAAACTACAAGTAAGGAAACAAGAACACTTCTTGGCTCAAATTCATGAAGAAAAAAGAATAGGAGTGAAGTTATTAGTATAGGAAAATTGCATATTGTGCTGGAAAATTAATCCTCCTGCTCCTCCTGAAGTCACTGAAAACAGAACTGAAATTCAGGGCTTTGGTAAAAATGATGCCAGAGAATGAACCTAAAATAACTGGTGCAAGCAGTAAATGTGAAGGCTGATGGACTCAAGAGGCATCAGCTCTCTGGATGAGAATGTACACATGGCACTTGCACAAGCAAGCAAAGCATGTCACATTCTGCTTCTAGGAGGGATTGCTCATGGTGGAAAGCAGCACCTTTCACAAGGATGAAATTACTGAATATTCCTGTTTTAATCTGGGACCCAAGAGATGAAGTGACTGTCCCAGAGGCAGACAGGATGTCTGTGGCAAAGCCAAAAATAGCGGTTAGATTTCTTGTTCCTGTAACAATACCATGATCCCTCCTCCTACACACAGCTAATAAACTAAGTTGTTTAGTTCTTACTGGATGCAAAAAAGAAATTGTTCCACTGAGCTGACTTTCAGATGCTGCCAGTTGCTTAGTGTTTTAACTTTCAACCATCACATGCACCTGATACTTGCAAAAGGGCAAGACTCTTTCATCTCTCCAAAACCTTCAAATCCAACGAATCAGTGGAGATCAGCAGTTTATAACTTCATGCATCACTGCAAAGGGATCCACTCTTGCCTGCATGCAGCTATGATACCTGCTGGTGCCCAGGTCTAAACCAACCAGGTGAAAAAATTCCCATTTCTGATCCAAAGACATGCTGACATAAAATAAAAAAGAAAACAAAACACAAAACAAAACCCCTTGCTCAGGCCAGGGTATTGCTGCAGCTCCACCACAACCCACTGACATGGGGAAACCTGCACCCTGGCACTGAAGTGCGTTGGCAGGTCACAAGGAGAAAGTCGCTTAGACTTCATGCCCATCAGCACCCACATGCCTCCTAAAAACCACACCATGCAAATACTACCACTTCCCATCCCGAACAACCCCAAACTGGAAAATGGCAACATCTCAGCCCTTAAACAGTTAACGCTGCTGTTTTCACACATAGAGGAGGATACCAGCTGTGTGTTTTGTCTCCAGGAGGATAAAGATGAATTTCTAATTATATGGGTGCTGACTTTTTTGCTTGTCTCCGAATAACTGGTGTTGTCCGCCTGTAGCCTAGAGCAAGCCAAGCGCAAGCTGGGCGCAGAGCCTACACGCAGGCACAGGTTTGGTCTCTGAAATCCCCGACACGCGAGGGCAGTGTTGGTGCACAAATGACAAGGCTGTGGCGCTCCCCCGCAGCCCTGCACAGCACCCTGTCTCTTCTGAGCATCCCTCTGGGCCAAGGCTGCTCCACAGACACGACTTGTGCCAGAAAAAAACACATTTGGGAAACTTATGGGGAGGAAGGTGTTAAGCCAAAATATTTATATCCACGCAGCTCCGGCTGTAGAGGTAGCTTTTCTAAGAAGGCTTCCCCTGTATTTTACTGGGTGAACAATAAAACTGGGATCAACACTTTTTCAGTCATATAGTCACACGGGAATAAGACAAATGCAATTTTTTAATTATTCCTCTATAAAATGGTACAATCATCGAGAATTCAGAGGTTTTAAAGGGATATCAACTGTGCTGCTGTAATATCCATTTATTCCTCTAATTAAATACTCCAGGCTTCCAGGTGATACTCTAGAAAGCATTTTCATATTGTGGAGGGAGAGGCAGGGGGGAAACAGTCAAAAGTACGGCACAAACATCTCCTCAAGTGTCCACAAACTGCCTACATGATAGTATGGAATAAGTGACACAAAACAAGAATGCAGGGGGTATGTGGGTATATGCATACATGTATTAATCATAGAATCACAGAATGTTTGAGTTGGAAGCCATGGGCAGGGACACCTTCCACTAGCCCAGGTTGCCCAAAGTCCCGTCCAACCTGGCCTTGAACACTGCCAGGGAGGGGGCAGCCACAGCTTCTCTGGGCAGCCTGTGCCAGTGTCTCACCACCCTCACAGTGAAGAATTTCCTTACATCTAATCTAAATCTACCCTCTTTCAGTTTAAAACTGCTACCCCTCATCCTGTCACTACACTCCCTGATGCAGAGCCCCTCCCCAGCTTTCCTGTAGCCCCTTTAAGCGCTGGGAGGCTGCTCTAAGGTCTCCCCGGAGCCTTCTCTTCTCCAGGCTGAACAGCCCCAGCTCTCAGCTTGTCCTCATCAGGGAGATGCTCCAGCCCCCTGAGCATCTTCGAGGTCCTCCCTGGACCCCATATATTATATATATGTATATGTAAATCGCACAGAGTCAAGCATATCATCTGAAAGAAACAGAAGCATCTTATCTGAGCCTGAAACCGGACATGTAATGCATCATTCCACCACAAGTTCAGGAGCTTACCCTACCTGGGCAGCTCTGGCAGGTGAGGAATTCACTAGCCTGAATGATCACAATCACACCACCTCTTTGGGGAACCCCAGAGCACTGAGGAAGATTAGTATAGGTTTTGATGTAAAATATGGAAAAATAAGTCAAGTGACCCCCCAAAATTCACTGCCTCATACACATCTGCTTGCAGCTTCTTTGACCCATATGTATTTTTAAATGAATTTTAAAAACATACACTTTGCATTCTAATGAAACAGTGAAAATAGTAGTGAATGATCTCCATAAATGAACTCAAGTCTTAAATACCAGGGATGTCATTATAATATATTTAACTACAGTAATTGCAATACCTAAGGTCAAATGTGGAAGAAAATCTCACAGAAAGAAGCCAGCTAAATTTGCCTTCATTCTCTTGCATCCACATATATCAGCCCACACACAGATTCTGTGGGTATGACCTAGTCCTCCAAAACCCAGCAGTAAATACTGCCGACAGTGCTTATAAATAAACCACTTGCTGAATGGCCAAACTAGTTAATGGAACCTGGATATTTTCCTAATTAATTTTCCACCCTTTTTTCCTCATAAAAATGTAACCAAAAACTTTCATAGTGTAATCCACTTTCAGATTCTCAACACTGGCTGCAGTTTTTGTGGTTTAGTCCTTCCTTGCTAACAGCTAAAGTGACCCAGCTGTTACTCTAAAACCAGGGAATTAGTAGCCTGCGGGCAGCCAAGTACATGTGCCAGCCATTTGGAGGAGTGCTTAATTTCCCTCATATGGATTTCAATGTCTCTGCCTTCTTATCAGCCCAGATACAGAATGTTCTCTGTCACAATAGATATAAGCTGGTAATCAGAAATGCAAGCTATAGCCTTCTTACACATCATCATACACATCCAGGAATAATTTGGTGTACTTTAAAACCTAGAAAGGAGGATCCACAAGTCCAAAAAACACTGATACAGAGTGACCTCTTGCACCACAAATACGAGAATGCCAAGGACACCATTTATCAGGCATGGCAGTGACAATGACACAAGTCCTGGCTTGCATCAGCACTAGCGTGGCCAGCAGGGACAGGGAAGGGATCTGAGCCCTGGACTCGGCACTGGTGAGGCTGCACCTCGATTCCTGTGTTCAGTTTTGGGCCCCTCACTACAAAAAGGACATTGAATGACTCGAGCGTGTCCAGAGAAGGGCAACGGAGCTGGTGCAGCGTCTGGAGCACAGGTCATACGGGGAGCGGCTGAGGGAACTGGGGGGGTTTAGTCTGGAGAAGAGGAGGCTGAGGGGAGACCTCATCGACCTCTACAGCTCCCTGACAGGAGGGTGCAGAGAGCTGGGGATGAGTCTCTTGAACCAAGTAACAAGAGATAGGACAAGAGGGAATGGCCTCAAGCTGTGCCAGGGAAGGTTTAGACTAGATATTAGGTAGCATTTCTTTACAGTATGGGTTGCTGGGCGTTGGAATGTGCTGCCCAGGGAGGTGGTGGAGTCCCCATCCCTGGAGGTGTTTAAGAGTCGGGTCAACATAGCGCTGAGGGATCTGGTGTAGTTGGGAACTGTCAGTGTGAGGTTAATGGTTGGACTGGGTGATCTTCAAGGTCCTTTCCAACCTAGATGATTTTGTGAAGTGCTTAGAGCACAGTCAGGAGATGCTTTAAGATAGTGATGGCACTTTTCTGGGGAAGCTACCAGTCTCTCTGCAGAGCCCTGGCTCACTAGTTGTCTGCCCACTGCAAGAAGTTTGGCCCCTTCATGGAGTAAAACAAATTCACCAGAGTCACTGCTTCAGGTGATTAGTGTCATCCCCCAAAAGAACCAAACGAGGTTTCAGTGAAGACATGCTCCCTCCTTTTCTGTGTAATCATCCTGTCACAGGCTAGGCATGTATATATGGAGATGAGGAATCTTCAGGAAGAGAAAGAAACAATCCCCCACTCAAAATCCCTGAGTCGTCCAGAGCAAATTTTGTCAAGCTGTTAAGTCTATGTGGGTTACACTCTTCTTGGTGGCATGTAGCAATTTCTGTGTCAGGTATTGTACAGAACTAGAAAGTTGATTACTGCTACTGACTTACTGTGTTCTTCTCATTATGTACAAATACTACATATAATAGTCCCATGTTTTTAAATCTAATATAGGTACTAACTCAGTCAAGCTAGACTTTTGCATGCTAGAGATGTAATGATAAAACCAATGCTTTATATCCATCTGGAAGCCTTTCACTGGACATGATTTCAGTATGCAAGGGAGGGAAAGCACAGGTTCCCCTTAAGCTGAGTGGGAGCTTGTTTCAGCTCTAAGAAAAAGGTATAAAAGCAGTCAAAGCATTACAGGTACTG
Source organism: Athene cunicularia (assembly GCF_003259725.1). Lineage (NCBI taxonomy): Eukaryota > Metazoa > Chordata > Aves > Strigiformes > Strigidae > Athene > Athene cunicularia. Next base: position 145,525,934 of record NW_020799095.1, on the reverse strand, counting down.
TGAGTTCTGTTCATCTGAGTGTCAATGAAATGCTGGACCAAGTGGCCTTATGTTCTGCCCCATCAACCAAGCACAAGACATTTTTTATTATAACTCCTTCTCAATCTGCACAGCAAGCTCTTGGGAGAAGGTCCTTTTGCAGACCTGGAATTGCTCCATGACTGTGCACGTGTCCAGCAACATCAGGATCCAGGTGACTCACAACCCTCCATGGATGATGCATGAGCCCACAATTACTTCTGCAAATGCTTCTCAGGTTTCCCTTTGGGCTCACTGCATGCCATCCTGGAGTTCATGAAACTTGGCCTTCCAACTTGCTCATCTCTCATTTGCTTTATAGGTTAAGTAGAATGACAGACCTAGACTAATAAAACAGAAGAACATCATGGGAGCTATTGAGAAAGAGAAGAGGAACACAGAAATGACCACAAAGTCCTGGAATGCATTACCAACACAAGTATTAGAAATTCATTATTCAAGTTGTGCTGCAAGGCTTAGCTTAAGTGTTATCTTCTTACACAGCTGTTTCAGCCTAAAGGCCTTCCTTTCCTTCCTCATCCACAAGCAGAATTACTTGTAAAGCAGAGCCAGCTGTTGGCACTCACAGGGGTAAAAATGCCTTTTTCCCTTTCTACTTTCCCACACCTAGCCCAGATGCAAGGATTACAATCAAAGCCCAGAAGCAGTCTATTAGAAGGCACAGGGCATTAGAAGCTCTTCAGAAGCTTCACACAGGATGCCAGAATAAGCAGCAGCCAAGAGAGAAACACATAAGGTTTCAGTACGGATGCAATAAATAAGAGGCACCAGTGGAGTTAGCCCCAGAGCTGGGAGACCACCAAGGTTCAGGAGAACCAGTGATCCCCACCCACCGCTAGGAAACCTAGAGCAGTACTGGAGAACATCTGCACAGAGCTTCTAAAGCAGTAGTCAGTCCCTTGACCCAGGAACACATCTGTAAAAATAAAGCCCTGTGATGCCCCTGCCAACCTGCAGCCATGGGAGGCTGAAGGTAGCTCACCTCAGGACGTAGAGGACCCTGGGTGGGATGAAACTTGGAAGAGGAAGTGATGGGGAAATTGAGTGCTGTAAGCTCAGTCCAAGAAACTGGGTCTGAATTCTTGGTGGACATCACAACACAGAAAGAAAACAAATCGGTGGACTTTGGGCCCATCACTGTCAAGCTGACAGTGGTCAGTCAAAGTTTCTATTTAACAGAAACAGAAAATTCTAGTTTTAACATAAGCTCCCTAAGAATGAGATGGTTGAGCTATATTATAAGAAAGCAAAGAGGGCCTCAGGGGGAAGATTTTAATCCAGAATGCCTACCTGCTCCTCCTGTTGACAAATCTGAAAGAGAAAACCTTACCCTGCTTTCTGGTCCACTGTCAGGCTTGATACTCAAATGAATGTAGCTTCAGCTGAAGCTGTGGGCGTTCAGCTTTTGCCAGGCCACAGCTGCCAATGTTCACATACATGATACTATTCCTTTTTTGTTTAAAACAGCTTCATTTCCACTCGTGCATGAGAGCCAGGGCTGTTCAGACAGGAATGCTCAAGACCCCGCTGGGACACTGAGGCCATCCGGAAAGAGCAGTTCTCAGTAAGCTGAGCACTGGCAAGATGCTAAAGCAACTCTTCACATCCCAACGTGGGAGCCTAGAGCTTCTGAAGAAAGAAGTCCAATGTCCCATGTGGGTGTGGAGGACTCCTGAAATTTTTGACTAGTGCCTTTTCATAGCACCTGGGGAAGACAGAAGAAGCTAAACATGCACGAGTCTTTCAAAGGACAGACACCCAGTAGCATCGTGTAAATCTCATGCTTTTGCTAATACCCACACCTACCATTTTTAACTAATGCCTTTCTCTAGAGAAGCCCCACTAGCAAAGTACTCGCAATGGATGCAGGACTGTTGCAGTGTGAAGTGGGGACAGGACCTGCCCAAGTGGGCACAAACAGGCAGTGGCATAACTGCGAGAGGAGTGAAGAAGCCAATTCCTGTCCCCAGCTCTGTCTTGGTTATTGTTGGCAGCTGTATACTGGCATCTGATGGCTATCAAAGCAAATTCAGACACTGATAGGAGAAATTATGAAGAAAATGCATAAAAGCCTGCCGCTCTCAGTGGAAACTCTGTGTGGGTATGTTTGTATATTCAGAAGGCATCTTCATCAGAAACAGACTTGGGTCTGGAGCCCTGATCCATGTGAAGCACATTCAGTGCTACCTTCAGGATGTTGCCTCGACAATGATTTCATTCTGCAAGTGGATTTGTGAGGGGTGACTGCCAAATAAAAGATCAGCTTTGGGAAAGCCCCACATATGATGCAGCCATACCCACGGGGATTATGTCTACCAGCTTCAAACCACAAGATACTCATTTGTATAGCTGAATCTTCAGCTGCTATAACCAGAGCAATTTTAATCGACATCTACAATTTATGGAAGTGTAGGATAGGAGCCCTTCTAAAGAGAAGTGTATCAACCCTGTCTCTGGAAACCAGATGCTGTCAATCAGCAGAAAATGGTGGAAAGGTCAGAGAACAGGACACATCAATGTTGAACCTATGCTGCCTAAGATTATCTATACACCATTATCCATGTTGCAAACCTGTAGCCTTCCATCAAGATAAACAGACAAACCTCAGCTCACCTCCCCTGAAGAGCCATAGGATTTTGCAAGAATGTCTGGAACCTTTATCATTAGACTACATATGAGCTGCTAACAAAGCAAATAGATAGATTAATAAATCAATCTATGGTGCTATTATTATTATTATTATTATTATTATTATTGGTTCATGTTTGGTCAGACTGTGGCTTTGCCTGGAAGAGCCCAAAGAAATACAGTAATTTTTTCCTGCCACCGAATCCAAACATTTTGGAAATTAAATTCTTGGCCTGTGCCAAGATCTGTGCCAATAAATCTTATAAAAAGGAAAGGCAAACCCCATGCATTACGGTTCTCAACTTTCCACACAGCCTGAGGCAGCCCTGAACTTTGGTCATTATCAGTGACTATCTAGTGAAATGAATGCTCACAAAGGAAATGATGCCTATATAAAACCACCTTTGAACAGCTCTCTCCTCCCACTAAAGCTAAAAGACCTGTGACTGCGTGTCATGGCTGCCACCGTATCAAATAAAAGTGTCAATACCTGCCTACTAAATGATGCGATGAAGGACATAATTCTTTGCTATTTGACCTGCTGCTTACCCTCACCATTAAAGGAAAAGTCTGTATGTTTCCATTCACCTTTTTTTTTTTTTAATTTTAGATTTTTAGATCCACACACCACCTATTCCTGCACTTCAAATATTTTAGAAACCTCCAATGGTGTTCTTCTTCCTATGTAATTTCTTTTACTAATTTTCTACAAAATGCAGAACTGTTTTTCTAATCATCACCCTGGTTTGCGAAATTTTGTCCCATTCTAAGAAGGGTCTTGTATCTGCTCAGTCACCAGAACTAGAGGCAGAAGATCCTGACTCTGATTCCTCAATGTGCAGCACTGAAAGAGACCAACGCATCCAATCTTAAAGTCCTTCCTGCAGAAATGACTCAGGCACTGAGGAATCTCAGCCTACTAGATGGGGCTTCGGCTCCCATGGTCTCTGCCCTTATATCTATGAAAAAAAAATATTTTAAGAAATGTTTGAAAACTTATGCCTGAAATTCCAGCTATGTTCAGCTATTTTTCTCTCCCCAAGCCCATTGCCTGTGCAGTTATGCCCTAATAAAAAAATGTGTTGATAAAACTGTTGGAGAACTCAGTGATGGCCGGTAGCTTAATGCAGTACTGGGGGACAGGGGGGCACTCCCACAGACCCTGACAGCTGCCTTCTGAAATGCCCTTGGAGACTTGCCTGACCTTCCTATTTTAACTCTCCTGCCATTCTCCCTAGAACAAGTATTTAAGTTATATTCCAGAAAGTCAACCTTCCTCTTTCCCAGTGGAGCATCTTTTTCTGTCCATATTTCTTCATACATGTGACGAGTGACAAATCCCCAGAGACACCACAGGGCTTTGCCTGTGCACAGTGTCCTGCCTGATGCTACCACTCCATGGATGCCTCTGCAGTGTTGGAAAGATCTTTATTACTGCTGTGATAATGCCATCAAAGATGTAACACAACAGACAATGAGGTGGGATGGTGTCAGAGCTTAATCAGCACTCACTTATTATGACCCATGTGATGTTGCTGAGATACCCCTCATGAGCAGAGTGGCTATACCAGATAAATATTCACAATAACCCACACTAATTGCAATATCCCTTGATCCTTCAGACATCCTCCCCTTAAGCAGACCAAATTCAGCCTGCTCTTCTCCCAGAATTCCTTTAAGTATTACACAGACCAATACTGCATCCCAGTTGCTCTCCCCAGCCCCTCTCATCCCTCCATGCTATACACTCTTTTCATCCCTGTTCCTTCACTCCCTTATGTACACGACAGAAATCTGTCTGTCATCAGCCTACTAACCCCCCTTCCTACCCTAGTTCAGATGTGGAGAAGACCCCCAGAAAGCCAGTTCATTACTGGAGAGAAATCGTTCCTACTCAATGGTTTCTAAGCACAACCTTCTAAAGTCCAACTCCGCAGGTGTGTTGCGGAGCTGACAGTGCTCCTGGGATGCTCCAGAGTGACACGGCTAAATTTGCTCCATTCAGTGGAGAGTTTGAATTGAAACAGTCAAGATACAGGTCTCTTTTTGGTCTACTTTTGTTTCTCTTTTGAACACTTTTTAGTGCTTAGACCAAACATGCTGCCAGCAATAGTTGGGTTGCACTCACTTACTCACCCCACAGCAGGCGCATGTGTCTGCATGCACTCACACATACTTTCACGCTACAGCAGCTTTTTTTACAAACAGCTTTGATATCAAGGGAGCCCAGGACAACCACTGTAAAATTTACAAGGCTCACACAGATCTGCTCTAATAACACTGTTTGGGGGGTGGGGGAGCCTTCCCTCCGTGTGACTTTTATTTGATCAACAAAAGTCAACTGAGGTAAGAATCAACTTACCTCAGAGAGCCAAAGAGGTGCATTTTGTTTGTTTGTTGTTAGTTTTGTGTTTTGTTTTGCTTTTTTTTTTTTTTTTCTATAAGAGGCACCATTATCAGTCCATCTCCACATTCACACAGGGCTTATCACTTTGCCATCTGCTTTCACGCAGGTGCGTCTGGTGTACCGCACCACGCCTGCTACTTTCTTGTCTTAGAGCCGCGCTTTATCTCACAAGCCAGCCCCGATGCCAGCAGCCCTGCAAAGCAAAATCCCCCCCGTGCGAAGCAGCTGATGTTCCCCCCGCTTCGAGCGGGAGCGATGCTCAGTCGCGGCTTCACACGTGTCTGGCTCGGGGAATGCCTCAAGCCGCGCAGCCCAAGCGGGTCCCTAGGATCCACCTCTCTTTCGGGGTCCCCGAGCCCAGCGTTGCCTCCGGGGATGGGGGTGAGGGTGGGGGGACCCGAGGCGGCCCCTCCGCCGCGCTCCCGCAGGGGACCGCCCCCCCGCACCCGCGGC
>NW_020799095.1:145483094-145520357 GCF_003259725.1 Athene cunicularia | reverse complement strand
TTCCTTTCCTTTCCTTTCCTTTCCTTTCCTTTCCTTTCCTTTCCTTTCCTTTCCTTTCCTTTCCTTTCCTTTCCTTTCCTTTCCTTTCCTTTCCTTTCCTTTCCTTTCCTTTCCTTTCCTTTCCTTTCCTTTCCTTTCCTTTCCTTTCCTTTCCTTTCCTTTCCTTTCCTTTCCTTTCCTTTCCTTTCCTTTCCTTTCCTTTCCTTTCCTTTCCTTTCCTTTCCTTTCCTTTCCTTTCCTTTCCTTTCCTTTCCTTTCCTTTCCTTTCCTTTCCTTTCCTTTCCTTTCCTTTCCTTTCCTTTCCTTTCCTTTCCTTTCCTTTCCTTTCCTTTCCTTTCCTTTCCTTTCCTTTCCTTTCCTTTCCTTTCCTTTCCTTTCCTTTCCTTTCCTTTCCTTTCCTTTCCTTTCCTTTCCTTTCCTTTCCTTTCCTTTCCTTTCCTTTCCTTTCCTTTCCTTTCCTTTCCTTTCCTTTCCTTTCCTTTCCTTTCCTTTCCTTTCCTTTCCTTTCCTTTCCTTTCCTTTCCTTTCCTTTCCTTTCCTTTCCTTTCCTTTCCTTTCCTTTCCTTTCCTTTCCTTTCCTTTCCTTTCCTTTCCTTTCCTTTCCTTTCCTTTCCTTTCCTTTCCTTTCCTTTCCTCTCCTTTCCTCTCCTTTCCTTTCCTCTCCTTTCCTCTCCTTTCCTCTCCTTTCCTTCCTTCTCCTTTCCTTCCCTCTCCTTTCCCTCTCCTTTCCTGTCCTCTTCCTCTCCACATCTCATCTTACCCTCCTCTTTCTCACATCTCCCCCCTCCCCAAAGCTCACCAGTGCCCACCTTCCCTCATGCACCGCACTCAGCTCTCCCAGCCCACCGTGCATTAAATCCAAGTGTGTTTGCAGAAGGCGAGTCTCTCCTGCAGTTTCCAAACTCACCTGCAAAATGCTGCTTGTTGCTAGAATCCAGGGCAAAAGCCACCTCATCCCTGGAAGCCGGGATTAAATACATTGATTGAACCCAGATTTAGAGCCGTTTTGAACAAAAACACCACTTTGGGGAATGCAGAGCAATCCTGAACTGGCAACCTAGCCTAGGCACTCTGCCTTTTTCTCTTGGCTCTTTGGGGATTTTATTAAAGACAGATCTGACGTCAGGGTGAAGGACAAGCCCTGCATTTTTCCTCTGGAGAAACTTTTCCTGCCTTCACTTCTTCATTTTTGTGTGTGGTGTTGTCCCACCTCCTGCATTTCAGTGTATCGCAGTTAGCCAAAGGGCTCTTAAAGGGAAAGCTGCAGCCCGTGGTCCATCGCGCTGAGATTTTAGCACAGCCCCGAAAGGCTCAGAGCTTACCCCTCGTTGCCCATGGCATTCAGACTCTTGCAACTTAGTACAGCATGAAACGTTTGAACTGCCTTTACTGATTATGATTAATGACCTGACATGTATACAAATATGCACAGATGTTTGATTTATTTAATCTTTAAAAGAGAGTGGCTTCATTTGAAGTGCAGAAGGATGTCCCGTGAGCGCACCCCGCGGGAGGCAGTCTGCTGGCTCCCTGGGGACCCCCCCCTCTTTACAGAGCAACTCACACGGGGATCAAAAGGGAGGGCATGCCAGCCCCTGCCATGCTACGCACCCCTTCCCCTCATTTTGGTGGAATGTATCAGAGTCTGCATCAGCTCTTGGGCCCAGTTATTTCTATCTTGTGCCAGCAGTGGGCATAACAAATATTGCCTGGGTACATGGGAGTGCAAACTCACCCTCAACAGAGCTAAACTCTGATCACCTGTATGCCTGTTAATGTACAACCTGGTTTTAGCTGTGTCATCTCTGATCTGTTTTCCTCCTTTTACCTAGGCACAGGCACAGCATTTTCCCTCACCCTTCTAAATTTGAATCTGAAAGAATTTAGTCTTTTTCTTCCTTAAATGGAAATATAGTAGTATAAGGAAAATGAGGGCTTGCAGAGGCAAGAAAAATCCTATGAAACAGCTTTACCCAAGACCTTTACCCAAGAAAGAGTCAAAATAAGGGCTAAAAGAGGTGTCAAGGTAAATCTGAAGGTAGGTTTCTGCCTGGTGTGGCAGGCCTGGGGTGATGGCTGGGTGAACACTCTGATGGCCAAACTACAACTGAGATGGTGCCTTAACCTCTTCCCAGCCTTGGCTACCTCCAGTAACCCAGGTGTGCCAGGTAGAGTTGTGGTGAGCCACCCCAGCCCCCCAGCAGCCATCCCAGCCCTCCCTGGACCCGGCACGGCTCAACGCTCAAGGCTGCGGCTGACGGTGGGTGGGGAGGGAAGGGCAAGGCAGCTGCACTCCAGTAACATGTATTCTAACAGTAACTTTCATCCCTTTGTGCTGTGACGTGGGCAGTTTAATAGCTTTGCATCAGCTGGACTAGGAAGCTTTAAAAATACCAGATTTTTTTGAGTGACAGTTTGGACACGTGGCTGACCTGGAAAATGATTTGGCCAGAGCTTGGCTGCTAACTGGAAGTGCCACCTTCTGTCTTCCTCCTCTAGCACCTTCACCCCTAGCACAGCCCCCTCCCAGGACATACCACCCTGAAGACCAGGTTGGGGAATGTATTTTCTCTCAGGTTACTCCAGGGCTGTTTCTGTTTTCCTTCTGTAACCTTCCCTCTCTTTTAACATTTCCTCCTCTGTTCATCCATTTCACCTCTATTTCAATATTTCTCTCCCATCCCTCTCTGTCACCAGCACACATCATTCCTCATACACCAGCAATAACTCAGTCACAGGGACTCTCTTTCTCTGCTGAGGAATCTGGAAGGAAGCCTCCTGTCTTCACGTCACCTGGGTGGTGCTCATAGGCATGTGGCTACCACTCAGTGTCTGACTTTGGGGTCACAATCCCTGAATACTTTGTGAAGTGAAAGCAGCATTTTGAGAGTGGAAGTCCTCTGACCTAGGTGAGATGGCCTCTTAAAAATAGAGGTGAAGCTAGATGGATTAGCCTAGGCTAATGTAAAGTAGGTGGCTAATACCTCATACAAGTCATGCTTGATGGCTTGGAGCTGAAAAGGCCATGCTATCAGTCCTAGCAAAAATAGCATTGCAAATGGAAGAGGAGCAAGAGTTCAAAGCTCCTGGGTTATCAGACTCCAAAATCAAGGGAAAGAATACTTTATAAATGACACTGTGTGTTGGTTTTGGTTTTTTCCCCAAAAACATTTGGTTATCTCACGCTCTTTTGACTATTTCCCCTTCATATTTCATTCCCACAGTGAATTCCTTAGCTAATGCTGTGGTCCTGTGTCAATAAGGATGGAGTCTTTGAGATGTGGACATCTGGCTGCTTGCAGCTCCACAACTCATCTCACTTTGGTCATGGGAGTCTGTGATGTGGTGATCATAAACCAGACACTGTCTTATCTTGGATGAGACAGGGATCAAGGAGTGCGCCTGCAGATCCAGGGCAGGGATGCTGAGACGTCCAGCTGCCTCAGCAGCCATTCTGATAGCGATTCCTGTGTGGATATGGCACATCCTGCACTTACAGGTGTGGTTGGGTGTAAGGTTATTTCATGAAGTCTCAAATGACAGGGATATTTAGGCTCTTGTTTAACTCAGTGATGGCAGCAGCCCACACCTTGGCTTCTAATTCTGGGGGCTCTCAGTTCCCTCTAAGGATGACATTGATAAAAGAAGTCATTGGAATCCTGTATCACCCTGGCTTAATCCTGGGGAGTCTTGTACTGACCCAAATAAATTGAGGATTTAAAGACACTTCTCTGTCTAGTTCAAAGACTTAAATTCAGTTTAAGATCTTCAAATGATGGAAAATCCACTTCATGTTTTGGTGACTTCAGTTACATTCACTATTAATTTTGTGCCGTATTTTCAGTCTGAGTTTTCTAGTTTCATCTTTCTGCCAATGTCTGCTTGGCTGATGAGAATTCAGTACCTTCTTCCAACATATAAACATGCAAGGGTTCAGTAAATCACCACTGACTCTTGTCTTCAATAAAACAAGGAAGCCACATTGCTTTTAAGTCTCTGTGTCTAATTGGTTTTCCGGACCTTGAACCAATGTTATAGTTTTAATGACTGTTGTCTCTTTACCTTTCACCTTCCATGAAAGTTATGTCTGCAAATGCAACTATCCATCACTCAGCAGTCACACCATCCACAGTGAACTGAAAACAGGTAGCACACCCCAGTGCAAACTAGTTCTGATTCTGTTAGACCAACACTTTAATATCAGTCCTTTCTCAATATGTCCCTTGGGCTTCTCGGCCGCATAAACAGGTTTCTCAATTTGACTCCATTTTGCAGTCGTTTTAGACTAAATAAACTGGGAAATAGATTGATTTATTTTATGCTGTTTGATGTACCTGACACTTTTACTGAAAGCCGTAGCTGGCCAAAGAACACAGGGACTGCTAAGAACAGAGAGATTTCAGGGAGTATGGGTGCTGCTCTTGCCTGCAAATGTGTGTGAGGAATAGCTCCTTGCCTGTAGCGGATTTACCCTGTAATAAGTGAGATCTGAGTCTGTCAATAAGTCCAAGGGAAAAAAAAGCACCTTGGAATTTCCTGACTCATAAAATGTAAAGGCTGAGTCATGAATCTGGCTTTTAAACAAGCCAAACAAGTAGCTGTGTTGGTTTTCTACCAGGGTACCCTTTTTTCTGCCTTTCTTCATGCCGGGGTGATGGAGGAGACACCCCTTCCATGCAGGATTGTTTGCTGAATAGCAGGGTCCCCACTGGGCCTGCAATCAGCAGGAAGGCTAGGACCATCACCCTGGAATGGGAAGGGAAGTGCATAATCTATTATTGTTGTTGTTATTATTACTTAGGTGATGGGAAGGAGAGTTACATCAGCCTGGCACTTTGAAATATCAAAGAAGCTTTAGAAACAGGAGTATGAAAACATCTGGTTTAGCTGACTCTTGATAACATCAAGCATCTGAGCACTCAGTCAGCCCCACTTCAACACAGGTGAGTATCTCATTTCCACAGAGTTGCTGGCCTTTGTAGATGAGACTTGACACCACAGAGTGCAAGAAGCTGCAATACAGCAGGAGGACTCACACTTCTGCTGTATAAACTGTCTTTACACAGAAGATGGGTATATATCACAATATGGATAGAGAGTCAAAAGCTCCTTTGCTCCTGTTCAGCCTTGTATCCCTTTTACCATGAAGCAGAAGGTACCAGCGAGGAGCTAATGTGTTAAATCCACCTCAGTCCCTTAAAAATGGCAGGTGAAGGGAGGTTGCTTGAAACATTATTCAACCGAGGTTTCCATTACAGTCTAAGTATGCAAAATGCTGTGGGCTTGCACTCCTTGTCCCAGCATACTTATAAGGCTGGTAATACACTCAACAGCTAAAAATAAAATCAGCTAGTTCAGGTAAACCAGCCTGATTGTCAGCACTCCAGGACTGAGTGATTAATTCTCCAGAGAGATGGTATAAATCAAATCCACTGATACAGGTGAAGCCGCTGCTAAATCTGAAAAATGGAACCGTCAATATTTAATTCACTCATGCAGCCAAGACCATTTATATTAGAGCAAGAATACTGCCTGTGGGGAGACATGACTGTGGTTTCATCCCCCATAAATAGGCTCAGATTTATGAGGACAGGTCTTCAGCTGGTGTCAATCTGTGTGACTGTTGATTTCAGCAGTATTAATCTGGCCGACAGCAGCTGAGCTGTTTCACTGTGAGGGAAAACATGAGGGTTTGAATGACAGTAACAAAAACCCAAGCTATTAAAATACTAGTTTCTGTAAGTTCCCATTTAAAAAAAAATGTAGAACTTTATATTAATTTATAAATATGTGTTACATTAGATTTTCAATTATTGATGCCAGTAAGTTCAGATATTGTGTTTTCTTCAGTTACCTCAAAATCAATGGCCTGACTGTTGTGTTCATCTATTCTTAAATTCTCATAATTTCCTGTTGGACATTTATGTGGCCATTATGTGGGCAAAAAAGATATTCTGATGGTTTTGAACCAGTACCAGGCATTCATGACAGCAGCAACAGTACTCTGGAGTATCCAGTGTTTTTCCTGTCTCGGTATCCACTCTTAAAACCCATTGGTTTCTTAATTCAAGTTTTCAAACAGAACTTAGAATAAAAAAGAAAAAAAACCAAACAAACAAACAAAAAAACCACAACAAAACACAACAAGTAAACCACAACACAAATAAGAAGCCAAGCTCTGAGAATAATTAATAACCAGAATGAACAGGCCATAGGAACCTGCCAGAAATATGAACGAGCTCTGATAAATCCTTGCTGTAGAAAAGTATTCTTCTGGAAATAAACATTTACATAATATTTTCTAAACAATAAAATAAGTTGGATTAATAACACATATTGAGTCTGAGTCTCAGCTGGTATAAAAATGAAGTCCTTGGAGTTGCATTGATTTGTGGCATTCATGGGTGCAATGCATTATTCATAAATATTAGTTCAACTATTTGAACAAATGTGGGAAGTGCAGGGGAGGAATTAACCTCTGGGTTTGCCTCCTGCAGATGTTTTTCTTGATGCACATGAAAAGAAAGGAAAATATATTGACTAACAAACTATGAAAGGATGAAAGGATAAAGAATCCCGACCAATATTGCACACATTCCTGAAGCAACACAGTCTGCTCCCTTCGTAGGTTGGCCTGCTTCATATCATCGTCTCTTGACAAGTAATTTTATGACATAGTCCAAAAAATGACTTCACCCACTGTGGATAATGTGAACACCATGGTATTTCTATTCTCTAGCTCAGTGACCACAGAATTACACAACTATTTGTTCACATGATGCCTTTTTTCCTTCTCCTAGAGCAGCATTATTCTCCAGTCTCTGGGATGGAGTTGGCTACACAAGGAGGGAAATCTCTGTTCTGCTGGAAATTCACTGTGGCCAGTGTCATTGCTCCCAGTTGGGTCTAGGTAAGACTAGAATGAGATTTGACCGTTTCAATCACACTGCGGCTTCCCAGCACTGTAAATATGTTAGTGAATTTCCAAGGTTGGGTTAGATTATACATATCTTTGGTTAGGGAAAAAAAACCCACAAGACAGTGAAAATGCATTAAGTGTGAAAGAATGAAGGTTGTAAAACATAACCATCTCCTATCTCAGATGGGCTTGTTTTCCTGTTGGATAATATGTCTACCCTTCTAGCCCATGTGCTGTTTTTAAATTATTTTGTCAATAAATTCAGAAAAATATTTTTTTTCATATTAAAGGAAATACAAAAGAAACCTTATGTTTAGAAAAGTTATGAATAGATCCTCAAGAGATCAAACCTGTCTGGAACATGAAATACTCAGGGACCAGTTTTCTCTCTATGGCCCAAGTATCCAAATACTGCATTCTAACTCTGGTAACATCTTATTCAAAGTTTCCTTTGGTATTTGGTTAGTAAATGTTTCTCTTTCAACAGACCTTCTTTCAGTCTCTGTTTCCTGGGGAAATGGAGCTTATGCAATCACTTAGTACGTGTTCATGTCTGCCTGTCTGTGTCCCTTTGCAGTAATTTTTGAGCCTTTTGGTCAAAATCAGGCCAAATTTGACAGAAAGAGATATCTCACCAATGATCACATTCCTGAGCATTTTGTGAAAGGAGGCACCGAGGAAGAAGAGTGAGGCCACAGAAGTATCACACCTTTGGGAAAAGTGAAATGTTTACTCACGCACTATTAGACACAGAGAAGCCACACAGCTGAGACCTCTCAGACAGCCGACTGCAGGAAAACAACTTCAGCTGGAGTTTGCAGTCAGCCACGAGACACAAATCTGTGGGGAAAGAGGCTTTATTCATGTAGTGCTCACAAAAATACTGCTACTTTATGCACACATAGTCCACATGCTCCCAAGTTCTCATCTTTTTATTATTTTATTTCTTGCAAGCAGCCCTTTAAGCTTCCTCTCCTTCCAGCCCATACTAATATTTTTCCTTAATTTAGTCTCAGTTATAAAAGCAAAAAGGGTGAAAACAAAGGTATCCATTTTCACACTGCCACCTTAGAAAGTAAAATATTAAGTCCCTCACAAATTCTTCCCCGCACTCTTTCAAAGTGCAAAGATACAGTCACCTTCCAGTGGATATAGAGTGGTTCTGCCTCAAGAAGGTGAATAAATTGAGGGTCTGATATGGGCTGTTCTAGAGACCTCAGCAGAAGGAGGCCTCAGCTATGAAGAGCATTCAGGATATACATCCTTTTATTAACATTGATAATTGCATCTGAAACTTTTAAAAAGGATTATAATGAAGATAATAAACTACCTTTCCATGTCCTGGAAGGTGTTCATCACAAAGCCTGCCAGTGTTCGTTATCAGTTTTACAAAACTGGGAGCATTATGATTCTGTTTTCTGATTTCCTTTGGAGCACTGCTGTTGGCCGACCCAAAAGACACAGTCCTGAGGCAACGAAAGGGAATGGGGCACAGGAGGTGATGTATCACACCTGGAGTGCCAGAGCAGACCACTGCCCCAAGCTCTGCTGTTTGTGACCAGTGTCTACCTTGCTCCATCCCTGATAAAACTTTCTACCCTTTCCTGGACAGAGGGCACCACACAGAGGAATCACTATAGCCTTCCGGGGTTATTTTTCCTTCCTTTCCCTCCTGTCAGCCTTTTGGATCAGATGGGATGATATAGACTTGTATTCAACCTGAGGGAAAAGAAGAACAGGCCAGAACAAGGTCCTGAGCCCACATGCTCAGGTTGATGCAGTTGATCCAGCAAATGCTTTTCTTCTTCATCAAGTAATAAAATGGTTTCATGGGTTCTGGCAGTACTTCTTTCCCTTTAACATGGCTGTGGTCCACCTCCCTTTAATCATGCCTGAACTTGTTGAATACCTGAGGAACTTGTGGGCTGCACATGTTCAGTCAGGACAGGCTTCCCAAAGAAAATTTGGACAAGGAGGACATATTTTAGGACACTGTGTGACACAGGCACAGCACAGGAGTGGGGAAGGAAAAGAGAAGATCCCTGCATGGGATCCACAGAACCATGCTCTTGAGGCTGCATTAGTTATTCCTGGTTTTAAGCATTGGAAAAACATATGGAGAGTAAATCCTGTATCCTCCACAAATAGTAAAAAACTGTGGCCAGCACATTTTTTTTTTAAAAAAAAGGAAAGCTAAACTAAGGAAACCTGTGCATCCATCAGCCCTGAAAAGCATCCAGTTCCACTGAGATGGCTGCACCTATAATTTGTAAGCTGGAACTCAATTTGACATTAGTAGCACTATTAGATGCCAAAAATGAAAATTCTTCACCGTGTTCCACAGTCATTTTCTGTCCTAATGCCATCATGACATCCACTTCTTACTTGACAAGGGAGAAGTTTGTTCACTTTAAGTCCTGAAGGGACCCACTTGACTTTGCATATCAAAAGTTGATGACTGTGGAGGCTTATTTCCGTGAATTCAGGGCCTTTCTCGCTCTGTTCCCACTCCAGCAGCTTTTTTGACTTAGTTGTTCCTTTCTACTAGGTTATGAGGGGTTAGTCTTTATGTCTGCAGAGCTCAGGACTTGTGTAGGGCCTATCATAACACGGTTTCAATCCCTAAATAGTGCGTTCAGGCTGCAATTACAGTGAGAAATATTTTAGTTGTAGTGAAGCTGCCCACCCTGATGCCGTAGAGTCCGTCAGCTCCATGCAGGCTGGTTTCCATTACTCCCACTCACTCTGACTCTCTGACCTCCGTTTGGTCCATCACAACATGACCCACACATCTCAGATTGTCCTTCAGGGCATCCCACAGAAATACCTCTCAGAACAAACGCAAGTGCTTAGTTTTAAAGGAAGAAATTGGAATTTTAAGCAACAGTGGTCACTTTTGACCATTAAGCCCTAGCTTAACTTGGCACGCTCCTTCTGCTGCCTTTTCCAGTCTTATCTGTTTGCTTTTTCAGTCTCAAATGCATTTCTTTGGCATGACGTCCCTGGTTCCTGGTAGCAGCCCTTGAGGGACTGGCTGGCTGCACTCCCAGCACCTCACAGAGCAGGATTCATCATGGAGCCAGGAAAACACACAGTTCTCCACCATGACTGAGACACCACAATGCACTTAGGGGGTAGATAGTTTCCTTTATTTTCAGTTACTTCAAATCGTTGCAGGCTACAGAGGTGAGAGGTTTCCCAGGCAAACCACCCTTTGCACAGTGGGGACTGTTGTCCTCATGTCACCTACCAGAGGCACCTTAGGAAGAAAAATCTCCAACCCATTTGTGGCCTCAAGGTGGCTGCTGAGACTACAAGTAAGGTGGCCAGTTTAGGGACCTTTCATGTATTAAAAGCCTCTGGGCTTTATTTATTCAGCATGTGTTGGGACACAGTCCTTAAAATGTGCTCAGGTGATGGAGAGGGCCTTCTCCCCTCAGGGTACCAGCTTCTGGCAAGGGACCTCCTCAGGTGGGAGCCATCACAACCTCTCTCCTGCCTTAGAAACCCAGGCTTATTGCTTTTTGGAGCAGGGAAGGGTCTGGGCCAAGAGCAAGTCCAGGCACTGAGCTTCTAGGGAGCAGACAGGAGATGAAGAAGAAAAATGGAAAGGGGAGGGGTGCAAGAGAGTAAGTCTGAGGCACAATCAGAAGGCTGAGACTCAAGGGGTCCTCTCATATCTCCCCTGCCCCAAGGCACAAACTGCATTAACTAAACTATTCCTGACAGATGTTTGTCTAACCTTGTCTTCAGAGAGCAAGACTGCTTCCCTCTACCCACTCTGCAGCAACCTATTCTAGGCTTTCACTGTCTTCAGATCTAGAGAGTTAAGCCTAATGTCCACCTTAAAACTCCCTTCCTGCAGTGTAAGTCCACTCTCCTTGGGCACACTGGAGGAATTATCTTTTTTCTTTATTGCAGAAACTAACCAGTTGAAAGAGAATATGCATATCTCCACTGCAACCTTCTCTCACAGTTCTCCCACTCTGCTCAGACATCATAATTTCTTGCTCTCCCTGTAATCTTTCAGCCCAAAACCAGGACTAGCACTGGGACTAGACAGGTTACACTATCCTAGAGTTCACTTACTTCCCACTTACTTCACGACCTGCAATCCCTAGATTACTTCTGCAGGAAGCCACCTATTCCTACCACACTGGTTGCTCCCACTGAGGTGAACGATGGCCAAGCCAAAACAGGCAGTCACCTGCATAGCCACACCCCTGCTAGCATCTGGGAAAGCAAGTCTGGTCACCACTGCAGCAGAACAGGAAGGATATCTGTGAGATCAGTTAAATATGCTGGGATAATATGGTTGCCAATAGCAACAAAGGCTCAACAGCAGCTGTAACAACCCTCAGGTATGCCCTGGCAGAACCAGTAAACTGTGGGGCTTTACTTCTCTCTTTCTGTGTTTTTTCCCCATATTTCCTATGACAAATGTATGTAAATCCTGTTCCTTCAACCTTGGAGAAAAAAAAAAAATTGTCAGTGGTGTTGATATAACTGAGGAGCCTGAGCCACCCTCATGCCTACTGTTCTGAACTCCTTTATGAATTGATTATTTCAGAGGATTTCTGCAGGATCTTTTCTTTTCAAACCTTGACTTGAATCATCAGCAGATGTAGCTCCGATGTGCTGCTGTCCAAGAAAGGAAGATTTTGAAAGAATCCAGGCTATATCCCAGAGCCCCACTCCAGCTATTCCTTCAGAGCAAGAGAGCAGCACAGATACCCCTCACTGAGGACAACTCTCCTATCAGATAGCCATCCACACTACAAGATTTAATCTGGGCTAGATTCCCATCTCACTTGAGCAAATTTCATGTGAGTTAGTGCCAGAAGTCTTACTACAGTCAAGATGAAATCACACCACAGCAACTTCATCATCTTCTACAGTACATACTCTGTCTCCCATATCCTCAAGATCTGTCACAAATCTGGTGTTCTTTTAATCATGATTTGTTTTTAACCAACATATGCTTGGTGTTGTTAAGCTCCTTCTGATCTTCAAAGTATTCAAAAATAGTCTGTTCCACTTGTTGTTTCAACAATTTTCTAGGTGTTGAAAGTATGCTGATTGGCATATAATTCCCTAGCTCTTCCTTTTCCTCCCTATCAATAGACCCATATCTGCCCTTATCTCTCCCTCTTAAATCTCACATATCCTTCAAGACAGTGGCTAGCCAGTTCTTTGATTTGAACAAAAAAAAATAAATCTGTCTTTTCAAAGAATTCCCTTAGCCTGCCTTTTGCTTACTGTAGACTGAATTCCTCCTTCCCACTCATTGGTGTTAACATGTTAGTCATTGGCTCATAACAGCTTTAGTAAAGGCTGATATGTGAAAAGCATTAACCACTTCAGCCCTCCAGGCATTATTAGGTTTCCTTTCTCACTAAGTGGAGGATCAGCTTATTCCTTCATCTTCCTCTTTCTGCTAAAATATTAATAGAAAGGTTTTTATTATCTTTCATGTCCCTTGCTAGTTGTATTTCATTCTGTGCTTTGGCCTTTATGATTTTGTCCCTACATGCTCCATCAAGTCTTTTATATATATCTTTAGAAAATTGACCTAGTTTCCACTTCTTGCATGTCTTTGTAGGCCATCTGTCTGATCCATGCAATTGCCAGCCATTACCAGTTCAGTCTGTCTTTCACCTCCAGTCTGAATACTGGGGAAAACTGGGATCCTCTACTGGTTCATTTCTAAGAAGAAATATTGTAGGAACATTGCTTCTGTGAGCGAAGAGTAATCTCAGTGTTGCACCAAGTTGAAGAAGCAGATGCCTCAGAAAGAGTCATAACATCAAGCAACAAAACGTATCAGCCCTCTGTATTCAATTATCAATGTCTCTTAATTGCACACTGGGGCATGGGAATCCTAAGGAGATATTAAATGGTCTCAGACACACACTAGTGTGCGTGAATCCTTTCCCAGCTTTTCTTAAAAGTTTTGCTCTAGAAAAAGACAAAATGGCAGCACATCTGCATCAAGCCCAAAGCCTGCATTTCATGTGTCATCTCCCCTGTAAGCATTCCTGAGAGCTGCAAGTACTTATTGAGGGATAACTGTTTCCACTGTACTTTCCTGTGGAGAACCACGGTGAAGAAAGTGCTGGAGTAAATTATCTGCCATTTGAGTTATTGTCATGAATGATAAAACAGATGTTTCAGATGCATGAACTTTTCATGATCTTGGGCTGCAGGCTGGCTAGATAATGTGAAATCCTCTTACAGCATGGAACAAAGAATTGTAGTGGGTATATAAGTCCCAAATCTAGCTCCTGATGATATAGTTTTTTCCACAGCTTATCCCTTAAACCACACACGTGCTAGTTCTTGCACATCCAGCAGCATTTCTGTACCCGTTCTTAGCTTGAAGTGAGACTTTTGGCAAATTATTTGGAAAACTCCATAAAATATATATTCGTGTTTCCCCAGCTAATGCTAAGCCCAGTGCCCTTCAGTGTACTCGGGGTCTCTGAAAGGTTTCTGGACTTGGTTGTTTCTGTTGCCTTCTCACATGTGAGAATGTTTATTCTTACACCTACCATTAGCATGCCCTAGGCTTTGCAGAGAAAATGCATCAAACCCCTTTGCACTGCCCCAGAGACACAAAGCAGCTATAAAGCAAGCTAAAACAGTTAATTGCTCTGCTTCCCCAAAGCAGCATAAAGGAGTTGGAGTACCCTGGAGAATCTGGCATTTACAGAGTTGTTTCTGTTGCATGAAAGGCAAATCATAGACATAATGCTCAAAGGGATTTTAGGAGATCACATGGACTAACTCTTCACACTGAATGGGCTCAAGGTTAGAGATAGGTTACAACTGATGATGTTTGCTTATGACTTTTTTAAAACTGGAGGTGTTTATAAAATATATTTCTGGAGACTGATTTGTACCTGGACATGCAGAATGGCTGAGGTCTCAGATTTGCACACCAAATCCTCATATCTATTGTAGAGTCACCAAGAGGAACCAGCACTGGAAATAGGAGCAGAACTTCCTTCTCCTAATAGCCCTTGGGACTTGGACTCACAAACTTTAGGGCTTGACACCGTATGAAAGACTGCAACCCAACTCTTGGGAACCAGACGAAGTCTTCCTCCAGCTGCACTGCTATGAGAGAACGATGCCCCATTGACAGCTGGTACTCCAGTGGGTCTGAGCATCTGTACAAGAGCTGAATATCCTAGGCATGCTGTATGTGTTGATCTAAGATCAACCCTAGATTATGTGACTGCCATATTCTACCTCTGTAAACAGAATGTAATGTAATGGAGTTTTGGTATAAATGACTCTGACCTTGAGTAATTCCTTGCCATTCAGCCTACTAATCATGAGGTTAGGGAAATACAGCTTGAAGGATGCAGTAATGAATTGGAGCCCAGCACAAGCAGTAAAAAATTGCTCTGTTTCAGGAAATATTGTAATTATTCCATAAATATGGCATATCTGCATAGTCTCTGCCCTAGCACATATGGACCATGGAGAGGAAATTATATTACATCATCACATTGTCATGTGCAGTTGGCAGGAAGTGCAGTAAGGAGCCATTCCTTAATTCCATGTTCAGATGAGAGGAGAAAGGGAAAAGAAACAAGTGACACGTAGAGCTGTATCAAGGTACAAGGTTTAATTTTTTTTAATAACATCATCTGAGACAGTTTTACGATGATAGAAATATAAACCCATCTTCCCACAACTTGGCCAAAGTTTCTATGTGATGAAGTCCTTTGCATGCAGTTTATGCACGTGTTGAAGTCATTTGTTTGGCAGTACCCTAAAAAAGAAGAGACATTTGGTTTCCTTTACCATATGAAATAGAAGTAATTGCAACATAGGCCACCGCAATGCATTCAGTTTGGCCCTATATGCCACTTACATCAACCCCTCAGCAATAGCATTAAGGGAAGATCTGTAGGACCACGAAAGGTGGCATTCATCACATCTGCCATTGCAGGAGGTAAACCTGAGCTGCCTGTCTAGGCTGCCATCATAGCCAGTTGAGTCAGTGGAGTTTATGGTTCAGTTTATCCACTCACATGTAAGTGTGTACTTCAGGACATGAGCCACCCCCTCAACCCCATGGATGCTACTGATTGGTTCTACATTGACCTTAAAGGAGCCTGGGTCTGGTTACGTATAGACACCTTGTGGAGATGTGCACTATGTGATGTCAAACCCACTTACTGACTTATGTGGGAATCTGCAGAAGTCACCTTTCCATGGAACTACATGGTTTGGGGGGTTGTTTTTTGGGTTTTGTTGTTTTGTTTTTTTCTCAGTAAGAAATTAGCTACATGGTGGAAATGCATCACTGATGGCTATGCAATGCCAGGTGCATACATGGGGGTCTGAGGCACCAGCCGTGTTTGACATGCCGGATTGCTACCGTTAAAGGAAGAGGAAAGGGGTCAAAAAGACTAGAGGAAAATGGGGGAACCCTCATATATCCTGCTTCATAATTCTTTATTAAAAATGAGATATGTCTACACATATTAATGCAATGGGCTCTGAATTCTCTGTACAGTAACATATAGATATATGTTGTGCATCACTAGAAGCTCAAAGCAGAGTCATTTTTCTAGGATTTGAGACCACCTTTCTTGTTTCTTGTGAACTGCAGGTCACAGAATATCACTCAGTTGTCTGCAGTCATGTCATGCTAAAGGATTATCTTGAAAAGCATCCAGCCATGGCTGGAAGCAGCAGGAGACTGAGCTGCCACCACTCCTCTTGCTGATTTGTTCCAGTGATGTAATCAGTCTCTCTTTGGAGAGCCTCTACCTAAGGCTTTTATCTGTAGCTGTTTCCTGTGCAAATTCTCTTATGTTGCATTTTCTGTGTACTTCCAAGAGGCACCTCATTCCTCTTACCTAGTAACATAGAGAAGCCAAATTTTTTACCTTACTTATTTCATCATGAGATGTTTTCTTGCAGGCCTTTAGTTTTCTTTCTGTGGCTTTTCTCTGCTTCCTGTAGAATTTTTCAACATCCCTTTAAAGACAGGGTTATCAGGCCAAGATGCAGTATTCTACTACATACTGCTGCTACAAACCCAGGTAGAAATCACATGCCTTCTTTTACTCAGTTTCCTCCTCTGTGTATGGCTGATGATCAGTGATGTCATTTCCCCCAGCATTATTCTTAAGGTTAAAATTCATGAGTGTATCCAGTATCATCTTTAGGTCTGTTTTGGTCTGTGCTTCTAGGATACAGGTGCCACCTTTATTCAATTGCATTTACTTTGAATGGGCCCAATTTACAAAAATACTTCATTATCTTTGTAATACTGCTTAGTCACAGGATAATCTACTAATCTGCCAATCTTTATGTCATTGGGAAACTAGATTCAACCTCAAAGTGGCTGATAGAAAATTGGAAGGTTTTGGACCATTCTCTGAAATCCACTAGAAGATCTATTGCTTGATAAAATCTACTCACTAAAAAAAAATTTGATAGCTGTCACTGAAGTGGTTCTTTAATCCATTAAAAATATGCTTTGATGTTGTACAGGTACTAAAAGCCTAAAATATCTAGGGTATGTTCAAGCTACGCAGTCTCCCTAGTCAGTTTACTGCTGTATGCAAAATATCAGTTTTGTTAGATAAGATCTATTTTCATATTAACATGTCATTAATGGTTATTAACTGCAGTCCTGGCCTTTAACCTCATTGTTGATTTATGAACACGTCTCTTTTTGATACAAATGGCTGGCTGGCTTTCAGCCTATCTTTGCATTGTCTTGTTTGTCCTTGGCAAATATTGGCAGAGAATTAACATTTTTCCAGTCATTTGTAATTTCCCCAGTATTGTGAGATTAAAAGGAAACATCAGGGAACCAGAGACCACACCAGCTTCACTTTAAGATGCCTGAATCCAAGTTATCCAGGCCTGCTGATTTCAAAAAGAGTTGTTTTATGTTTTCTGAGCCACTAAAGACTCCGAAAGTAGTTTATCATGTGCTCTTAGTGTATCATCCTGATTGCTTCCAAATACAGACTAGAAGCACACTACCTTTATTGTTACTAGCATTTAATTTGTTCCTGATAAACCTTTCCTTCTTCCTGTCTTTGGACTTTTCAGATCTGGATAGTGTCTGATGTCTTCAGCTTCCCTTATCAATCATCTAGCTATAGAGAAAACACCAAATATATTTCCAACTTTCTCATTTGTTATGTTCTCTTATTTTTAAATTGTTTCCACTTATTGCCTTTATTTGTGAATTGCACTTTTAACTAAAGCTTTTTTTTTTTCTGATGATCTAACACATTCTTCATAAATAAAGTCCAATTGTTATTCCTGATGACTCTTACTTTTCTTTCTTTTAGTGCATTTTAGTACATTTTTGGTTTCAAGTCACGGGCCTACAGCTAAACCACACTGTTTCCAGTTCTGATATGGACAATTCTGAACAAGCGATAAAAAGAATTTGAAACTTCAATGGGAGAGTTCCAGCATACAGATACCTTAGCTGTAAGCATCAAAAACATAATAATTAAAAAAATAAATCAGTGCGAGTAAGCTATTGGTGATTTTGTTAAAACATCTACCTGAGGGCATCAGAGCAGTACACAGGGCATCAGTTTGATTATCAGGAGAATTAAGGCATCGGCTGTCCTCAGTCACTGCCTGGCAGTGTGAGCACTGTCAACTTTTTGTCTTTACTTGTCCTTTGAACATGAACAAAAAATAAACAAATTGTATAGTAAATATCTATGACCAAGATGAGCTCAGTGGAGGTTGCAGATACAATCACAAATCTGGTGTTCCTGACTGTCTGAAGACTTAACTTGCAATGAGAAGGTTTTCTTCTGCATATTTCCTCTTGTTTGTTTGCTTTTTTAAATATGCTGTTTCCTAGGGATTAGGGTTTTTTTCACTGAGGGAAGAAAGTAGCTTTCTTTTCATACATTCCTGTTTGTTTTCTGGCCTTTTTAATATGCTGCTCCCATGGATTTCTGCTTTTTTGTGGTAAGTGAAGAATCCCACAATGTATTGCATCAGTCTCTGCACTCTGTACCAGCAGCACAGCTTGAACCACGTCTGGAGTGCCGCTGCAGAGAGCAGAGATAGAGTTAATATTAACCACTCGCAGGAAGCGTCTATCAGCCACAGCCAGCCAGGTGTTGAGACGTGCTGCACTGCTGAGCCTGATGTGGTAGGCACAGGTGAGTTTACAGAGAGATCTTGTCTTCCTCTTTCTGCCTCCTGCTTTTATGTCTCTGAACAGTATGTTTTTACTGGCAGGGGCCCTGCTATGTAGAGCATGAATATACATAGCCACACATTCATACTCCAGCATTGTAGCAGGCTTATAGAGTTTTCTTGAGAATCACCTGTGATGAAAAAATGATGATTTTTATGAGTAAATGCAGCTCAAACAAATACATCTTGGAATTCCACACAATGACAGAAAAAAACAAACCTCTAGACCATAGACTTCCCTACAGTGAGATTTCAAAGGCCACCAGACAACAAGGCTCTTCTTGCATTTCTTGAAAAGATTAGAATAATTCAGGAAGTCTGACAAATATCTCTATATCTCTCACTGTGTTATGACAAGGTCAAGGTAAATATTTGTATTGCTCAGTTCTTATGCTGCATCACAATTATGGCTGCTGCTGAGCATGCTGTGACCTACCAGCTGTGAAGGCAATGCAGGAGACACGGGGACCAGAGAGGGAAAAATAATTTACCCCCTGGAAGCTACAAAAATCTGTGGAGGGTTCCTTTACAGATGATGGGATTACTCCTGGCAGGGCACGTTCTCCATAAAGAAATCACTGGCTGATCTTTTGAGGGCTGAGTGACACCAGCTGTGCTTTTCTACTCTGGAACACTTTTTAGGAAACTATTAGAAAATCTGATTTCTGTAGTCATTTCAAATTAATTACAGATTGAACATTTGTATAGGAAACTTAAACTCATGTCTGTATTTCCTGACTGTCCTCAGCATTTTTTAAAATGGTTCTTGTTCTGAAGATGCTGAAAAACAAGTTTCTATTGGAAAATCTATTGAAAAATTGCAAACAACATGTCATCAACTCAAAGTCCTGTGTCTATATTTTTTTTCTGAGGCCACTTATTAATTCCACATTTATTATCTTGTTTTGATGATTTCAGCTAGCAGGATACAAAATATGAATGGCACCAGCATGACCTATGGGTTGACCCTAATCTCTGAGTCATGTACTTTCCTGTTTCCACTTTTCCTTAGCGAATATTGGGTGATGCATTCACACTGACAGATAACATCACCCAAAATTTATTTTTAAGACAACTCCTTTGATCATTCACTTTGAATAAATATTAATTGTAACTTGTGCTTTCTTTTGGAATGAACTATCTCTTCATCAAACACAAAACCTGTCACAGGGGATAGTTCTGTTTAAGGGCCCTCCCCAATAAACACGATGAGTAAGACTGCAGTGTATGTGCCTCCAGCCCTCACACTGCATCCTCCAACACAAACAGCCCTCCAAGGCATGTCATGTATTTTGATGGTCCATGACATCAAAACAACCCTGGTCCACAGAGTGGTCCAGAAATTTCTTTGGACAACTGAAACAAAAACAGTGCACATAAATGGATAAGGATATCTTAGAGGCACAGGGCACCTGATGCCCAGAAAAGACCTGTGCCAGGTGCTATGTAGTGTGACAACTAGAAAGTGCCAGCACTGAATGATGTGGATACAAGCTTTCTGAAGCTTTAGGGTATGGGCCCATATTCACTCCTCAAATGGCTGTAATAGATATATTTAACAATATAAATTCAGCCTGAAGTGTCATTGCCTTGGCTATACAGGTTAACATCTTCCCACTTGACTCCTCTGAGTCTAGTCCTCTAGGCTTAAGACAGAGATTTTACATCTCTGTTTCTCCTAAAACATTCAGAGTAAACATTTTAAAGTTGAAATATCCAAACAATATGTCTCAATCCATGTTTAACACACACAAATAACACACTTGATTTTTCACTGTGGCCCCCTCCAGTAATGCAGAACATAGCAATATCCATAAATGGTGAAAGAACCCTGAAATCCTCAGCAGCCCTCCAAGAATAAAGAAATGACTGTTATTATCACAATGTGTAATGGGAATGCTATTTGAGATACATCATACTCTTTACACACTGCAAGAAGCATCCTCTGGTGCTTGAATCCCATCATTTCCCTTGGAAAAAGGTCATGGAATCAAACCCACAAACCTTATGTTTAAATAACATTGCAGGCCTGGCTGCAACCCATGACAGTAATAAAAATGCTTAATTAAGGTTTCCAGTTTACTCCTAATTCACTCCACATTGCTTAACTATTACAGCATATGTCTCACATTGTATTTACAGTGAGATCTCAGGGACGGAAGAGTCCCTCTACATGCAGGCACTCTGGGTGAATTGGAAAGGATTTTATATTACTTCTTGAACTTATTATTTCTGTGGGTTTCTGAGTGGTCTTTAATGTTTTTTGAATACTGCAATCTTGGTAGTAGAATCTGGTTTTTACAATAACATTCAAATAATTCAAGGGCAGCTTAAATACAGCAATGTTATTAGCAAAATTGTTAAAAACTATTTGCGTGGGTTTTGTTTTTTGGTTTTTTTTCTTCCTTCTGTTACTATAACATTCAAAGATAAAGCACTGAAAAAATGGGCTTAGGAGACAGGGCTTTCTCATAAAATTTATAGGTGACTTTGGACAATCACCTAGGTCCAGATATAGCCCAACTAGCTTTGATTCTAGGCTTCCTGTATTGTTAAAGGATGAGAAAGAAATAATAAAACGAAAAATTAGAGACTTTCAGAGAGAGGTTCATCCCACATTGATGAGGATTGTCCAGGTGGCTGACTTTCTTCTTTGAAAGCTGAGGGAACCTTGGGCAGCTGTCTTCCTCCTTGGGGACCTTCAGTCAAGTAAGTGAAACAAATAAGAGACATTTGGGCATATGTATCCAGGCAGCAATCTTTAACAGGTAAATGCTGGCCTTTGTGCAATTGGGAGCATTGAAGAAAGATTCACTAGGGAGCAAGAGATAGCACATCCACAAAACACAAGTCCTGTCAGTAGGATATGATATTCATATGGTCCTTAAACTCACATAGAGGGTAGGGTCTTCACTAGCCCATGTGCATTAGTTTCATAGGACATTCACCCATATCAATAACAACATCTGGAATACCTTAAGAGCCTACCCTGTCTGCAGAAGAGTCAAATTTTTCCAGCATTCAGCACATGGGGTTCTCCCTGGGTCCTGCAACAATAACAGGCCTCCTTGTGAAAGATTGTCCAAAAAAGTGTTTAAAGAGTGGCTATATAATATTGGGGGTTTTGAGACTAAAACACATCAGCTCACACAACCAGCCACTCCTATACAGATGTATAGCCTGCCTTGAACTCCTGTTGCAGATTTGCCATGGCTGTTCTGGAGAGAGTCCTGGCACGCCATGCAGAGGTGCAGCACAGACATGCAGAGCGACTCCAAGAGCTGCTCTGATGAATGGTATATCCCAGAGGAGCACAGCAGTTCAGCTGGAGACGAGCTGAAGCTTCAGTGTTGCCAATCCTTGTTAGTGCCTCGTTCATCTACCCTGCTTCAAGACTGTAACCGATGAGCTTAGGTACTGCTGCTCATCAAAAATTACTATTTACCTCACACACACTTTAATAATGACCCAAGTTTACAGCAAATTTAATACAGTCTAAATGTGAAACATGTTTGGCTTTGTAAAGCTGCTTCAGTGTTATGTTGTCTTTTATTAACAATTGTATTTATTTTTACAGGGATAGTGTTTTTCTTTTCCCATGTCTTACAACATGATTAAGACAGAGGCAGAAGATTAACCCTTCTACATCCAGACCATTAAAACCCAAAGCACATCCAGCCAAGCTGCAGAGCCATACACAGACTCTGCTCAGGGAAAAAACGTGAAGTCTGTGAGGCTTCACAAAATCAGGGGCATCTTTGTACAGGGAGGACACATTTAGCTAGGAGACGGTTATGCTCCACTGAATATAATGTAGTAAACTGTTAATGACGTTTATCGTATCTTGGCTCTGGCAACTTCCTCAGTGAGTGGCTTTGCCTAGCAGAGTCCTACTGAGTCTAGAAACTAATTTCAATATTGAAAGGGTCTGTAAGCTATGTCTAGGGCAAGTGACAACCGCATGGCATATAGTTACCCAGATATGCTTTAAACTGACTAGGATGAGTATCAAAAGCCCAGAGCTTTAATGTGGATTCGTTTTTTCAGTCAGGTAAACTAGCCCACCCCTAGGCCACTGACAGGGTGCTTCTAACACCCAAAGGGGAGTGATGATTGGCATGGGCCAAAACTGGAACAGCTTCTCTGCTCACAACTAAACTTTTAGGCATGACCATGGCATGGTGAAGCTCATTACCCTATTTTAACACTACAGCTGTAGCTGTACAAACAAGTCTGAATCTAGCTTGATGTTCTTAATCCGGATGAATGCCTGCAAATTAGCACAGACATCAAAAAATCCAGAGGGTCATACTCTATTGAGACCTCCTGTTATTTCATGAGGCATTGTTATTTTATGGCAGTCGAGGCTCGCATTTTTACAAGACATAAGGCAAAAAGAAGTTGGTTTGCCAAGAATGGATGTTTTCATTACCACTCCATATATGTATCACAGATGTCTCACAAGACAAAAAGCTAAGACTGTTCTGCAGCAGCCCAGATAATTTATATTCCCCTTCCACAGCTAACTGTCCTTCCACAATTACAAAATATTTCCTTCTCCTTCCTCCTTAAAAAAAAACCAAAACAAAAAAAACAAAAAAAAAACACCCACTGATTGGGATGCTTGGTGGGATGATGGAATGTCTGTAATGCAGAAATAGGGGACTGTGTTTGCTAAAAATTGATGTGTGGAGTGTAACTTTTATGTAAGTTGTCATCTTTAAACGCTTAACAGCTGCTCCTCACACAGGATGCCCTCTTTATCTGCAGAGCGAGCACACAACAAAGCCTATGGTGCTGAAACATTTTGTGTTCTGTGATTTAGAATGTCTCTTCTCTTAGGGCAGGATATAATAAAATATTAACCCATGGATCATTAGGAAGTGTTTAGCGAGGGTGGGAAGGCAGGCAGTGATTTTGTGCTCCGTTGAGACCCTGCTACCTGGTGGCTAACAGATGCTTTCATCCTGAGATGAAATGCAGACTTAAAGTTCAAAAGTAGGTAAGGTTCAAATGTTGCCAGCTTGCATTTCTGAGACAAAACTATGGGGGTTTACTGGGACTAAAGCAGCTAATATCTTCCAAAATAATGGACACTGAAATATAGCAAAAGTACAATCCCAGTCATGGAATGATAAGCCCATTGTAGACTGAAATGATGAAAGGATCTATACAGCCTTTTATTTTAACATTTTTTCTCATGATGAGACCAGTTATGGACAAACCTTTTGTATCCTCTTTATTTTTGGTTCTATGTCATTGTTTATGGGGAATAGTATGGAGAGGTTTTATATATGATTCTGCGATACTATTGTTCTTTGGTTTGAATTTATTTGGGCCTGTTACTCATCTGTGACTAATTATATTTGTTATAATGCCATGGACATGCTGTTCTAGAAAAGCTTTTCAGTATTTTTTTTTCTTCTTTACTGTAAGCTGAATATGAATTTCCCCTATAAAATCCTAGCTAGGATGTCGTGACTTTCATTTCTCAGTATTTATTAATCACAATAATTTGCTCAGGAACCAGGAATAAAATTGCTCTCAGCTAAATATCAGATATACCCAGAAAATATAAAAGATATTACTCCAAACTGCATTGTTGTCCATGCTCCAAGTGCTGCTCTTTAATAACAGAGTATCTCAGACACAGCATGGAGGATAAGCAAGTTACAGTAAACAGATTCGTTCTTTGATAGATGTTCACCAGTAATCCCAGTTCCATCACTGATTCAAAAACCACAGGACAAGGGCAACATTAATACTGCTCCCCACTCAGAATTCTGGGCTGTTCATTTGCCTTCCATGATTTTACACAAACAGATTTGCCTTTTCAACCAAACCATAATGGTTATAGAACAGGCCAATCCTTGCAAAATCACATGACTCCAAAAGCTGGATTTTGAAGAATAACAAAAAACATTTGTCTTTTAATGATATTCTCCTTACAGTTTTATTCTTACCAATTGCCAGTTAGTCTAATTCTACATCTCTTGCTAAATACTAAAGAAAGGATGGAGAGCAAGAGAGGCAGAGTTCATCAGTCTGACCACAAAAATGTTAAGATGTCTGTGCTAAGTTAATCGTAGACATATTCCAGAGGTGATGGAAGAAGACACGGATTGGAGATTGAGCCTATTTATTTTAAACACTTATCTTAGTATGAGAAGAATTTCCCTCTGGAATTGACCAAAAAGGGAGTTTAGTTCACTATTTGAAGTACATGCATAACAGATGCATAATCTAATTAATTTAGGTGACCTTAATGCTACCCTATATGCCTTCAGCATTGCTCCCAGAAGTCATGGCATGCCTTGCAGTCTAAAAGTGTTCTGGGAAAACACCAACCCTTGCAAAAGGCCAGAGCAGAAACCACACATGAAAGAGTGCTTCTAAATAGCATTGAAGTGGGGCATAAACAATGTGCATCCTCTGTGGAAGGATTAATTCTGCCGTCCCATTACTGTCCTGCTCCTGAACTTGGCATGTTGCAGTCCTCTGGAATCTGATAAAGGGGGTAAAATATTTCATTTATTAATTTAGTTCTTATAACATGCAAGGTCATCTTAAAAAGCGCCAAAATCCCATGGAGCAGTACTAGAAGGGTACTAGAAGTACTAGAAGTACTAGTATATCCAAGATGGAGAACCTCTAAGACTGCATATTTATTTTCTAACCTGTGCAAGTAATTCCCACTTGCAGTACATATACATACCAGTATCTTCGGAAAGTAGAAACGTACTGAAAATTTGCTGAGGATCTTCACTTCCATCTTCACCACAAGCTGCCCCTGGCCTGATGTTGAGATATAATTAGAACATATGCTTGCTTTCGTCACACCAAGCCAAGCCACAACAATGTGCAGTAATGGGTACTTCTGTTGTTATTATTACTGTGGGGCAGACAGGATCTAGCTCAGAAGCACCACGGTTAAAGAGTACAACCCTAATTGCCTTGAAATTGGGTCTAGAGGGAGTAGTTTCCTGTCTAAGCCTGCTATGCTAATTATAGTCCTACAAAATGAACATGAACTTTGACCCATGTTTGCAGACATAGCTTGAAGACAGCCCTTGGCCTGGCTCCAAGATCAGCCTCCAGATGGGTGGGTCCTGGCACTCAGGAATCACCACAAAAGCAGATCCTCCTTGTGTACATTGAAAGAGGTGAAAAAGTGCTGGCTGAACAAAGAATTCCTCAACAAAATCTCTAATGCAAACAGGGTGGGTGGAAATTCACAAAGAGTAAAGATGGCAGATGGACCTTGTGAAAGTATGTTTGTCTAAGCACAGCTTGGAACATAAAGATTGTTTTATAATTAAGATAAGGTATTGATGGGAATCCAAGTTCAAACTCTTGTCTCGTGTAGATACTTGTTTCAAATTTTTCATCAAGACACTGATTCAATCCTTCAGAGCTAATAAAGACATTTGAAGAAATAGGTGCCAGGTCCGCTTCTCTCTGAAAGATGGAGAACTTGTATACATCTTGTTTTTTGCATGAGTCGCTCCCCCTAAAGTCTTGTGACCATATGAAGAATAGTTAAAATATGTAGAGATAGCTATACACTTCCCATTTATAACTTGTAAGCAGAGACTGTCATAACACTCTAGGCTCTGAAATAAAGAAAAAGTATGAGTATTAATTTAGAGAAGTCATTTAATTGTGTCAACAGTTTAATTGCCTGGGGATATTTCAGCAGTAAGAAAGTCAGCTGAACCTTCTTGGATCCTTGGTAATTATCAGGCACCCTCAAACTGTAGTTTAGTTGATGTTTTAGATCCTATAACTTAGATTCCACATTTGAAATACAAAAGGGAATTATGTTGTTCAAAAAATTTGAACATAAAAATAATATCCTAGAGGGTATGAATGTATAAAGAGGGTGTACATTTGGTGCCTGTCAATCCATAAGAAATCTGTCTGTCATTTAGGTCAGCAGTAATATATAAATTCACTGGACGTATCCCATAAACAAGCAGAGAGATAGGCTAATAAATGTATAAAATACTGATCTTCTGATCCTTCCTCTAATGTACTCATAGCTTACATCACCTCCTGTCATGTCAGCCCTGGCTCTGAGATTAAATGTTTCGATGTGGTTGGTGATAACCCTGTATTGCTATAGTGACAAAGGCAGCTAGTCTGCTTATGTGCTCCTTTGCATAGCTAAACACTTGAAGGGAAATGCTTCTCAGCAGGAGAACACTACTGTGGTATACTGAAACGCAGGCCCATCCCGCTGAAAGAAGGTGTATGACTTGGGGCTATGTCTTGTGCTGGCCTAGGATGATTTTTTCCATACTTTTTTTCTTGTAAAATCTGGCAATCCAACCTGCTCTGCATCCCTTCCTGCTTACAAGGTTATCCCAGGTATTTAAATTTCATGGAC
Organism: Athene cunicularia; assembly: GCF_003259725.1. Lineage (NCBI taxonomy): Eukaryota > Metazoa > Chordata > Aves > Strigiformes > Strigidae > Athene > Athene cunicularia. Next base: position 145,493,838 of record NW_020799095.1, on the reverse strand, counting down.
ATTTGGCTGAGATAAGACAAGCCTAGAAGACAAGGTACATTTGAGACACTCGGGTGAAACATCTCCATTTTTTTAGATTAAAATTCCAGGAGCTAAGGCTGACCTATGTCAGGTGTCAGATTATTAGGTCTGAATTTAGTAAAATAAATCCCTCCACAGGTATTGTGTCTCAGAGTGATTTCTCATCGTGCCTGAAACACAGACAACCCTTTCAGAAATCAATGGTACCACTGTCAGGTGGTAAGACATGTAAATCCAGAAAATAGGGCAAATAACGAAAACTATCCTCAGAAAGTTCCCCCTGAAAAAAAAAATCAGTGCAGCAGAGAAATCATCACTGGAATTGTTCACAAGTATCTCGGGGAATGGAAGGATTTTATAGAGGAGTATTCCTTTACGAAAGAGAACAGGTCAATTCATCCACTACAGGCACCCACAAATCCCACTTAATTTTCTTTCTAATATCGGCAGTGTCTTGCACAAGGCACTGTAATCAAGGTTGAGTGGTTAGACATTGAGTATTAAGGAAAGTAGGCTTTTTGTTAAGAAATTTTGCAAAGGCATCCCATTTCAAATGTGTTGTTCGGCCTCCTAAGTACATCTAAAATGGCTACAACTCATGTAGGATCATGCATTATTGATTATTTGATTCCAGTCAGAAGTAATGAATGGAATGTGCTAAACTAAAATGAGATTCAGCCCCAAAATTCTTCAGCTGTTAGTAGGTCTGATCATTTTGTCAGCAACCTCCAAAAGGTAATTGTTATTCAGTTCCAAAATTCCAAGCGCCAACAAAGTTTGAGCATTATTTATCAATATACTGTATTAAATACATCTGATGGTGGCACAATAATTTGAAAAATATTGCAGCCAGGACAGGATTACTAGTGTCTCGTCTGTTACTACAGGTAACTGGGTAGAGTAGTCAACACTAGTGATGTGATGACAAGGGGAAACATCTAGAAGTGAATCTCTTTTTTAGTAAAAGGCTCTCTGAACTTGGCTGTGTAAAAATTGGAGAAGATGGAATGTTTATATTCCAGGTTTCCAGGTTATGTTAGTCACACTGAAGTTAATAACACTTAAAATCAAAATGCTTTCCTGAAAAAATACAAATTTGTCTTAGGTAAAAATGATATATTTTTCATTGATGCAGGCACTGAACATAATCAAGAATAAGTCTGTGTTTATCACATGAGAAGCTCACAAAGTCTCGAGTACCTGCATTTTCTGGGTTAGGGAATAAAAAGATCATATGGCCATAGACAAAGTGGAATTTCCATCACAGCAGAGCAGAAACCCATGTTTTCTCATCCCAACATGAAAAAAATGAACACTTGCCTTGGAAGTATGAAACTGTGGTTGAATTTCCAAGAAAGCTTAGCAGTTGTGATTGAGCCAAATGCCTCAAGCCAGGAATCCTGGTGTGTGCACATTAGAGGAGTGTTTGGGATGCTTGTGGCAAGGAATGTCTTCAGGCTCAGAGAGGTCAGAGGGGCTGCTCAGAGAGCGGGGAAGGCTACTATGCTGGTGCAAACAATGTGGAACTGGGTCTCTTGCCAAAGGGACTGACTACAGAATAAACCAGAGATTAACATTTTACTATACAAAACAAGACCTCCTTGACATTTCAATGCATTCAGAAGTGACTGATGTTGATGAGCTCTAGTCAGTAGTCAGGCAATCAGGAATCCCAGGAAAGAGCATTCTGAAGGCCTCAAAACTGAAAGATGATTGTGAAATTAAAACTGATCTTTAAGAAAAAGCCTAGGTCAGATATGTATCTTTCAGCTGTCTTTTCTTTAATCCTATGTCCTTTCCTTAGCTCCTTCTCTCAGACAGACACTCAAGACACAGCCATGAATATGGTTCAAAGGAAAAAATAACTCTTCATATTAAAACAAAACAAAACAAAACAAAACAACTAAGAGAAAACACCAAACCCTAATAAACCTGTCACTTTAAATTTTTATTCAAAATGTATTGAAAGCTCTGTCTGGAGGATGGATGAAGGAAGAAGTGGAGATAGGTAAACGTGTTGACTGACATGTGACAGTCCTTCCAGCAGATGGGACTGTTCGGATTTCATTTTGATGGTTCACCCCAGGAGAAAGGCAGTCTGAACTGGGAAGTCCCCTGCTCACACTGGCATTTTAGGATCTCAGTGTGGGATTCCTCTGGTTACATTGGGCTGTCTCACAGGAATCCCTTAATAGATGTTAAACAGTCAGTAGACTTTTAGACATGAAACAGCTGATCCATGAGGTGCATCAGCTCTGGGAGAAGCCCTTCGACCGTGCCCTACACCACTCCAGCAGACGAATGTCCATCTGGAGGCACATCCTCCGCCAACACCTGCAGGTGGTCATTTCCTCCACAAGGCTCCAGAAAAGCCTACTCCCAACCTTTTGTAATTTTCAGGGAAAAAAAGAGAGATATTATTAGCAAGTCTTAGAAAATGGAGTCATTTTCTGGAGTTACTCACTTCTTTCCATTATCTACAGTGGCTGCACTTGTATTAGTGAACTAAAAAAATCTGGGACCACACTCTGGGGCTGAGTGGATATATGATGTGTCTGTGCCCAGGCACTGGCAGGGGGATGCAGGGCTGTTTTGCCAATTATCAGCCCTAGCATAAAGGTGAACCAATACCCAAATTGTATTTGATACAAAAGGTTCAGTACACAGGTGAGCGCTGGGGGTACAAACAAGTCAATCAGATTATACATAATCAACATCAATCCCACTGACCCCAACAACACCACCACATGACCAACAGTGGGTGGAATAAATGGTGCAATGCAGTCTGCCATAGAAGGGACAGGAGACAACCAGGTCAACAAGCCAAACTCATAAAACCAAGGAAGCCACACACTGAATCCCTACACAGCCCACACTTACAAAGGCCAGACCTGACTGGAGCCCAGTCCCAGGGAGGCAGGAGGTCCTTCCCCAACAGGGAACTCTGCACAGGGCACCCACCTCACACACAGACACTGCCCTGCCTGCAAGGGGTCCCAGCTGTTATCCCTCAGTGGACACCTGACCTGGGGTTACTCACTGCAGAGCCCTGGGGCTCACTGACCCAATGGCTCTGTCTGCAAGGCCGCCCCACCCTGGAGGGAAGCTTAAAGGGAAACTCACCCCCTTTTGGGAAGGGCTGTGGGAATCACCCACATGTCAACCTTAGTTTGGGGCTTGGGGTTGAAACCCCAGCATTTCAGGGGCGGTCTCTAGCGGCCCCAGCCAGGACACAGCTGAGCCCCTCAGCCGAGCTGGGTGCGCCCGGGGGAAATCAGGTTGGAGCAAGGGCCAAAGGCGGCCCAGGCAGAGGAGGGGGAAGCCGAGGAGGGAGCAGCAGCAGAGGGACCCCGAGGCCGGAGGAGGAGGAGGGCAGGAGGTGCTGCAGGCCCGGCGCAGGGATCCCCTGCAGCCCTGGAGAGACCCCGCGGGAGCAGAGACCCAGCAACATCTGTAATGTTTTCTCTCGATCTGACTCAGAAAAAAAAATATTTGGCCATCATTTTTTCTTATTTTCACACCATTGATAGAGAGAAAAGTGTCAAGTTCCTAAATGTCACACGACTGTTAAACTTTGTAGTCATTAGGAGCTGCAAGTAGACAAAAGGATTTTTCCTTCTCTTCCCCCACATCCTCCTCTCCTGGGTGTTTACAAGGGGACTGGGACCAGATCCTGCTGGTCCTTCATCTGTGATGGTACGTGGTGCTGAGTGTGCTGGATCTCCCCTTGTCCCACCTCACTCCGCACCAGTATGAGAATTCCTACCCTGATGCGTCTTCTGTGCAAGACAGGCAATTGCTCCTGTGTTTCCTTCATTGTGACCATCACTTCACATCATCCTCCTTTTCAGAACGATTAGTTCTAAGGGATGATAAACAATATCAGGGAACACAAAAAGAGGCAACAGAAATAGTTTTGTCAGGATAAAATATTTCAAAACACTCAGTGGATGAAAGTTAGAAATAATTAAAGTCATCCAGACATTTGGAGCAGTTGTGAAACACCTGGCCCCAGATTGTCTGTGATTTCTTGCAGGATGATAAAATAATGAGGACCCTTGAAGAGCTTGAAAAAGCAAATGATTCAGGGAGCCTTGTTTGCTGTGCAGGCGCTTGGGGTTTTTTTGTTTGTTTGGGTTTTTTTTCCAGTTATTTAAGGAGAAAAATGAAATTTGCATTTTCTATTGTGTTTGCTGTACTTTGGAACCAAACAGAGAAAATATTCTTCTATTTCAGATTAACAGTCTGAAGACTGAAAATCTGTGCTTTGGCCTTCATGGTGGAAGTGTGACTGGAGCCTCTACAACAAATCTCAAATGGCCAAAGATTTATGGAAGAAGGTATACATTCCTATATCTTTCATCTTTTTTCTCTTTTCTGCCTTTTGTTCAGTAGTTTGTTCTATCAACACTTTAATTTTCTTCATTGAGAAACAACCTTTAATCCCAAAGGACCCCTGAATGGTAGCCTGAGGCTTTTCAGAGCTTTAAATATTTGGATTCTTTAAACAGAGAAGAAAAATTAAAGAAAAATTCAGCTCTTCATCTGAAGGCTGTGTCTGACTCACCAGCTACTGGACAGCAATCTGGAAAGTTTTAAACTCTCCTGACAGTTTTGGCCATTAATAACTGAGATGATACATGCTTTTCTGAGACTGCCAAGAACCTCATCTGCCACAGGCTTTAGTCAGGACTCTGTAGATTATTTTTGTGTCACTTAATGCTTCTTCACTGTGAGGGTGGTGAGACAGTGGCACAGGTTGCCCAGAGAAGCTGTGACTGCCCCCTCCCTGGCAGTGTTCAAGGCCAGGTTGGACGGGGCTTTGGGCAACCTGGGCTAGTGGAAGGTGTCCCTGCCCATGGCAGGGGGTTGGGACTAGATGGTCTTTAAGGTTCCCTTCCAAACCCAAACCATTTGAAGATTCTGTGATTCTGCAAAGGACATTTCAGTTAATAAAGTTGTTCACAAGAAGACCCTAAAAAGTAATGGAGAAAAATCAGCAGGTGTCTGTGGAGGGATGCCTGGATCCACAGCCCTTATCAGCTCAACCCAGAACTGTTGCAGAGCCTCCCAGGTCCTTTGCTGGGATTGTGCTGGGTATCAATCCATCTCTGTCACCTGCAATTTCTGTAGCCATAAGCAAGCAGAGTGGTGCTGTCTAGAAGAATGAAAAATCTGCTACTGCAAAGTGCTTTTAAAGTTTCCCTTTAGCTACCAATGGTGCTCTGTGTTTTGGGAATTTAAGATAAGAGCTCTTGTTGTAGTTCTCAGCATCTGCAAGTTATCTGTCTGCAGGCATTGTCCCAGAGCTGTAATGAAAAATAACATCCCTCACATGCCACTAATTCTGCAGGTTCAGATTACAGCCAAAGAAATAGTGTCCAGTGAAAACTGCAGCGACTGGGGAAACAATTATATATGAGTAAATTTGATGTTCTCACATTATGAAAGATGTACAGATGATGATACACAAGAGAAGGCCTGCAGAGTGTTATTGAACTGGTAGCTATGCATCTAAAAGTGGTGTAAAAACTTCATTAGTCATGGGGACCAGTTTACTCTGTATGTTAGAAGGTTGAGAAGATTTGTGTGCATGCATGTATATTTAAAATGTACTTTCTCCTAATAGAGGCTATCACACTGTTCCTGCCCATGATTTGCTGAAAATGTTCTGTCTTTGGCTTTTGTTTAAAAGTTACTGGCAAGTGTCAGGAAGCATGCACTCCAGTTGCACATCACATTTGAAGGGAAACTTAGCAAATAGCTAATTATTTATATCTTCCTGTGTAACTGTAGCAATATTTCAGTTGCACTGGGTCTCTGGCTTGGCTGTATAAGGCACACCCCTGGAGGGAGGCTGGCACTGACAGAGGAAGCCACCGTCCTGCTGGGCACGGCTGTGTTGATCTGAGCACCCTGGTTAACCCTAACCCTGCGCCTCCTCCTCCTCCCCAGCACCACCAGCTGATGCTGTGACCAGTACCCCACTCATTCTCTGCATGTGGACATCTGTCCCCCTCTCACTGTCCCTGTGGATCTCTGGTCCTTCCTCTGGCAAGAAGTGAACACCCAAATTAGTTATCAAATAACATGATCTGGTATTTGATGCTTTTACCTCTTGCCCTGGTTCTGTCCGCACTGCAGCCCACAGGGTAGCGGGGGTTTGTAGTTATGCCCCAGTTAGTTCTAAACTAGCCATGGGCCAGGCTCAGCCCTGCATCATCCCTCCCTCCCAACTTTTTAAGGCTGGGACTTGGTGGCCTTGAAGTGCCAGCATGTTTGTCTTGACCCTCCCTGTCCACTCCTCTCATCAGGGAAGACTTTGACATGAAGTCAGAGAGATCTTTGCTGTGGATTTCAGTGGGAGCAGACCTCAGCTCTGTTTGACCCTGTATTTTCTTTCTAAGTACTCAACAGAACTTCAGGCTGCTTCCAGGGCCAGACACTTTCTTGGCCAGTTGCAATAAACCTTCCTGATCTGGCTGTGGTACAAGTGGTCAGAATTTCACTCGGATGAATTGTTTTCAAACAACGTCTCCAATGTATTGGGCAAAACAAAGCTTTTCTTTTGATGTCAGCTGTGATGCAGGTTTTTTTATCTCAGCAGACTTTCATTCGCACACCTATTTACTGTGGTGGATAAGTGAAAATGATGAGTTGGAATTAATCATGTTGTGTCTCAGGCACCACTGCAGTGCAGTTTTAATTTATTTCCCCCCCTATATTATTACCATTAGATTTTATCTAGTGCCCTTAAATGTTGCTCTCTGGGGCTGTGAATCAGCTGCTTTCTGCAGAGCTCCATTCTTTTAATTAGTACTAAACTGACTCCTCAAGCACATTTTAACAGGATAAACACTGTATTAATTTGTTTTGGTTTGGTTTTATTCTCTATTTGTCTATTCAAAGTCACTATAAACTGTGAAGTAAATTTCATGAGAAATGGAAGTGGAATAGCTCCAAGTTCCCCACAGCAGCAGCACAATGAGAAGCAACAGTGCAACTGCAAAGTGCAGTGGGTAAAAAATTTCTGTTAGGCTTTGCTGCTGCTACGGACAGCATCACAGCAGAGAAGCCAAAATGAGCAGACACTGGATTCCTCACTAAGTGCCAGTCACCTGGGGAGAAGAGAGATACCTTGCTGGGACTTTGCAGTGCACCCCAGCTGCTGTCTTTGTATCAGAGGTTCAGCTTGAAGGTGGGGGAGAAGAGTTGAGTGAGATAAATATGGGCAGTGTGAAAAAATGGGATATAGTGGAGAAAAATAATTAGGGGTTAAAGAGAACAGAAAAAGCAGCTGCAGAGGGGAGGAGGAAGGGGGGTGGGGGGCAGGAAAGAGACTGTGTACTGGAAAGCTAAGCCTCAGCAGGCCAAGGAAGGGCTGCAGATACAGAGCAGGACTCTTCCAGGCCAGCATTTCCTGTTGGCTCAGGGGCTGTGATGAAACCAATATCATTTGGGGAACGTGGATTTCTTGAAACATTTCTGTACTAGCAAAAGCAGCACTATTATAGATAAAAAGGTTCTTTTTCTTTGGAATCTCATGAGCAATAGGAGTTGTTCTTCACTCATACAAGCTAATTTGTGTAGAAGAGTCTGTCTGGACCAACTACCCCAGTTCGTGTCCTCACAAACCTTTTCTAACATAAACTTGACCTATGGCAGCATCAAGAGCAGAGGGGGAATGTGGTTCTCCTCTAAATTATCTTTTCATGAGAGTAATTTCTTGCATTGTTATACCTTAAAATCTACCTGGCTTTCCACCCTACCCACCTCCTGTGGCCTTCCTGAGATGACAGAAAAAGAGTCAAGCAAATGATGAAAGAAGACAAGGTAGGCATGTCTGGGGACTTCCAGCTGTCCCAGCCAGGCCTGCATTTGAACTGGTATGCTACAGAACTGTAAGCATGACTGCTGAAATTCAAGAGCCTACTGGAAAGCTGGAAGAGGTTCTTAACATCTGTGACTTAGGCTAGTTATACCAGGTCTTTATTGTACTTATCTGGCTGTAAAGTGGGAATAATAAAAAAATCCCCTCTTTTCAGGCAAGAAAAAGAAGTAAATGCCTCATATTGTAAACATTTAATAGAAAAGATGATAGAATTGTGTTTGTTTGTGAAAAATGGAGAAATATCCTATAGAGACAAGTTCTGAAGATACAGAACACTCACCTTCTCTCAAGGTCTGCTGTTGGGAATTAAAAGGAGTAGCTGCTCTTGAGCATCATGTTGCACAACCTCTAGTGGGACACGCTGTGTATGTAAGCACCATATTAACTGAATTTGAAGTGATGACCATCAGCCAAGGAGGACCATGAAATTTAGCAGGTAGTGAGGATGACAGGAGCAGAGGTGTAACCAAAGGAAGTGAACCATTGACACCAGCCTTGAGTCACTGACAGGTTCATGCAAAGGGGAACATGGGATCCCTCACCAGATCCACCCTGGCCAGCCATGGGGAACTGCATGCACTGGTGAGCAATGAGAATAGTAAGATGGAAGGTGAATTTCACCCTGAAGAAAAGGTTGTGGATTAAAGTAGTAGATTAGATTTGTATGGGCAGATCCCAAGCACCTCATCCATGGGATTCACCCTCAAACTTTAGCTTTCTAGTCTTCCATGTGGATTCATTGAGCTCCAGCCTGTGACACAATGTTCTCACTGAGGGCTAAGCGTAGGCCAAGAGGTCTATTTTTAACATGCTAAAATATTCCAGAAAGGTGAAAAAAGGGTATAAATCTGGAACTGGATTCCAGGGTGGAGGGTTGAGAGGTTTTTTTTGGTGAAAAATAGCTTCTCAGAGAAAAGTGTTCCTTTTGAACCATTTGTGGCATCTTGGCAAAGGAGTAACTCATTCCCTCATAAACACAGTCACCACTCTGAGTGCAATGGGTGTAAATCAGTGCAGCTTGCAGTCTCTGGCTCTGCTGGCATTTTTGACTTCAGCTGAAAGGCAGGCCCATGGCTTCTGATAGAAGGATCACTGCCAAATTTAAGAGCTTCAGTCCTTGTTCAGGCATTTACTACCAGGCACGGAAGGAGTGCAAACTGCCATATAAGTGATCTGAAGCAAATACATCTGTCAGAGTTTGACTTCTCTCTCTGCCTGTCAGCCCTCTGCTGCCTTTGAAATCAGTCAGGCTTGTGACTGTATGTTTGACTAGCTTGGCTGAGTCAGAAACAATTTGCCAGGCTCATCCTTTACCTAGGTCCATGGGAGCCTGTCTCCTGAGAGCACTCATCCCTGAGAATTCCCACAGGGAGGCATGCACCCCTTGTGTCCTGATGTCCAAGGTGTTCAGCCTTCATCTCACAGCACAAGTCTTGACACCTCAGGAGGCTGTAACAATAACTGTGAAAAAACAGAGTATTAGAGTCAGAGAAACCAGGCCATCAGCCACAACTCTGGCTAGTCTTGAAAATCTTATTTCATGCCCACATCTGATATACTATTTACCTACAAGAATTAAGGATAGGATAATGGGTGTAGTAATATGCTTAGTTCCTAAGGTGCTAAATTAGGTGCCTAAATAACTTTGTGAATTTGGACCAAATTGGAAGATGGCATAGGCCTCTCTTCAGCACATTTTGGGAAGTCACTGCCTCATTTCTGGGTGCCTTATACTCCCACAGACCCTCCCTGGCAAGGGAGAGTCAGTCAAGGGCACCCTTCCCCTGATGTAAGCATTGCTGGAAACACCTCTACTACTACTGAGCAAAGTGCTGTTGGTCACCACCCCAGACTGATCTACACCCCATGTGATAGGATCTGAGTCATGTAACTGCTGTACGCTACCCCTGCTACAAGTTAGGATTCTGAACGAGAAACACTTATTTGGAGTTATTTTGCGCTTTAGGCTGGGTGGAGATGCTGAACGTAATGATGCTGCTTTGGCCTATTCCTTTGATGAACCAGTCATTCAGTGTGTGAGTTATTTCACTGTCTTTTAGCTGAATATGAGCTTTACTTCAATCTCCCATCTACCAGCATCCCACATGATCCAATCAAACCCTAGGTACTTCAAATCCCCATCACACGCTGCATATCTGAGGTCACATCCCTCTGGTCAGTGAGCTGCCAGCCTTCCTACTCTAATAGTATCTCATCTCCACCTGGCTGTCTGTGGTCCTCTGAAACTCTGCTCTGCACTGCCAAATACAGCAATACCTGCATGCAGGTCTCAATTCATCATGATGCTGCAGAACTGTACCTTGACCTACTATCTTGATCCATTCTGCTTCATTTCAGGTTTCTTAAGGTCAGTGTTTGCCCTTGGGAAAAACTGTAAGGGCTGTGCTAGACGCAAGGTAAAAGCCTGCTGAAGGCAGGGCCTACCACTCTGCCATGGCTGAGCTGTGACACTTTTGGTAGTTGCAGAGTTGGGTAGTCAACACCCAGCCATTCACATTTCTCTTGCCACTCCAAAGATCAGCCTTTAATTCAAACGTATTCACTGTGTTTTATGATACAAGTACTGAGCAAGATCTTCAGAGCCTGCTCTACCTAGATATCCTGTTCTTAGGGTACCTAGCCCAAATCTTTTAAACAAAAGACTTTTCACTGAAAATTCATCCTTCTAGTATTTAAAATTGATGTATTTGAGCAATTGTGATTGCATAATGTAATTCTTTTTATGAGAGGCTTAAAATCAAAACCATAGCCTTCCTGATGGTTTCTTGGTGTTTTCCTGATCATATTTTTCTTCTCTTCCCCCCCCCCCCA
>NW_020799095.1:145479360-145483044 GCF_003259725.1 Athene cunicularia | reverse complement strand
TTTCCTTTTTTTTTTTTTTTTTGTCTGAATTTTTGACCAGTTTTCAGTTTTGGTCTTTCAGCCCAGAAGGACTCCATTTGCTTTGCTGTGGAAAGACAATTCGACTTTACACACTCTCTGCACATGTTGTGTCAATCTGTGGGAGCTGAACTGAGAAGAAACAGCAAGCCTCTTTGCTCTTGAGCTTGGGCTCTCATTTCACGTAAACTGCCTGACACCTGCAGAGCAGATCACTACTTTCAGTGGTATGTATAAAGCACTGCTGTAAACTGATTGTGACTTCACTGACTTTTTTTATATTATGGTTGTAAAATAGGGATATATGGTTCCCTGTATAGGTATGCATTACCTCTGTGTGTGAGACAGTACATATATGCTAACAATGGTCATGAACAGTGCTACCTGCCCCTTAAAACTGACCAGCTATTCAGGTGAAACAAAAATAATAGGCAAAATTTTTTTATCGCTCTTGCTAAAACTCTCAATTTTCACCAGGGAAGCTAAGCGAAAAACTAACTTCTCCCTTCACAAGGCAATGAACTGCTGCCAATTGCAATGGTGCTTTTCAGCGTGGACATCCGCTCATTATGAAAGGGCCAAGACTCCTAAATGAGCACTGACCATTGCACAGATGTTGGGTGGGGTTTCCACAGCCATAATGGGAACCGGGCATCCGAATTCCCTACAGGTTAGTGGGATCTGACTTACAGAATTCCTTAGTCAGCTTTAAAAACCAGCTGTAATGTTTAAAAATATCCAGTCCCATCTGACTTTGATACAGTGGCCTACAAGATACTATCAGTTTTGTTGGCTTTTGCTTACTAGACCCTCTATAGAGTGATTATGTAGGAAGCAGCCAAGATAAACTACTGAGACATTGTTTCTCATACCCTGATAGAAGAATATATGAGGAATAACAACAGTAAGGAAAGGGAGTTCTTAAGAATTACAAAACAACAGCTTTTGTAATGACTCAAAATCTGCGCTATGAAACGTGGCATTTTCCACACCCAATCATACAGTCAGCCTCCTGAAGAGTGAGTAAATTTGACAGGAATCCTGATGCAAAACTGCCTTAATTCTCTTTGACGGCACATCAGCTCTCAGCTGAAGTTCGCTGAGTTTCAGTCACTGCTGGAATCAAAGGGTGTTTCTTCATCAGCTGGACCAAAGGCCACGCTAGAGGATTCACATCTGCAGGGGCAGGAACTAGTGACCTCTCAGCTTTGGGCCAGATCAACATCATGGAAATAGAAAAAGTTGAAAGTACTGACTATCACCCTTCCTATTAAGTAAATTCTCTCAACACCTGAAACGTATATAAAATCCCTGCTAGGCCGGTGTATATGTTTCAAAGGCCAAATGAAAACCATGTGGAGGATCTTGGGCTTTGTGATCATGTTTATTTTTTTAGCTTCATACAGGGAGGAACAACGGTCCATAAATCTATAATTACTACTACTATATAAGCCACTGCTATATACTGTAGCTGGAGCTTTTCATATACTACAGAGCATTGGCTGTGATTCTTCTGTACTGAAAGACTGAGTCGTTAAATTTAGCCAAGAGAATTATATGATGTGGGTCCCTGCAACTGCAGGAAAACAACTGTGATGTTCCAGCTGTATGTGTCGAGTACTCATGAAAACAATTAACATTCCAACATTGCCATTTAGTCAGTTGTTTTCTTTTCAGCTTTGCATGGTAGAATCTTTTTAATACTCTACATTTTTTTTTGTTGGCTAATATATTTGTGCAAAAGAATCACACAAAATGGTATAAGTTAGATATTCAAGCCTTAAAATGTAACATATCTCGGGTTCCATATACAGAAGGGTTCTGATGGCTTGTTGTTCAAAACTTTCAGATTAAATAATTTAATTGGCATTAACTTGGTTTGTCTGTGTGTGTTCATAAGGAATTTTCAAAGGATGCTTTACTTCTTTTAATAAATTAGAGCTACTTCCAGTAGGAGGGAGGAAAGCATGGCTCTAGTCTGCGTGCTTCTATGTATTGTTTCATTACCAGATCACTGAAGTCTTTGGTATTTCAGCTTAAAGCACAATGACCTAAATAGTCTGAGAATGTATTTTTCTTGCTAAGTAATGTATGTGGGAGCAGGCTTGGCCTCTCAGTATCACTAAGGCTGAAGTCTCCTGACCTCTCTTTTGGTCAGTCCACATGTAGGCTTTTCTAATTAAATCTCCTTATTGGATTTGACTGGACTATTTCTAACAGTGTGTTCTCCATAAGGAAGGGTAGTAAAGTCAGGAAAATGACCAGATTTATAGCCAAAGACTGGATCACTTGTACCGCTGCAAAAGTCACTTTAGATTTCAATGATGTTTGAGTTTAAGGACCCGGGATGGAAGATGGGTGAAATATGGGATTGGATTAACACATGGGATCACGAGACTGCATTTGTCCGAGTCAAAATGCGTCTTGGCAGAAGCAAGTCAAAAGAGATATGGAGTATGAACAGGACTAGCATAAGGGAAGAAGTGAGTGTAGAGAACTGGGGACGAGTACTGATTATTAAAGGAGGAAACAGATAGTCGGCTATAGAAAGAACGTGGGGGCTTCTGGGAAACCCAGAGAGAGACAGAACAGTCTAAAGGGCTGTTCAGTGCCATAGGGTGAGTTTAGGGCAGTCAGTCACTAATGAAATAAAGATGTTTTACAAAACCTCCATATTTGAAAAGGTTCTTTTACCAAAATAACAGTTAAACTGATTACCTCGGGAGGGGTGACCTAAAAACCTGGTCATACCTACCTACCTACCAAGCCTACCAGATGGCCAAGAGTAGGATTGCAATTAGGAGGCTACAAGGCTGAGCTGCTGAGTTCCTAGCTCAAAATTAAAACCTTTTCTCAAATTACATAGGCATATCTGGGCTCAAGGTGGAACTGAATAGCGAGTGGGGAAAGACTATATATTTAAATTTCACTAACATGAGTCAATACTGAAGCCTTTTAAAGCTGTCCTCTGTTTATCAGCTCCATGTGCAGCAGAGTAATACTAATGTTGCTGTGTATAACTATTAGTTCTCAGAGCTATTTACTTTTGTGTTATATTTTATGCTTGATGATATTGTGATGCAGAAGACCACATTCACAGTATTATGAAAGGAACCCTGATAAGCTGAGCATTTCCTGTTGGAGTTACTGAATTTATTGGAGGTGCTTGGCTTTTTTCTTAGGATTTGATGGTTGAGAAGCCAATTGAGATGAATTACTTTTCGGGAAGCTGGCCTGTTTGAAATGACACTACCAAAGTTGGTATACACAGGAGGGAAAAAAAAAAATCTTAATTTGCATTTTTATTTGTAAATATTCATCTGTGTAAAATAATAATTAAAAGCATATGTTTATAGTTTGCTAGGATTTAAATTATTTAGGTATTATATTTAGCATTCTAGTCTTCATACAATAGCTTTTAAACATCTCTTTAACAGGAGCTATGGGATATTGGGTTGATTCAAGGATTAAACCACCACGGCCATCAAAACTGTTAGTCTAGTGGCCCATTTTTCCCCAAAGTGAGACTCAGCGTAACAATAAAGCCTGGCATATGGCTATACCAAACCCATTCTCCACAAACAATAGCCCATTGAACATCAGAATTTCACGGGGATTTGTCTTGTGTTCTGGATAATTTTATTTTTTTTTTTTTTTTTTTTTTTT
>NW_020799095.1:145423743-145479310 GCF_003259725.1 Athene cunicularia | reverse complement strand
TTTTTTTTTTTTTTTTTTTTTTTTTTTTTAATACAGTGCAGAAGCAAAGACTGTTGGCTGGGAGAAGATGCCTCAATGTTATGATTCAAAGATAGGAAGACCAGTATAGAAAGTGACCTAAAATAGTTTAGATGACTTACAATGCATTTGTTTAATGGATAAAGAAGAACTTTTCACATTTGCTGAAAATTTATGTATATATACAAATATATATATAATAATAAAGATTCACAGGACTATTAGGGTCAAGCCAAGGAGGACCAGGATGCTGATGTTGTGGAAATTAGGTGATAGAACTAGAGGAACACACATTTCTTTAACCCAACTCACTATTAAATGAATATGAAATACTGTAGCTCAGCTTTGGGTCTTCCCAGGGCTGGAGATATGCACATGACTGTCTGCATATGTGGCCATATTTAAAATCATACCTGTTATTAAATAAGAAGTTTTGGTGGAGTGCATTAAGTTTTAAATATTAGACACTGATTTCCAAGAGCAGTCTCAAAATAGGAAAAAGTAAACCCAGTCTTGGCCAGGGAATCAGAACTGCTGTATCTATAGTTACTTCAAGGAAAGCATCCTCTGTCAGGCTGTAAGATCTGGGCTTTATAAAAAGTTCTTAAATATTGTCTTTTTTTCATTACTAGTTAGCCAGCATAGGTAAAGATAATGACGAAAAACACAGTTTGATTTCTCCATCTTTGCTTTTTTATATTTAATCTGTTAACAAGCTTCTTGATTCTTGTTTATTGAACAGGGTATAAGAAGTATGAGTGTTGCACACTTTTTCTTTTAGCTAAGTAAAATCTTTTTAAACCTGGATACATGGCAGACATCAGTAATTGTTCATGCATTGGCAAAGGTCCCAAGCAGCAAACAAAATGTTATGAGTTGTTTTATTAAATAATTTCAACACTGCACAAGAAATTTAAGTCCTACTGAAATCAATGGAAATTTTCCTATTAGTTTCAGGGCAACCTTGGTTTCACTTTTTGTTCTCAGGTATCATGAACACGTGTGTGATATACTGTCGATTGAGGTTTATCTGTTGCCAAATGATCCTAGCAGTGAATTAACAACCTAAGCCAAACTACTTACAGAGCCATTATCGATACCCTATGATGCACTTTTCTTTATGATTCCAAAACTGTTCTGTATCTCGTTTTCTCCTTACAAAAGATGAATGTTCCAAGGACAGCATATTCTAAGCTTTAATTGACATACGTTTTGTATTATCTCTGCTGTGTGTTGTATTTTACCCAAATGGTCTTATACATATTTTCACAGGTGATCATGAGCTGAATATAGCATGTGCATGTGCCTGAGTTCATGTGAACACACTCAGTGCATACTCTTGATTCCTTTCTTGTGTTGTTCTTCCTGGATCTAACCCCTTCCCATTTTGAAGATTTTTAATTTTCTCCAAAATTCCAAACTAGGCTCCCATTCCTATCAGTAGCTTGTGATAGGATGAGTAATAGAAAAGAACAAGTCAGATACAACATCTAGCAAATTTGAGCCTCGTCATCTGAGGGACTTCTCAGAGTTTCAATGTACATCCTTTTCTGACTGGTGGTATTTGGGTAGTTGCAAGAAATAAAGTCCAAGTACGTTTGTTTAGGTTTTGCAGTTTTTATTGATACTTCATTTTTTTCAAATTACAGTTTCTTTTGACCTAAAATAATAGCTGTAAGGCTCATTTTGTGCCACATTCAACAATTTTCTTGACAAGCTACTTTCTTGAAGGGTCTACTTTACTTATTCAGAAAGTTAACTAAAGGAAGCAACTTGTTCATCTGGTGTGACCCAGTTGCATGGATGTAGAATTGCGTGACAAACCCATCCGATAGCACTGACTTTCTGTCATCGGCTGTAAGCCACCTTGTCTCCCAGTGGCTGGCTCTCCCGGGATGTAAGTCCTTCAGTAGGAGCTTCACTAGGGCTGTTTTCTGCAGATGGCTCTCCATTACTTGCACTTCCTGAAATGACAATACAATTAAGATTAAAATAAATGTCATATGTTTGATGCAGCAAGCTAGAATGTATACACTTTGTGAATGACACTTAAGACCCCTTTTATGGAGCTATAAATGTTCAGGAAACTATTTTTCTCAGTTTGCAGCCCATCTGCAAAATGCCTTGGGGTAATGTCAGATCACCTAATGGTAATTAAGTATCATGCTTCCAGCATGCTTTAAATAACTGCCACTGGAGTGCATAATAATTCACACTCCACTTGTGCAAGACGTATTCTCTGTTTTGTATTATCTCCTGATATTTACCTATCAGGCAGAAAGTGTGGGGAACATTATTATTTTGTCTGTCTGGAATACATAAAGCCCAAGCACCCACCTGTGATAGATCTCTTGTTCCCTATTCTTTACCTTGCATAATTTTAGTCTTCCGCCCTTTCAGTAGTTGCAGTTTCCTCAGCACCAAACTGTGCCAAGAGGGTGGACTGATGGTGTTTATTGAATGTATCCTAGCCAGAGTGCTCTCACTGCTGCAAAGATGTCCCTCATACTAAAGGAATCTGTTTTCTAGTGGAGATTTGCAAAAAGAAGGTGTGAATAGAACGCATAAAAGATGAATGCTGACCACAACATTCCTGATTTGGTCTTGATTCAAGTCTGAACTATGAACACTTCCTTTATTTGGACTCTCCTGTGGCTACACATGGTGTGATAGAGCTAATGGCGATGGCTTTTGCTTTGCTAGCGATTGATTTCTCTACCGGTGGGGTCCAGTCTTACTGACTTGGACACATAAAGTATGCCTAAATGTCTAAATTTAGACACATGAGTTAGGCAGACAAGATTTCACTTTGGAGACAGTAAAGGTATCTCCTTCTTCTCAGGTGCAACACTGCTTACAAAGGCACTTATTTTAGGAGGACTGGCTCTGTTTGGATACCAGTTAGATGAGTAAGAGATGTAGAACAGATCCAAGTCTACCTGTTTGGGACGCAATGAGAGGCCCCCTATAAAGGGACTCATTGTAAGGCAGTGCACCCACCACACTACGCAAGGGGAATTTTAGCATTCAGACATACTGTCTGAATATACATAAACATTCTGGAGCTTCTGAATTTCCAGTTGTTAACACAGTCCCTGGAAAAAGCCATCCACAGCTTTTTTTTCCACAATGGCCACTCTTCTTGTTTCTCGTTTTGATGTTTCCCATGGAAACCATCATGATTCAGAATATAAAGCATGTATTTGAAATGCAACCACGGGAACTCCATTTAGTAAATCCAAATCTTTTCAAGCACCCTCACTTCTGTAATTCCCAGGGCAAACTGCCCCCCCCAAAATGGCAACTTTATAAACTGGTTTCAGACTAAATTTCAACAGATTTATAGATCATCTGCAATGAAACAGATTCAAACTTTTCTACATAATTTGTAAAGGTACTGCCATTAAATATCATGAAGAATCATTGCATTTATGACATGACTTTTTAAAAATTATCTTCAATTATAACATACATTTCAACTGTATGCCAGGAACAAATTATACATTCCATCATTAAATATTGCAGTCTGATCACAGAATGAAACACCTACTTCAACTTGGACAATATTTTTACTAAATGGAAAGAAAACTACAGGTAACAGTGAAGCTGGATATATACACAACAGCTTCTAGATCCAGCAGTGAATAACCTATAAGACATGTAACTTCAGCTGTACAAGAGACTGTAAATGAGAGGCTTTATTCCAGAAACTGCAATTTATGAGTTTAGGAGTAACTCAGTTTTCTGTTGGACTGGCACCTAGGGTCTAAGATGAGCATTGAGCCCTTAGTTATCCCTAATTTGACATTTCTATGCCAAGACATTTCACATGGGAGTAAACATAGGATCAAGAAAAAAAAAAATGGAAAAGCCAGCTGCAGTTAGATTTTATGATCACTGGCTTCTTTGCCAGTTCTCCATTTTACTGAAAATTGTTGATTTCTTTTTTTTTTTTTTTTACAGATCACAGATGAAATATGAAGTTGGAAGGGTATTGATTTGAAAAGGAAGAAGTGAGGTAGACAAAACAGGATTCATCACAATTGGTTGAGATTGCATCAGAATAGACCTCCTACAGCTTTGCACTTGGATGTGGAAACTGGATTGTTTCATTAGCAGTGCCTCTTGCTGACACACTTGTAAACTCCATCTACTTGGCATGAAACCACAAATTGCAACCACAATAAATGAGACCAGCAGTCAGAATATACAGTGTACAATGTACAATCCAAAAACACTACCACAAAGATTTATAATTATTGTAAGACAGGAAGCTGATCCTTTTTTCCACTAAATAATTGTTAGATTGGATGTCTCAATAGCTGACTGACAGATAGATCCCCCTCAGGATGAAGTGCAATGTGCCTCATCCAAAAATGGTTTGCAGCATTTCTCTCTGAAATCTAGCATCCAGCATCATGCCAGGATCCCATATGACAGCCTGGCAGCACTCCAGGAACAGGGTCAGGAACAGTCAGGTAACAACCGAGGTGCAATGCTTCAGCTCTGAAGGGAGGTACAGCAAGCTACCTCTGGTGCAAAGAGGCACACCAACCAAGCAGCAACACGAGATGCTTAGGGACTTAAAAATAATTTCAGTTCTCTTGACTGAACATGTTCTACAATCTCAAGTAATGAATTGTATTGATGGACTGACACTGCTTTGGCATGAATTTCAGCACATCCTCTCAAAAAGAAATTTTGAGGGTGTTCAGCCATCAGCATCTGAGGTTTATACAGTCCAGCTGAACTGATGAACATTAAGAAATTATTTCACAAGGAGATGGGCTCAGCTTGTTATCAAGAGACCCACAGCACAAGTTTCTGTAAGTTACCATCCCATGCTGAGGGCTGGAGCAGAAATGGGTTTGATGCGATGTCTATTTAAGTAGAAGTCGCATGAAAAGCTTCAGTATTCCAGGGTGAGATAAGATTAAAGATGACTATCGAAGCAAGGTGACAAGCCAGTGTTGCTATGCAATGGAATTTAGTAGAAGACAACTGTGTGGCTGCATTACCATGGTGCTGAGACCAAGCAAATACTGGCTTGAAGAGCAGGCAGGGTGTACTCACTTCTGCTTGAAGAATAACATGTTGACATGTACTTTTTAAACCTTCTCCCTGACAATCTATACTCCATAAATCTCACACTGTGTGGCTTGTTTTCAAAACTTTGACTCATCTTTGTGAACTCTTTCAGTATGTTTTTCTCTCCCTCGCTCAGTTTTTATGTTTAACATTCAAGTATTTGGTTTTGGCCATTGATGAGGGCAGGATATTGAGCTAGGCAGACTGTTGGACTGGCCCATACACGAATGTTGTGTTCCTATGCCAGTTTGGATGGTTTTAAACATTCTCCATCTCAAAAACAATCTGTCCTAGCAGATATTTTCCCACTTTTTTCTGGATTTTCTGTAAGTGCTGGGAATAGCCTCTGTCCGTGGTGCTCAGTCAAAAGTTCTGCCAGAGCTGTGACTTCAACTCAGGTCTGGCATTACACAGATGCTGTGACCTGAAGTTCCAATAGATCTAGAAGCCCAGAACTGTTTAAACATCAGACTCAAACTTTGCAAATTGGGAATATCTTGATCATCAGTAAGCCATCGGAGAGACCAAAATATCCCCTCTGAGCTTGAAAGACATTGAGAGAAAGACATTCATCAGGAAACTGATGAAAAGGCCTACAGCAAAATCTTGAGTACACTTCTGAAGAAAGACCATGAGTAATGATTCAGGCTGTCTCTTGAACAAGAGCATTGATGCTTTGTGTTTGCATCAGAAACACCAACTTAATGGTTCTGAGACATTACAGTTCAGTGTCACTCAGACATCAGCCTCAGTCCGTTTGAGGTGGTCTGTCAGGCATAGATAGCCTGGGTAGCTTGGTGTCTTGGAGAGTACATTTTGTTCCCAGAAGTGCAAGGCAGAAAGAGCCTGGATTGTGTTCATTCTGAAGATGAATCCTTAGGACATAAAAAACACTTGTATACTTGCAGGCCTCCAAGAATAATTCAAAACCTCTCTGTCTGCCAAATAGGGATGGTTTTATTTGTTTTTCTTGGGGCTATCCAAATTTATTTACAAGATACACAGACATGAAGGGGGGTTGATTTACTGGAATAAAGTAAGTGTCCAGGACAGAGCAGCAGACTGAAATCTCAGCAGAGTTGGTCTTACTGTCCTAAGCAGTAAGAAAAAATTGAAGGAATCTCACAGCTGCATGGAAATTTATGGAGACAAAGAAGAAATACAAGGGGCATATACAAGAGGCATAATGAGCACAGCTATAAAAAAAAAGCAACGAAACTTATCTAGTGTGAAGTCAAAGCATGCAGGATCCATGATGAAATACATCTAAAGCCTCAGTTAAAACTTTACAGTGGGTAGAAGTTACTGTGCTCCTAAGTTATATGAATCTTAACATTCTTAGGTGCTTCCAGTAGACAAAAGAGTCCCATATACCTAGTCTTCCAGTTTAGCCAAAGTCTGTACTATAACTGCAAATAGACAGCAAACTATTAGAAAATATAGCTTCGTTGTATATTCTATCATCACTGCAGGAAGATTTCTCTAGCTCTAATTCCAGGACAATTAATCTTTATTACATACTATCTGCTATATACCCTGGACAATGCAAGATATTTATGACAAGTATTTTTCCACACTGATGTAAGAGGACTGCAGTCAGAGGAAAACATTAAACAGAGAATTAAGGGTTTTTTAATGACAGAAAACACTGCTCACCTGTGGATCCTTTCAGTCTTCTGATATAATCAGACCAAAAGGAACAGTCTGCTTTTTTCAATCCTTTAAGAGTCGGCAAGGAAACAGTGAACTCCTTATAGTTATCGCCATCATCATTTGGCAGATACATAGGCCAGGGAGGCATCAACCCTGACATTCTTCTTGAGAAACTATGAGGGTAGTTTGGATTTCTAAGGGAATGGGAGAAATTATAATTAGAAAACAATGACATGAACAGTAAGATGCAGAAGGAGATCATTTAGGTCAAGGAAATGTGTATCCAGTCCCTCTGACCATTGGGGTTCAAATCCAGTCCAGACTGGTGAATCATTCACAGTGTCTCACCGGACAGTAACTTGTTAGTCTGGTTTACTTCCTAAGGAACAGGTCCACAGAACCTGTATAGACACACGTTTATGAACACCCTCAACAGCTCTTGGTCCCAGTCACAGTTCCTACACTAGCTTTCCAGAGATATTCCTCATTCTCAAGCATGATCACAGCACCCTAAAGCTGATTGCTATTCAGAGTAGTTGGTAAAGTACTGTGCCTCCATGTGCTTTCCCCTTTATTCTTGGAATAAAGGAACTCTTAGCCAAGACACTTCAGAATTGGGGTCCTAGAAATAAGCTCTGGAAACAACACCAAGGACTCTATAGCCGTCATATATTTAAGTAGAATTTTGCAGCTGCTCCATGGAAATAAAATTTCTACTACTTCTAGCTAGGTGTCATACTACAAATCTTTGATAGCTGCTTGACAACTTAGCCATGACTTTCTCACAGTGTTGACCACAGCCACTCCTGTAGATTAGAAAGTAGAGGAAATGGAGGCTACCTGAGTGAGGGCAGGATCTAGAACTACATTCCCACTACTCCTTGCCCTCTCCCCAGTCATAGCAATTCTTAAATGTCACATACTTACCCAGAGTTTACAAAATTGGAAATGTACTGCATAATTTGCAAGGAAAGGCTCTTTTCTTCCAGAGTAAATTGTTCTTCATACTTTGGGTAGAATGGCAGTCCAAATGCATATTGAACATCCGGCAAGAGCTCCTGACCTGAACTAAAAAAATGTTTATATAAAGATAATTAAAACCATCATTTATTTATTTGGGGGAGAAAGGGAGCTAATTTAATTCAGAGAATAAAGCCAAGTTTTAAATAATTAATGTCCATTAGTTAGAGTGTGGTGAGCTGTGGGGCTTCTTCAAATCAGAACACAAAAGAAGAGCAAGCAATAACAAGGAGAATTTGACATTAAGTTAATGTAGGGTCTTTAACATTTGTTACAAGAGGAAATTTTGGAAGACATTGGGGCACATTTTCTAAATTAGCTAAGCATATAAGAGAAAGTGATAGAGGGAGAAAGTCACTTGGCTATTCCTTAAATGCTTCAAGTTTTGTACAGATTTTCACTAAAATTAAATTCAGAAAGTGGAAACAAGTGGTGACATAGAATCTGGCAGACATGATGGAAGGTTAATTATGGTTTATTTCACAGACTTGGAATAAAATCCTGGCCCTTCTTAACAGCAATTGGAGGGTTTCCATTTACTTCACTGGGGCCAGGATTCTGCCCCAAATCTTTGGATAAGGAAAGATGTAATAGGAGATGTTTATGAAGATTTCAGTTAGACACAGTTTTAATCTAATTTCTCTGCTGGCTGGGTGGTTTTGGTTCATACAGTCTGTTCTCCCCAAGTTTTATATGGCAGTCAAATCAAAATAGCTTGAGATAATCACCTAGATCAGATTTAAGAAAGAACAATTGCTGGTTAGTTCCATGTAATAATTAACACATATAAGAAGGAATATTTCAACCGTTCAGAGACAAGACTGGCCAGGCAAGACAACAACACCTAGTAGCAAAGGTTACACAACTCAACCTCTTCAAGTCCTGCAGAAAAACAGTGGCCAACTTCTACTAATAAAATTATAACTGAACTATGCTCAGCACATAGCTTTGAACCACAGCTCAGAAGGAGACATTTCTGGTACGATCCAATTGTGTTTTCTGTATCCAACACTTAGACAACGATCTTACTGACTTGGTTAAATGCTGCATGAGGGCAGACAGCATCAGGGGACCTGGGAGAAGGAACAGATGTCTGTGAGGCAGGAATAAACAAATCCCAGATCCACTCAGCAAGATTTCATCTGCAGTGGCTGCAGAGGTTGTTGTCAAAAGGTGGCATAACTGAAACTATTTTATCTTTGGACATGAAATGCAGCATAATTGATAGGACCCTGATATTGCCTCTGATGGAACAAGGCTTGTAGTTCAAACCATAATGGGCAGGTGGAGTGAAAGCAAGATGACTCCTTTACATTTTATGAGTGGTGGCACCAAAGCCTCTATTTTGAAAAACAAACACACAGCTCTCTAAATGAAATACATCTTTGGTTGTATTTTCCTTAGTCTTATCATAATACCTCAGTAATACTTTGCATCTGGAAAGTGAATTATTCACAGATTATTCACCAAAAAAATGTAGAACTGAAACAAGATTAAAGCATATTTTTCTTCCCCAAATGTTTATAGAAGGATTAAGCGAGATCATAGTTTAATAATTTTGCTTTAAAAATAATTTGCTTGGCCCAATGTATTACAGCAACGTTTAGTGTCACTATTGCAGTAAAGGCACTATATACTTAAAGGAACTATTTTCTTTTCAATAGAGTCACTTTCAAATAGAATAGAGGACATTAAATTAGTTAAGATGCAAAAAAGAGACAAATGTACCCATTTAGAGAGGGCATAACAGAGGTGAATTTAGCTCTAAATCTAAAATGAGTGAGCTGGGACTGAGGCTTTCCCCCCAAATGAGGCTGTTTTCTCAGCACTCATGTTTCTAGAGGTGACATCTGTTAAGGTCACAGCCCAGCAAACTCCTAAACAGAGAACTTATTTGGATTTAAATTATTTGTACAACTGTAAGGGGTTTGATATAGTGACGTAAAGTGGTACGAAACTACAAATTCATGGGCTGCTTTCAATACTTCTAGTTGATGGTACCGCACCCTGGCCAGTGATAACAGTAGTAAGAGGACAGGAAAGAAAAAATAAGGCTAAGAGGGGAGTAAGGCAGATGTATACATGCACAGAACAGCAGTGAAGACAACTGTGAAACATGTAGATGGCAGCTAGATAGAAGATATCAGGGAAACTTTTCTGTCTCCTCCCTTAAACTCTGATCATCATCCATTCCTGACAGAGGGGAGTGCAAAATGGCCAGAAACACCCAAACGAGGATTTTGGAGTCTTGTAGGAGCTCTGAACCTACTCAAGGCAGCACCAGGTAGTGACACTGTTTTCACTAGAAGAAAAGCAGAGTGAGGGGAAGAGTGGAGTGACGGGTAGGAATGTATAGCTTTGCTGTTGTACACTGTTAGCTCTGCAGGGAGGTTTTTATTTGCTGAGCTGCTCCAAACTGCACTCCCGATACCTCAGGGTGCCATATAGGTAACTCAATGGCGTCAACTCTAAACAGGGGAATGCAGAGCCCAGCAGCTGGTGGACTTCAGAGGACAGTTGGATAAAAGGGGGACTGCAGAGACAATAACAAAAGGGATTTTTAAAGTGTTTTTAAGGAAAACAAACTAATAGCAACTAACTTCCCCTACAGAAGCCCCTTTTCAAGGAACAGATCTGTTATTTTGGTAACAGTGGTGAAAGTAGTTATGTGTAAGGATGAAATGTTGGCTTCAGTGACTTCACAAGACTACTACTTCATGCAAAGGTTTCGCTTCAGATCTTCTGTGTATACTTTTTAAGATGCCAACATTTTTAGAAACAGATTTACAGCTCTTCTTACATGACAGTATGACAGACTGGTAAATTGAGCCATAGGGAAGCTAGGAGCCAGGCTCTACCACTTTGTTCACACTGAAGTGAGCTCCCCTTGGAGAATTATTACTTCACTTCTGAAGGAGGCACTACTGGAGTTCAGTTATCCAGTTTACAGAAAAAAACAGGCGGTAAAATCAGAAGCTTTGTGAAATCCATAGCCAACAATTTAACAGCAGATCCTGAAATATCACTTGCTGGGAATTTTCATTATACAGTGCCAACCCATTTAATTAAGAAGGTATTGGTTCTGAGTAAATTTTCCTTAAGCCTGAGATGGAGTTTCCATGTAAGTGCTTCCAAGTAAGAAAGAGAGAAAGGGATTTCTTAGCCCATTGCTGTCTGTGGCAACTTTTGCATACAAAGAAAACTTCAACAGTGAAGAGTAAAAGATGAGAAGGTCAGAATTTAGAACAAAAATACCCAGGTTATAGTTGATTTTGTTCAAAGCCTTGTTCCAAATCAAACACAGCATAGATGTAAATCCTGATGTCCAACAGTTAAAGTGAATAACTTAACCACAGTCTTTTGGAACAGTACAAAAAACACAGACCCAAACAACAACAGACCCCAACTCAGAAATCCTCAAAAATTTTGTTTGTAAAATGGAATTGTCATTAATGGCTATCCATAACCATGACAGTCAGAACAGAAGAATATGATCTGGCAGATCACCAAGCTATTCTACATTAGGACTGAATGCACAACTTAGAGATCGGGCTGCAGAGACCTCACACAGTGGTACATTGTAAATTAGGACATCTATCTCATTATGAACTTTGTCCTTGTTCTCGATCTGGTTAAATATTTTGGATAATTATACTGGGAACTCATTTTGATGATTAATGACTGAGTATAGGCTAACACTTCCCTTTTTTTTCTTTCATTTAAAAATATTCTTTATGATCCTAATGTAATGATTTCAACCAATCTCAAAGCCTTTTGATTTAAAACTTCTATTCTTAGTTGCCTTGATGTATTTTTTGTTTCTTTTTTAAAACTCCACACACAGATAGAAGCCAATGTAAACTAACTCAAAATTCATATGTCATCCTATGCCATACCAAAATACAAAACTTCCCACTGTTATCCAGTTATTTAAATTTTAAAATAACAAGATAAACACTACTCTAGCTAAAGTTCAGCCACAGTTACCAGTAAATTACTCGGGATGAAAAAGCAGGTTGAAGAAGAATCAGTTTGTCATTAGTGAACATAGCAAAGAGTTATTTATTTATCAATCTTTTTAGCTGTATTTACATAATGATAGATATTCTAGTCCTCATAAATGACAGATAATTATTAACAGAATACTTTTCTAATATACATGGTCTAGAACAAGAAACTATATGTGGCCGTGAGTTTCCTTTTCTTTTTGTGCTTTAAAATTTTTTACTGATAACTAGGCAAGAACCTGACACCATATCTTAAATAGTATGTGGGAGGAATTTAATTAATATTTTCACTCCAAAATTCATTCATCATACAAACAATTTTAGCCAATTTTTTAATACTCATTTTTACACAGTATTTTCTGTTCAATATACTGCCTGTTTTATGAGAAAAGCACTAACTTTTTCACAAGGGATACTGTTTTGGCATTCTGTTTTTTTGTTGTTTTTTTAAAATAAATTCTAAATTTTGAACAAATATAGCCTAGCAGCCATACTTCTCAGGCCCAGGCCTGAAAACTTTGTATTGAGTTTGCATGGCAAGGTTTTTGTAGTGGGGGAGGGGGGGGTGGGCTGCAGGGGTGGCTTCTGTGAGAAGCTGCCAGAAGTTTCCCCCATGTCCGACAGAGCCAACACCAGGCGGCTCCTAAACAGAGCCGCTGCTGGCCAAGGCTGAGCCCATCAGAGGTGGTGGTAGCGCCTCTGGGATAACAGATTTAAGAAGGGGGAAAAGCTGCTGCACAACAGCAGCCAGAGGAGAGAAAACTGAGAATATGTGAGAGAAATAACTCTGCAGACCCCAAGGACAGTGAAGAAGGAGGGGCAGGAGGTGCTCCAGGCACAGAGCAGAGGTTCCCCTGCAGCCCGTGGTGCAGCCCGTGGTGAGGCAGCTGTGCCC
Organism: Athene cunicularia; assembly: GCF_003259725.1. Taxonomy (NCBI): domain Eukaryota; kingdom Metazoa; phylum Chordata; class Aves; order Strigiformes; family Strigidae; genus Athene; species Athene cunicularia. The sequence goes on along the minus strand of NW_020799095.1, from coordinate 145,466,629 downwards.
TGCACCCATGGAGCTCCATGGGGGAGCAGAGACCCACCTGCAGCCCGGGGGGGACCCCACGCCGGAGCAGGGGGATGCCCGAAGGAGGCTGTGACCCCGTGGGAAGCCCACGCTGGAGCAGGCTCCTGGCAGGACCTGTGGCCCTGTGGAGAGAGGAGCCCACGCTGGAGCAGGTTTGCTGGCAGGACGTGTGACCCCACAGGGGACCCACGCTGGAGCAGTTCATGGAGAACTGCAGCCTGTGGAAAGGACTCATCTTGGAGAAGTTTGTGGAGGACTGTCTCCTGTGGGATGGACTCCACACTGGAGCATCAGAAGAGTGTGAGTTCTCCCCCTGAGGAGGAAGGAGTGGAAGAAACAACGGGTGAAGAACTGACCACAACCCCCCTTCTCCTGTGCCACTTCAGGGGAGGAGGTAGAGAAATTGATAGTGAAGTTGATCCCAGGAAGAAGGCAGGGGTGGGGGGAAGGATTTAGTTTTGTTTTCTCATTATCCTACTCTGATTTGATTGATAATAAATTAAACCATTTTCCCCAAGTCAAGTCTGATTTGTCCGTAACAGTAATTGGTGGGTGATCTCCCTGTCCTTATCTTGACCATGAGCCTTTCATTATATTTTCTCTCCCCTGTCCAGCTGAGGAGGTGAATGATAGAGTGGCTTTGGTGGTCAAAGGTGAGCCAGGGTCAACCCAACCACATCCTCAAATGACCTTCAGTCTTCCTCAGCTTTGACTAGAAATGTTGGCCAAAATTCCCATTACCCTCTCCTATATTAAATGAGACTACAGAGCCCAGTAAGCTAGGCCTGACAAAACCTAAGCGAATAACTTCAGAGGCTTACATTCCCAGTCCCATCATGCTGGGGACAGTAATATCAGTAGTCATTAATGATCTACTGGGTAACTCCTTCCTTCTTCAATTTCTGGACAAATCTTTCACTTCAGCTAGAGCACTGCAATCCAGCCTTTTCGGGAGATGAAACAGGGAAATCTGTTCGTTTTATTTCAGCGACTATCTGAGAAATGTAGAAGAAATAGCATACTTAAACTCATGTTAGTCACTAAACTTAGCAGATATTGGTGATCTGCCACAGATTCGTGAGATAACAAAACCATTAATCCTTTAAATGTGAACTCTTATGAGCCTGTTTATCCTAACAATTCTGTGGAAGGGTTCATGTTGGAGATAGGATCATGGGTTTGAGTTCCTTGCCTCATATTCAAGACCCTGTTCAGTATCCCTGAGGCAAGGATAAGCCTATCACTAGGAACTAGGAAAACAAAACAAAACAGCTATCCACTGTCACTTGACTTTAGCCAGAATAGGTCATTTCATGTTGATTGGATTGAACAGCATAGATGAAACCCAGACTCATAGAGTTGGTTATAAATCTCCTGCTGGCTTGAGCTGAGATAGGATTCCATAACAACCATTTTGCTGGAGAAGAGGATATGATTTATATATAAAATTATACTGCCTGCACAATCTTGTCATCCCATTCTGTGTTTCTTTTCAATAAATTAATTTAAAATTAATTTTTGCATGAAATGTTGGAAGTACTAGATGTGGTTGTTTGCACATGTCTACATTGTCTTCATATTAATACCAGCAGCTTTGAAGAGTGGGATCAAGTACCCTAAGTTGTTAACAGGCACAATATCATGTGAGAGGAGCAGCTGACCAACACTGCTCTTTGCCTGGACTGAAACATTCATTTCGGTGATAGGCAAAAATAATTTTTAAAAAATATATATAACCACACAGGTTAGAAAAAGGAAATGCTACATGATTGCAGAGAATAAAAATAATCAAAGGATAACTGGATATTTATAGAAATTTAGTGAGCCAATGTAAGGCCTGGTGTGACCTCTGCAGTTCTAGGGATGCAGTTGGCTCATTCTGCCTCCACATTACAAAGTCCTGCCAGACAAATGGGGGAAAGCATGTGAAAAACAGATGAACATTTTTATTTCTTTCTTCTTTTCAGGAAAATCAGGACATATGGAAAAAGCTTAACTCCTACAGGATTAAACTGCCAAGTTTATCCACCTTTGTACCAAAAAAGCCTTATAGATACATGTGACTCGCAAAAGTATCCTGGAGTTTGCTGTGCCTTTTCCACTTGGATTACTCCCAATACACTCAATGTTCTACTTTGCATTATAGCTGTGCCAAGTGAAGAAAATAAAACTAAAGTAGCAGATAATAAATTCAAGAACCTAACAGCTAACATTAATTGAAAAAAAATCATAGATCTTACTGCTGGAAGAAAACACTTTTATCATCTTCTCAAAACTCCTAAGTAACACAGATTACAGAATTTTGTCAGGGAATTAATGTATTAAAAACCTAGCAGTAGGCATGTTGACACTTGAGTGTGCCTTTGGGGGACAGAAATTCATCCATTTGTTCAGTATGCCCACTCCTGAGCTGAATAAATGGATGAATTTCCTTAAAAAGATGATGTATCCATCCAAAGACCCCAGTGCACCATGGAAGGTCTCTCTGGATATATGGACTTTTTGTTTATCTTCTAGATTACATTTTGTGGGAACAGCGTGTCCCAGTGCAGCACATGCAGTTCCAAAAATTGCTTTGTACTTTTTCCGAGTCTTTTAGCTGAATTTTGGTTCATGTAAAGATGATTTCTGCATTTTCTGATCTTAGTAATTTGCCTTTACATATTTACGGCTAATTTCCAAGATCTGAAAAATCTGCTGAATGATAAAGGCCCCTAAACCACTCAGTGGGAAGAAAAAACATATTGTCTAGACCTCAAGCCTTTAGCAACACAGAAACTGTCTAAAGATTTGAGATTGGTGTGATGTGGTTGAATCAGTGGGAGAGTGTTTTCATAGCTGCAGCTGACATAGTGCAATGGATAAGGCCAGAGGGATGCGAGACAATTCCAACAAGAAGAGCAAAACAACAATTTTTAGGAAACTATAGGGAGTACAGCTTTATAGAGATAAATGGCAAGCTGTTGTAGCTACCTAAGGTGACTGTGGTGCCTGCCCAGCTATAGAGGCAATGTGCATCTTGTTGTTACCAATTCACCGGTGCCTTATCTGCCCTCCGTGTTTAGATGAGTTTATTTGAAGCCCAGAGGCATAATGTTCTGTCTCAGCACCCATTTCACACTGTGGTCCCCCAACCTATGGGGTGTTGGTACTCATGGACTAATAGCTACAGTCAGGAGGAGAGCCTCAACTGGACAAGAAGTGGTTGACAGATTAAAGGGCAAGGATATGATTATTATGAAATCAAAAGAGTAGAAAAATCTCCTTTAATTAAAGGGATATTAACAACAGCCAGAATTAGCACAGCATTTATCATAAATAGAAAATAAAAATACTTCACATATTTGAATGGGTTCATACCCAAACTTTTTTGTTCGTGTTTTTTTTGGGTTTTTTTTTTTCAGTCAGTTCTCGCCTTCAGTTACAGGAATCATAAAAAGTGTCACCGAAATCCAACCAACTATGTGAGCATTGGCACGGAGCAGTCTTTTAACAACTCACACCAACGTACACAAGAGTAAATAGTCAGAAGGTAAAGACAGCCTGAACTAAAATTACTCATTAATCTTGGGTGAACCTGTCCAATGCAGAACAGCTAACAAAAGCTTTTGTGGCAATTATTATGGTGATGTTAATGACTATAAGATAGAGCTTCATTAAGTCTCAGTTCAGATCCCTTCAATGACAATAATGATGCTTTGCCATCCTGCTCCAGTTGATGATCTGGCCTCCTCAGTGAGCAGAGCACTGATTTTTATCCACCATCTTTAAGACAGCACATCTGGCACCACAGTGTGACTTAGAAATTATGTTGGTGTGGCAAGCAGTGCTACTTCATATAATATGCAAAAATCACCCAGAAACCTCTTGAAGGGTTAATGAGGCAAGTCTTTGTGCAGTTAATATTATCAAAGCCTCTCCTATCACGTATTTCTTTACTGTAACTAAAGTTATACTCCAGCCCTCCCCACTAATCCTAGGCAATGCTGAGCAGTCACATTCCTCCTGCATTGTTTAGAATAAATGTTTACTCCAAGGCCTAAGTGTTCTCAAAAAGAGAGTAAGAAAATGGCATCTGGATTATGTATATATTTTTACCACAGATCATCAATGCGGCAGTTGGCTATGCATCCAGCTCCTTATTCGAATGGGAACTGAAGACTAAAGCAGACACAGTGTCACGCCAAGCTCAGGAGAATGGTACCACGTGGAAGGAGATATTAGTTTGCTCTCTGCAAGATCCATTCATCTATCTGAAAACTGTCAGTTCATGGTTTTATGTGATTTTCCACATATGTCATAGACATCAGTTTAGAATGGGCTTTTTAGTCCTATATCTATACATGCTTGAATGTGTGTATGTGTATACGTTTTAGAAACATCCAGTTGTGAGACTAACTTTTGCTGATTGACTTGTACTGGTAAAAATTCATGCCTGTTTAATAACTTTTTTAACTACTTTGCATCATTGCGGTTGGTTCTGTATTTACTGGCTAACTTCTCCTTCCCTCTTGTTTATCTTGCTGTGAGTTATTAAGGGACTGCTCCATGTGAAACAAGAGGAAATAGCAGTACTTTTTCATCTCTGCATTTTAACTCTCTGTTCTGTAACACATTTTGGGAGACACACATAAAGCAGGAGAGAGGTGACAGAGTAGAAATTGGAGAATGTGTTGCTCTACTCTGCCGTATATTAATTAGTGAATGGCCATTTCCCCAGCCAGAATTTTTATCTAAGAGTAAATAGTCTTCCATTGTTGTAGTTATCTGAACACAATATTATTTTAATGTACTCTTTCCATTACCCTTGTGAGGTAGCTAACAGTTATTATAAATAATATATAATTATATTATCATCATCATCATCTTTATGATATAGTTAACAAACACAAAGAGGGAAGGGTCCATATCCTCTGTAAACTGAGATCTTAGGAAGAATTTAGACACCAAAGACCAAAAAAAAAAAAAAAAATTCATTATTTTATCTCTTATGTTACCCCATGGACATAATACTATAGAAGTTTTCATTTTTACAGGTGAAGGTCTGTATCTCAGCAGACACAGATGTGATTCAGTATCAGATGGTCTGAGAAATCATTTTTCTGTCAAATGCCTGTGAGTGATCAGGAATATCCAATGAGGTGTTCCTCCGGCTACAATGCATTGAGGGGAATCTGATTCAGTATGTGTACTCAGGGAATATCCTGTACATGACTACTACGTGCAAAACATACTGTTGGTTATTACATTCACTAAGACAAAGAAATGGCTGTAACAGGGTTTTTCTATTCAGGAATTTAATAGCTAGAGTGTTTGCAGGGTCCCAGATTCAATTCTCACTTCTGCTGAGCAAATTCAAATCCACATATTTTACCTTCCAGCCTAAACTGTAGGGTACTTGGCAGACTATTTGCTTCTGCTCCTCCTCCTAAAAGGAGTCATCATTTTCAAAGAACTTCAGAACTGTCAGGAATCATTACTCCAGTGGTTAGAAAAGTCCCTTGGGAGTTGGTGACATAGCTGCCAGATCTTTCCCCAAGATTAGTTTATATATTCTACTTGAAGGCTGTTTCATGTATATAATTGGTTTTAATCTGGTAGGGCAAACTGCCCATAATATTCCCAAACACTGTGTTTTGTTGGTTTCAGATTACAGATAGTTTCTCTTTTTAGCAGTTAAGGCCACCCTCCTATGTGAAGCTCCTGCCCTCAACAGCATCACATCACTGGCACGTGGTGAGGCTGCTGGACAGACTGCCATGTATGTGTACTATATGGACGGGGGAAATGCTGTAGGGAGGGTGAGAGAGAGAGGCCACATGGCCAAACTGGAATGAAAAATAAGGAAAGATTAATTTAGGAATGAATGACAACAATGTTTAAACAAAAACCTCGCAGTATATTCAGCAGAGGACCTAGTGGAGGGTCCTGTGGGAGAAGGAGGGTGTCACTTCATAACAGTCACATCATAGAGTCAAATGAGATCCTTCAGTATACATACGAGCTGAATTCTGTAATTTCTGTTTAAGTGCTTGCCTTTGCAACCTACACAACATTTATTTTAATGGTACTTGAGCATAAATAAAGATAAAAGGAGTAAGAATGTAAATGCAGCATACCAGTTTGGGCCCATTTCACCTTGTACCTTAGCCTAAGGTATTTGAGCTTCTGCCTCAAGTTCCCACAAGTTTGAGACAACATACTGACTTTGCTTGTTCTTTTAAAGAGGGTTATGAAAAAGCAGACTAATAAGTTTTCTACTAAAATTTAGAGTAATTAGCTTAGAAGACCACTGACAACATAAATATGATTAAAATGTGTAGTTAAGCGCTACGTAAACTACTACCACCCTGGAGAGTGTGAGGAGAGATAAATAACACGAGCACAAGAGAAAACTTAAATAGGTCTAAATAAAAGAGAAAATTTTCATCAATTCAAAATCACTGCCTCAAAGCCACTGATTCTAAGTTGTGTAAGTACTATTTCATCTACTTTCAAATAAGGTCTTATCATAGATGACTGGGTCACTATCATTCTTCAAAGCAAGAGAAAACTTTCTAGCTAATTTGAGAACATTTCTTTCTGTGTGGCTGGATTTTTGGCATACCACAGCTCAGCCCTGTTTGGAGCCTTGTAAAAGTCACTTATCTGAGCCTATCGGTAGCCAAATGGAGCACTGTGAACATTCCCGCTGGAGCTGCCAGTGAAATAACGGCTCCCCAAGGATTAACTTCTTCTCAGCTAGAAAGAAAGCGAGTCTGTGAGTCTGTGTTACCACAGCATAATGGCCTTCATCTGTAACCTAGATCTTGGCTGGTTTCTTTCAAATGCTTTTTCACTACACTATCAGGAAAGGAAAAAAAAGTGTAGTTCACGGGGAGCTTCACAGTATCAAATGGTGCCAGTAGGAACCAGCTGTGCCTCGTTGAGCCCTTTCAGAGAAAGCTGATAAAACAGGAAAGGTCTCAAAAATCTTGGAGAGAGGTATGGGGCAGTACGGGCAGCGGGGGACAAGCACTGCTCCCTCATAAGGAAATGGTTACAAGATAAGCATCCCTGTGTGCTTTTCTGCCCTAATGTGCAGGTCTAGGGGACAGGAGGGGCTACTGTCACTGCCTTTGAGAGTACAGGACCAGGAGCTACCGTGGTGTGTCACATAGCAGCCCAAAGTGCTGACCATTGTCTGCAAGCCTCAGTGTCTCATCCTGACTTCTAGAAGGGGCTGGGTCTAAAATAAAACCAGAGAGATCAGCTTAATAGCCTCTGACTACCAGCGTGTTCTGTGCCCAATGAAACAGGGCATTTGCATCTCCCAACAACATTTAGACCTTTCTGTCTAAAACATGATACAGCTTCTCCTTCTGAAAAATTTTAAAGCAAGTTTCTAACAATAAGTATGACATAGAGCCTGAGTCTGCAAATGCTGGTGTCCTTTTCTTCCCATGAGACAGTCTGTTGGCTGATCACAAGTCATGGTGATGGAGCAGGAAGGAATAAATCCCAGACCCTGTCCACGCTGAAGGCCAGGCAGTGTATCTGTGGTGCAACTGCATCATCTTCAAAAGGAGGCAGTGTTAAATTGACGTTGGGTCCTTAGAAAATGTTACCCCACTTACCTTGAGAGATGACTTAGACCATGTTCTGTTTCTGTGGAAGATTTATCAGACATAGAGCAGAAATCTAAAAGGCTATCTGGAACTGGCAAAGGTAGGTAAGTTGAAAAAGGGAAACTTAATTTAGACATACAACCTGAAGTGCCTAATTTCAGAAACAGCATTCCTATATAGTCAACAGAGAGAAATAATCTATTGGAGTCCAGTCCTTCCTTTACTAATCTGATTTGTTTACTTGAGGTACCTACATCTACCCATTTACTTCACAGGGTCCCTAAACATACAGCCCCTGTTTTGCAAACTGTAAATCCAAGAAATATAATAAAATACAACTCCTTACCTGCTCTGTGAGGAGCTCTCAGGTACGTGGTACATGAAGACGTTTCCTCTGGAGGCAGCCCAGTGACTGGCCATGTTTATGATGGGACAGATGATAAACTGGTCACTGATAAAAAAGAAGCAGAAAACAGACGCAGTCACATAACAGAAGGAATGAAACCCTCCATCCCTGCAAACCAACAGACCTCTCTCTATTGATGACCTTCTTTAAATCTTCCAAAACAGCTCATAGCTCTGTCTTCAAGTGCAATGAGGGAAACAACATTCACCCCCTATGAGCCCAGTACAGCATAGAATTCACTAAAATTGCTGGTTTATGGAGTGTTGAACAACAGTAATTATACTAAATAAACAAGATCTGACACATAAGGAGTATCCTGGCCAAAAAAACAATCCCATTTTGGTCTAGTTTATGGGGGCTTATGCTTTTAATAGTATAAAGCTCCTTCTTCTGGCACCATTAGGTTGCAATGGCATCTAGTAAAAGGATTGATACATTCCCTGGGTTAAGGATCAAGAATATTGTTTCTGCATTTGGATCTGTGTGGGTTTTTTGGGTAGTTTCCACCGTTGGAAGAGCCAAGAGACCACTTTTGGAGACATCCTGCTGTGCCTCTGGCAGGGCACATCAATATGGAATATCTGGTGCAGTTATGTGTGGGAAAGAAAAGTTAAAAAAGAGTGCAGTGAGATAGTTAAATGATCAATTTATCACCAGGTATGTTAATAAAAAGATATGAGTGAAACAAATATACCCAAACCTTCCTAGCTTCCGTTGCCCCAGGAAGTGAGGCTGGAAGGTGAGGCGAGCAGTAGTTTGAAGGAGCACAAGCAGTTCAAGAGAGGCAGGCAGGAAACAGAACACCTTACTGCAAGATACCTCGTTATGATTCTTCAAGGCAATATTATATGGACACATATCACCACTTCTCATGCTACATGTGCCTGAAGACTCAGCACATTCTCTGGATGTTTGTATATCCGTAACTACATGAGCATACACAAATATATCTGCTGCAGAAGTGGGAGGTTTCAATTCTCATTCTATTGAATCTGAAACAGTAGCTGCTCCTTCACACTTGGTAGGTAAGAAAAGAATGACTGATGGTAAGAAAGAACAGTGTCAGAGAAGCATAAAAAACATGTTGCTATATTTAACTGGCATGATTATGAAAGGCACTGTTTGGGTAGCTATCTTGGTTCATCAGAGTTTATTTTAAGCCCATCTGTGAGACCACAAGCTATGGGCTGACTGACCACAATACTCTTTGACAGTTATGGTTGACAACACCCATATGAAACAGAAATTACAGTTCTTCACATGCCTGCCAGCATGGGGTTTTAGAGGAGCAGATGGTCTTTGAAAACTGAGGAGTCTGTGGAGAGCATTAGCTCTCGAGAAATGCTTCACCACTTAAAACTGATTCTCAGTTGATGCTATGGGAGGAAAAAGTCAGCTATTCTAGGGAAGTAAAAAAAAAAAAAAAATTAAAAAATAGTAACCACACAAAAAAGAAAAAAAAAAGAAAAGGCTGTTTCTTACAGGCATGGAATACCAGAGTTTAAATTAAAAAAAAAAAAAAAAAAAAAAAAAAAAAATTCATTTTGTACTTCCAAAAAATGCTAGAGAATTGCAGCTAAAACAATTTTAAAAGTGGAAATAATTTTAAACCACAAAATATGCACAATGTATGTAGTTTATAACAACCACTTATGTTGCTTTCTCACACTTTATAAGCCTGTTAAAACTTTAGCAGTTAATTATAACTTCCTGACATAGAACTTGGGTTACACATCTATGCTGGTAGTAAGTTTTTTGTTTTAAAACAAAACCCCAACCAACCACCAAAAAAACAGAACCAAACCCCTTCGTTCTCCACCATGTGAGTGTCATTCTGTAACTGCTGTCTCCGCTCCCTTTCTGCTGTGGCTGGAGTAATTTCCAAAGTGTTTAAAGCAAAGGATTATCATCAGATGTCCTGGTTTCACTACTCATCTTTCTGCTTGCTCGTGGTGACTCTTTAAGCCATTCACTTCCTTCCTTAGCCAAGTCATTTGCCTCTGATCATAAACAAACAGGTAATCCCTATGCCCAGAGGCTGCTGCAGGGTGCTGGCAGGCTGAGAACCAGGGAGCTATTTGTGTGTCTCATGCTTGCTGCACACAAGGGGTGTGCTAGCCATTGTAGCTTTGCAAAAGTCAGTGTTTGCACCATGCTAGCCCTGGGCTGAACGGGGATGATCAAACGTGTCAGCCCTGGGTTATAACTGCTCCTTATGGAGGTATCTCTGGATGGGAAGAACTGTTAAAAGTGCTTCAGTGGCTTATTATGGCTTAAAACCTTACTGATCTGACTAAAGAATTATAGCCCCATGGGTAATGGTGGTGATGGAAACAGACTGAAAATGAGTTCTGGTTTTAATGCCCATGAACCACAGTGCTTCCACGTGGGCTGCATGCAGTGGCCCCGGATGCCACAGTGATGGGTGGCCTGTCCCTGAGACAGGCTACGAAGCAGGGCAAATGCGACACGGTGTGAGACTCCATAAATGGCACAGAGCTCAACCCACAGCCTTCTGGTTTGTTTACTCCATGACCTCAATGCACCAGCACACCTGGACCACCCAGAAACCTTCCCCAAACAGATATAGTCACTGCTGTCTTGGATCAGATATTTCCAAGTAAATATTGTCTCCTGTTCATCCCCTGTTCCCTGAGGCTCCCCTGGAGCAATGCCCTGCACCTCCGATAGAGGACTGGAAGGAACATTTTGTCTCTACGGGTCTCATGGAGAGGCTTATGATGGGACAGAAAGCTGTAACACTGAGAGCGCAGGTACTGGAATCTGGTAGCTATGATGTTGGTTCAGAACAGAGGTGAAACAGCTTGGATGGGCACACTAGGACTCAAACCACCAGCTTATAAAACACATCACCCTCAAAATGTAAAGAGATTTCATAATTTGTTTGTGAAGCAGAGACAGGAATAAGGGAAAGACCTTTTTGATTAAGTTTCTGAAAATCTGTCCACTTATACATTCATCCCCTGAGTTTGCACAGAGGCAGGAAAAAGGAGGTAAGGAGATTTCCCCTCAATTTGCCTCCTTTCAGAAAAATGGGCCTACCCCGCCCCCAGCTCAAGGTTTGTAACCAGATAAGGAGAACTGGCTGCCCATCAGGGAGAGAGCAAAATTTAGAGTCTTCTCTGCAGACCCAGGCTAAAGATATCCACCAGTCTCTTATGACCTACCATAGGCTCATAACTGCTGTGGAGTCCTAGTTCAGCAAGGCAATGAACTCTTCAAACTGACTGTTATTCAGAACTGCTGGACCCTGATGCCATACCCAGTCAAGGGTCAAAGCTATACGTCTACGCTAGGTGGTGTGACCATGGCCCCCTGCTCATCTTCCACTTCCCTATGGTCTCTGCCTGCAATGTTTCCATGCAAAGCATGGTAGTGTATATACTGGAGGTCAGTTGCTCATGTGTCTGCTGACACTTCATCATAATTATTTCATTCAGAAGAGGTTGGGAGGCACTGTTAGTCTCTAGTGTGTCCTGATGGATCAAAGAAAGCAAGAGTCAGATATTGTGTGCTCTCCTTTCACCTCCACAAGACGACTTCATACAGAAGAAGCATCCTACTGCCCAATTCTGCTTTCGTTCACAGTGGAAAACCATATACAAAGGAGAAAAATGCGGACTGGGTGACATGATACAGTCACTGTACACTGGCATAAATGATTACACATGGGTAAAGGAAACGTGAATAAGATTAAAAGGATTCTTCTGCCATTGGTAAAATGGAGATTAAAAATGCACAGAATATGGTTGGGAGCCACTTTTCAGAGTATTCATATAAATGTTTCACCATTTTACAAAGGATACTCACCTGTCATTGTGATAAAATATATTTTGCAAGTTTCATAACATAAAATTTAATGTTATCGCTAAAATCAAAGTTTTCAAACTTGACCACTCTCCAAATTTCCAAAAACTAGCAGAATTATCTAACTGTATAATTAGGTGACTGTGAAAAAAAAAAAAAAAAAAGCCAGTCTCTTAGTTCTTCTACTGTTACAGGGATGAGAGGACTCAAAGAATAGTGATGTGCAAAAAAACAAGACATCTTTGACATGAAAGAGTACACAAAGAAGCATTAGTAGTCTGAGTCCAATATTCAGTTCAGGAGACAATCCCAACTTTTCACAAGGCATAAAAGTCAGTTCAATTTTTGTTTACCAATGACATTGGAAACCTCACAGAAAATAAAATTATATTCCCCATTTTCTGTTCATTTGCATAAGAATTGCTCAAGTTCTTCAGAATATAAATGCACACTGAGGATAAGTGAAACAAACTTTGCTTAACCCCAATCACACAGTTGTAATAGGGTGAGTTCCTTACCGGGTGGCATTTTCCAAAGCCCTGGAAAAGGATGAATAATCATCAGTTGAGTGCTCAAGAGAGTAATACCATGTAGCTGCATCTTCAATTAACAAGTTGGAGTCTTCTCCTCCTAGAGAATTTTGCAGAGCCTGATAGAAGGCTGTTTTGCTGTTTGCTCTTCCTTGACTTTCTTCAAATTTCTGAGAACAAAATGTATACATGGAATTTACAAACAAAACCAAAAGATATGTTTTTGGTGGAACAATATAGGGTCAGATCTCCCTCTGCTGGAACAAGTCCTTTTTGCTGTGATCTCCGATTCCTAGGGGAAGAAGTAGGGTACAGTCCTACTTTTGCTTTCCCAAGACTGTCACGAGCCAGCAGTATTGGCTTCCTCAATACAGACTATAGGACTGAATCCTTAATCTATTAAATCTAAATCATAGGTACCATGCTGTGCAGATGTAGCTCTAATCCTACAGAAACCCCATGGGCTCTGACAGAAGTAGTCCACATGGATAGTTCTCCACTGTAGGTGTCCTTGATGCTGTCTTTCTGATGAGCTCCCTAAAGGAAAACTAGAGGGAAGAGAGGGAGATATTATACCTTCCATTTGGAAATTCCAGAAAGTGAACATGCCGTATAGCCATTTCATGGCTATAGAAAGAGAAAAAAAAACGATAGGTTATTGATTATGTGTCCTAGGAACTGGTCCTTCACTGCTTCATCAACTATAGCCATTTCATGGCTATATCACTTTGCCTCTTCTGGGAATATGTACAGAGAAATGTGGCTGCCACAAGGCCTGTATTTAGGTCCCTTCTGGAATAATATCTGTCTTAGCCCTGGAAGAGAGATCTTCCTCCTCCCAATCCCTATGTGAGTACCAGCTATGATCTTCAAACTTCATAACCCCTAGGGCCTTTCAGAGAGACTTACAGTGAAATGCCCTTTTCCTGAGATTTGTGGTCAGAAACCTTTCCTGACATAAAGGCATTTTCCCCAGAGCAGAGTGCCCATGTAAAAACAGAACTACTGACAGCAGAGGGATCATCTTCTATGCCAAGCTGCGTACCCAATTTTATTTTTACCAAAGTTAAAGACTGCTGCAAGTTTTCAACACATCTTTCCTTGAGGAAATTTTTTATTTTATCAATTCAGACTTTTACCTTTTGGGTATTTTTTTTAGAGAGAGAATTTATTTCAAGTTAAGAAACAAGAGTAAATTTCTGAAAAGAAGTGTAACCTGAACTTTCCTGTGTCCTTACTAAAAAGGGCACCTTGTAGGTGCATGCTGGCTGAAACTTGGTATAAGAACCCCAGAGAGAAACATCCAATAAATATTGGATCCACCTATATTATTTTTGGGGGGTCAGCCTGATGCAAAATAGGCTGGTGTCTGCCCAGTACAGTTACCATAGATGCTTTACTGCATATATTATTTTGATGGCCCACAGCTGGTTTTCATCATGCTGCTAGAAGGTCTTTCCACAACCCTATACAGAAAGTACAGAGGGAATAATTACTTTTCAACAGATTCACAGAAACAAAAGACAGAAAATAAGGCCCCGTCTGCTGAGGCTGAGCCCTGTCCTTACCGACATACTCTTATGCTTTGTGCATTTTTAGTAAGTGACTTTACAAGGGATTTCAAAACACTACCAAATATCCCAGCGTTCAGAAAGATATGGAAATTTTCCTTTTATTTGTAATAAATTATTCTTTTGCTAGATTTTGGCTCATGCAATGTGAAAAGAGTCATGTGGTGCCAGTTTTAGTCATACAGCTGTATTTTGAAAAAGATCTGCAGCTCACACACAACACGTCACTTCATGTGCACAAGTGCCACATATGAAACTGCATAGCACACTCGCCTGCAAAATCATTCAGCTTAAATACAGCAAGGACACGTATATACTTCTGCAAGAAATAGAAATTATCACTGAAGACCTAACTGCAAGTTCACTGAATTCAAAGGCAGTCTTTCCATCAGCTTTGGCACACATCGGTTCAGGTCCCTACTCACCAGCAGAAGCATTGCTGCTGTCTAATTAGGAATCTCTCATTTGGTGACTGGGGCTGGTGGATTTGGCTAGCAGTTACAGTTAAGAACAGATGCTTTTCTGTGTCGGTGCAGAGCCCAAGATCTTACACGTAAAGCATCCTGTACAAAGCAACTTTCATGCAATGCTTTCGTTTTTCTGAATTTTTTTTAAAGGATTTATTACCTTATACTACACCTGGCATGGACACTTAAAACAGAAAAGAAAGAGAAAAAAACCTTAGGTTATTGATTATGTGTCCTAGGAACTGGTCCTTCACTGCTTCGTCAACTACCAAGAATCAAATATATGATGAAAACCACGGAGAAGGAGATGGATCATCATACAGCACAAGCTGAGGAACTCCTTGCCCCATGTTTTCACAGATGCCAAAATTGGTGAAGATGAAGTTTCATGAACAAATCTTTTAATTTAAAAGAAAAATAAAATCAGCTGAGGTTATTAAATAAAGAAAGACCAATTCAGGCTAGCAAGTCCCTGAGCTGCAAAGTGCTAGAGGTTTGGAGAACATTTGGCAGAAGCATCAGATTTCCTTACTCTATTCTTACAAACATTTACTCTTACCCACTGCTGAAAACAGCAATTCTGTGATAAATGGGCCTTCGATCTGACTCAGTGTGGTCGGTCTTAGGTTTTTGCTGCGCCTATGTACTAGTTTCTGTGATCTTTAAAATGCCCCAAAAACTCTAGTGACCTTTCTCAGCAGTCATTGATAATAGAGTGGGATTCCTGAGAAGTGCTGAATCAGATGAAAGAGGACTCAACAGGTAGAGATGGATGAGAAACAGAACTGGCATTGGTAAGACATTTTGAGATTTTTCATCCCAACCAGCACTAAAATAGCAGTCTGAAACACAATTTCTCAAGTGTCACTTTGACTATAATATAATTTAAACATCTGACATGATAGAACAAAACAGAACAATATGTTCAAAATAAAACCCATGAAGCATTAAAAAGACAAAGATTTTTAACTTTTCAAAAATTTATCCAATTTGACCAATTTTCTTTGTCCAGAAAATGTTTCCTATTAGAAAATGTACGACCAAGGAACAATTTTCAAATAACATTGATAAAACAGCTGCTACCAGATTAACAGAAACAGCTGCTCATTATGTAAAACAATTTACATTCTGCTAATCTTTAAAGAGGTATTAGCAACTGACCTCAGAGATACAGCGGGGTTTTCAACTTTTTTTAGAAAGTAAGAAAATAATGAAAGACAGCAGGTGCACCGCTTTCTACTGTTCTGGTGATGCAAACTGTCATAAACATTGCCTAAATGCTGTGTTAAATAATGCTTACTGTTCTTGTTGCTGCAGCATAGCTTCTGGAGCATATGAATGAATCTGCTCCAGTGTTTTATTTAAAAAGAAGATGTGGCAGTAGGTAAACCAAATGTTTCCATCTGCCAACGGGCAAAATGTACTTTTCTGGTAGACTGGAACAGTGATAAAACACTAGTAGAGTATGTACAGCTCTTAGGTCTTAAAAGGCTTTTGATAAATATTGTCACAAAAAATTGTGAAAGACCTGCCAGCCATTCAGCAGAATCTTTCAAGCTAGTTGCAAGATGAAGTATAGAGCTGATATCAGCCCATTCTCCTCACTAATAGTATTTATCAGGGCACTGCTACCCTGGTCATTACAATTAATATATACATATCTGCCATCTGTTGTATGCTGCTGAATACCTTTATCCATAAGAAATTAACTGACTGTAATGGAGTGCAGGATGGTAGTTCTGGACTGTATAGATTCAATTGCTTACATGAGGTAAATAAAATATATTTCTATCTGTCCACTCCCCTATGGCCTGATTCTGGGTTCTGTAGCCAACTAGATTTGTACTAAGGAGGGAAAGAAAAAAAAAAAAAAACCACGTAAAGTATAAACTTAATCTTCCAACTAGAAGGAAAGTTAACTAATCCTTGCAATGCAGGGATTACATAATAGGCACAGAACATATGGAGGGTGTAAACAGGGCTATACTGACTTACATGCACATACAGAGAAACACAGATACAGAGCAGCACGAGTGAATCCATATATTTAATGCCAGTAGGAACCATTAGAACCTCTGACCTGAGCATCACATATAGCACAGGGATAAAATTTTATTCAGTTGGGAATTGAAGTCAACATTTTTAGAGGTTTCTGCTCAGCTGCCCTAATCTATGACTGCTCAAAGCTAACATCCCTGAAGGTCTGCCACAGGAATTGCAGTTAACGAGTTCAGGCTTAACTGCTCCATATGCCACATAATAGTGCATTATGGTACCACTTGCCATTCCCTTAACAAATTCTGCTTTGTTTCTCGCTTAGTTTCAACCATCTGATGGCTGCACTGGGGATGAGTATGAAGTGCTCCAGGAAGTGGTAAATCTGTCTCAGTTCACATGAATAAACATTCAAGTGAATGCCATAAAACAGTCATTTCCATGGGCAAGACATTGACCGCAAACGTTCAGCATACTCTCTGCTGCAAGCAACACTGAGACGCCTCAGCCTTTAATTGTAAACAAATCGAACATAAATGTTTTGCTAGCACAAGTGGTGCCTTCTGTCTTTCTATTTAATTTTTAATACTAAAGATCTTAACAGGCATAAGCACAGTGTTGCAGTGAGAGTACAGAGACACCCAACACAACCAAATGCCAGTAATCCCCCACAGAACATGGTGCCAACTGAATTTACCACCTTCAGGTCTTGTTGCAATCTAGAGGTTTTACTCTCACTCCTAAGGCTCGACTGCTAAGAGTTTATAAAACACATGCAGCTCCAGCCTAAGGTGATAAGATTTGCATCACGTTTCAAGCTAGCTTGCATCCAAATGGTTAGAAGTGTCTCCTCACCATTTACAGGGTCAATATTAATAAAGCAAGACCAGGATTGATAGAGCAAGCTCTTGGATGAATTTGCCAGCACAGCTATTCCCAGGAACTTGTGGAACAGGTCAGCAGGGGTT
Organism: Athene cunicularia; assembly: GCF_003259725.1. Taxonomy (NCBI): domain Eukaryota; kingdom Metazoa; phylum Chordata; class Aves; order Strigiformes; family Strigidae; genus Athene; species Athene cunicularia. Next base: position 145,449,236 of record NW_020799095.1, on the reverse strand, counting down.
AAATTTTTCTATTCCCCACTCTGCATCTGACTACACTGAAATCAGTCATCCTAAAGCAGATGAAATAAAGGACTTACTTTGTCAAATCCATACACGTGCCACAGGAACTTTCAGCTGTGCCATTTATCTGCCCAAATACATGTATGGTTCTTCTCTCTACAGAGTTGGAGGATATCCACAGATGGATTTTCACCCCAGAGAGGTTTGGTCTCCTCTTTGTAGAACAGATTAAATAACTTGGTTGTAGTTAGAGGCAAACTAGGAACTATGCCTTGGTTCCCTGAGTTGAGTTCAGTGCTCTGCCCACCAGCTAAGTCCTCCCACCTTCCTTAATATGTCAATAAAACCGGCTTTGGGTTTTCTCAGAAAGATGTAAATCAGATCTACCTTAAGGTAATCCTTAAAATGAATGAAGTAGAACAGTGGGATAGGGTATGGATTGTCTTGAGTCCTTCTTCTAGGTCTATTGTGGGGAGAGGACAATTAGAACAGATCAAAGATCCCTTATGACATTATGACATAGGAAACCGGGCACAGATTTCTCCGTAACAACCACCGCCTTCACCAATTTCTGCCACTGTAGCTGAATATGTCTGTGGCCTACTCAGGACTTCATCATCTGACTTTGACTGCAAGCATGCATGGTCATGGCTATGATATAGAAATGCTCTTGAGGACCTGGAAAATTCATGTTCTTAAATAGCTCAATGACAGAGGAAGCATTACAGTTTCCCAGCAATTAATACACTAACTTCATGGACAAGGAAGAAATCAGGAAACTTTAACCTTGCAGCAGATCTTTAAGCAAACAATCCAAAGACAGGAATACAAACTGGTCAAAACAATGATATTCTCTCAAGTCCTAAAAACCTGAAGACACAGAAAAATAGAAATAGAGGAATGTGTATTTAAAAAAATCATCAATTCTTACTGAAAATAGGGAAAAAGCTTAAGGAAGTCAAAAGGGAGAAAGCAAAATATAACACCTACCATGAACATCATTAATTTTCTAGAATAGAGATGGAATCTTACTTACAGCAATACCACTAAGTAATGTAGGTACTGTTATAACAGCTAGTAAAGGAGATAACTATCCTTCTGAGCTTAACAAGGAGGTCAGAAGATCTCCAACAGTAGGAGATTTTAAAACAGGTCTCTCAGGTTGGGGTAGATATGACCAATTCTTAGGGTTGAATTTCACCAACTTTTTGAGTCCCCTTCCAATTTTATTTTCTGCAAACCTCTAAATAAAGAAGATATTCCAGATTTTGGTTTTGGAAAGACAACATTTTACTGCTAACCTCCCATTTACAAGTGTTTTTCCTTTTCTTTTTAACCTGACAGTGATGGCTTTTAGCACTTGTGGCTTTCATTAACACCATGACTTTTCACATAATTTCTAATACATCATGGGATTTCATTTCAGTTTGCAGACAACCGTCATATGTGGAAATAATGGTAAAGAAGTTAACTTCCTAGTCTTCATCACATGACTTGTAAAGAGGTTACTGAGGTTTATTCCCCTCTCACAGTGTCTAGTTCATTATCTCCAGACCTCCAGCATAACAGTCCATTTCCTATGCCAGACCTCCTCTTTTAATTGATTCCAAACGATGAAGATACATTAAATAAAAGAAGGAAATTTATGATACAGACTAAACAAGAAATATGAACTTTATTCAGGTGGGTCAGAAAGCCTTCTTTCAAAGGGGTGATTTTGTCATTAATTCTGAAGTATTGCTACCAGCAACGAGAAGCTGGGATTGACCTTCCCCTGCCTCCTGAGATGAAATCCACGTAGTTACAGAAAAACAGCAACTGACCTGCAGTTCACTTAGATAATCCTCAAAATAAACCCTACCATGTTACATCGTCCTGTTGATTTATTAGCATATATCTGAGCATATTGGAACATTTAATTTAATTTCTCAGTGTTAAACAAATTGTTTAATTTGTTAATTGAAGACTATTACATCCAAAGTATAGCATGGACACAATTCTTTTCAATTTCACCAGTTTATGCCCTGAAACCTTAAGCCCACATATTAGGCTAGTGCTATCCTTAGTCATAGCTGATCCATATTCAGAATCATCTTTATAAGAAAATGTACTTCTTAAAGGCAAAATAGAAGGTTGCCTCAAAAAAAAAAAAAAAAAAAAAATTGGCAGGAAAAACACTGATTTAACACTGCTGCACACTGAAGAACCTCATAACCAATTTATGAGCTTGCTTTCTTCTTTGTGAGATACAACTGAGATTGCAATATAATCTGATTTTAGAGACAATAAAACATACTGCTGCACCATTTCCCACAGCATTCTCCTGGGCAAAACTGGCTGCTCGTGGCTTGGATGGGCACACACTTTGCTGGGTAAAAAACTGTCTGAGTGGCCGGGCCCAAAGAATTGTGGTGAACGGAGTTAAATCCAGCTGGCGGCCAGTCAGGAGTGGTGTCCCCCAGGGCTGGGTGTTGGGGCCACTCCTGTTTAACATCTTTATTGATGATCTGGACGAGGGGATCGAGGGCACCCTCAGTCAGTTTGCAGCTGACACCCAGTTGGGTGGGAGTGTTGATCTGCTCGAGGGCAGGGAGGCTCTGCAGAGAGACCTGGACAGGCTGGAGCCATGGGCTGAGCCCAACTGGGGGAGTTTCACTGAGGGCAAATGCCGGGGGCTGCCCTTGGGCCACAACAACCCCCAGCAGGGCTACAGGCCTGGGGAGGAGTGGCTGGAGAGCTGCCAGTCAGAGAGGGACCTGGGGGGTGATTGACAGCCGGCTGAACAGGAGCCAGCAGTGTGCCCAGGGGGCCAAGAAGGCCGATGGCATCCTGGCTTGTGTCAGCAATAGCGTGGCCAGCAGGGACAGGGAAGGGATCTGACCCCTGGACTCGGCACTGGTGAGGCCGCCCCTCGATTCCTGTGTTCAGTTTTGGGCCCCTCACTACAAAAAGGACATTGAATGACTCGAGCGTGTCCAGAGAAGGGCAACGGAGCTGGTGCAGCGTCTGGAGCACAGGTCGTGCGGGGAGCGGCTGAGGGAACTGGGGGGGTTTAGTCTGGAGAAGAGGAGGCTGAGGGGAGACCTCATCGCCTTCTACAGCTCCCTGACAGGAGGGTGCAGAGAGGGGGGATGAGTCTCTTTAACCAAGTAACAAGTGATAGGACAAGAGGGAATGGCCTCAAATTGCACCAGGGAAGGTTTAGACTGGCTATTAGGAAGCATTTCATTACAGAAGAGGTTGTTGGGCGTTGGAATGTGCTGCCCAGGGAGGTGGTGGAGTCCCCATCCCTGGAGGTTGACATATCTCTGAGGGATCTGGTGGAGTTGGGAACTGTCAGTGTGAGGTTAATGGTTGGACTGGATGATTTTCAAGGTCTTTTCCAACCTAGATGATTCTGTGATTCTGTGATATTAATACGTGCTAAATCATTGCTGATGTCTTATATTTTGTATCTCCCCCAGTAAGGTTAATCATCAAATATAATGCCATTAATCAGCCTAAACAGTACCGGCTGGAGATGGACAATGCCTTTGCATGTTTACATAGAGTATGATTCACAAATTGTACAAGTCAAAAAGCATCTGTCCTGGCTGCATATGATTACTATCATCAGTATAATAATAGCAATACCATCAGTTCATTAACAGTGAATTCTTCCTACCTTAATTGCCTTAGCTCTGCTGATCAGCCCATCTTGCTGAGCACTTCCAATGAGCAGATCTACTTTTCGAAGTTGAGGGCGCTGCAGGGCTTTAGCTAAAGGTTCCCGAAGGTAAATTCCATCCATCACTGGACCCCAGTACTGGAATGGGCCACTTATAGCTAGGAGCTAGGTTATCAAAGAAACAATAATAATGCAGTTAAATTAGCTAACCATGGTCATTTTCATTTTATCTATGCTTCAGACAACTGAGTTGATAGCCTTCAAGTGAACAAGTGATCAGTTACAGTTAATGTAAGCACAAGCTCACCACTGGCAGGAAACAGTGCTTCTGCTGACAGTCTCAGTAGCTGAAACAAGCTGAATAGACCAAGAGAATTGATGGTCTTAAAGTCAACAAAATAATATTTTAAATTAGGGATTGGCTCTATGCTGGTCCTGATCAGAAAATGTATTTTAATCTGTGGGTAAAAGATCTATCTCTAGAATAATTTATACCACAACTTTCACAAGTCTTCCACTTGACAGAGAACTGACATCCCCTCCCCACTTCTTTTTCTGAAAAATGCAGTTACTGAAGCTACAGACACTTGATCCTCCTCTAGAGCAACACCCAGGGACAGTTGAGAGAGGACTGAAAGAAGGCAAAAACTGTATTTAGATTAATGTTGAAACAAGTAGTCAAATTAGTGTAAAAGTAATTTTTCTAAAAGAGAAGCAAGCTGTGAGTGTTCATAGGTCAGGGTTGGATGTCACTGACATCAGCATCACTCCATCAATGCTAGTCCAGTTCCTCTTTCACAAGGATTCAGCCCAGTTTATTTTTTAAACTTCCTCACAGCTTCGCGTCAATGGCAACTTTTTGGTTCCTTGCCAATGACATATATTTTGCTATGGGGTACCTTAGTCTGTGCATCATTGAGGACACGAGCAGGCAACTGGCGGAGGCAGGCTACAATTTCCTCGCTGGTGGATGAAAGGCATCCCACATCTTCAGCCAGGACTGCTGCTTGCCTCTGCACTCTCCTCTCCGAAATAATGGATGCTGGAGAAAAAGCTGAACCTCCCTGGAAAAGAAAGACAGTATCAGTCAACAATTCCCGTCAAAAAAACTGGTCCCCTGGTGAAAAAGATGAGAAGCAAAATCTGCCCAGTAGAATCTTGTAAAACACTGCTTTTTAAGTCATAAGAAGCAAGTTCTAGCCATCAAAGCAAAGGGGAGAAGAATAGGCTTGGCCATTTCCAGCTCTGCCATGGTTATTTTGGAAAACCTCTGAAAAGTGTCTAGGTTATGTCTATAACCAAGTCACAAATGTTTCTGAAAACTCTACTGGAAGAACAAACATTTCAACAGGAATGGACACAAAGAAGGAGCTGTGAGATATATCAGGGAATGCAGAGCCCATCTTACAAGAAGAAACTAAAAGAGTTTTACTTCCTTAACTGTAATAAACAAGGACTGAGAGCAGGCATGTCCTTTATAAATTAATCCATCAAAAAGAACTATTTATACCTTAGGACAAAGCTGGTACAAAGCCAAATAGGCATTAACTATTCATATTGAGTATAAATAAATTTAGGTTAGAAATGCTAAGATAGCTAACGCAAGGTGCAGTGAGGGTTTAGAAGAGCTATGAACAAAGGTAGTAGGAACAAAAGGCTAAACCAAGATGCAGAAGATCAACCAGAGCTAGAACACGTAAAACTCAGAGCATAGGCTACAGTCCAATCTCTATTCCAGACTTGGTTTCTTTCCTACCATTGTGCCAGCATGGAAAATGTCCTCACCAAGAAACAATGGTACAACATTGTTGAGTAACCATGAAAACTACTTATTGAAAATGCAGATAAATTAGCATAAATGTGATAAAATCTGACCTAGAACAAGAAGGCTGGAATAACTCTGACATGGTTCAAATGACTAATTTCCAAACATTTATACCAGTTTACTATAATAACTCCTAAGGTTAGCTTCAGTCTTTTAAAAAAACCCAAACCCTAGATGCATGATATGAAAGACCCCGATCTATTCGACTGATTAACTTACTTCTCACTGAATTTTCTCAAAGCATAACTGCAAGTCTGAAAAAGCATAAAACTAGGAGCAAGTTAAAAAGAAACCAAAACCAAACAGCAAATCCTTAATTTGAAATTGTCTCAAACCTTTGAGCCTAAAGAACTCTGTGCAGCCCTGGCCAGCACCCAGAACATTTTTTTATATTTCCAACAAGCAGACCCATTGATATTATAGGATACCATTGCTCACAACTGGAGAAATTGGTTTCCAAAAATAGTTAGAAAGTGTTTATAATTTGGATGTAGATAGATTCTTTTTAGTTCACTGTATGTAGAATTTCCAGTGACACTACTTTTCTGAAAGGTTTCTCTTCCTTTTTAAGGGATCTGGAAGATAATCACTGTTATTAGTGTAATGAATGAGATACTGATGGTTGCAGATAAGCAAAAGAAAAAGCAAAAATTGTCAATCCTGGGGCAGTAGAAGAGACACCTCTGCTTTTAAGAAGGCAGAAGAACTAAAGAAAAAGAAACACCACTTGGTCTTATTCCTCATTTCCTCCCTTAATTTAGATGAGAACATGAGTGAGCAATGGGCTTTATCCTCACGTGGGATTTGCGGTGGCCTATTTTGTGTTTGTAAAGTATGATATCTGTCAGCTGCTGACTAGGTGCACTGACTCAGTTGGTCATGAGAAAGAAAGAAAAACATCCTTGATGAGAATATCTCTGTGTGTGGGTGTGTCCCCAGGACACAGAATGGGAGCGTTACTTTTTTGACTGGCCTTTGGAAGAGCATGTTCACTGGAACTAGGATGAGTGAGACTAGGAAAGGGATAACATGGCATGCCAGCTTCCCTCAGAAAAGTAGCTTCCTTGTTCATTTGGAGCAAGAATTTATGTGCCTCCTTGGTATAGCAGAGAAATTAGATCTACAATTGCACCACATTTATACACTGATCCGGCAAACATATTTTTCAGCATCAGATGTGAACATGTTCAGTATGTTTTATCAAATATCCAGTACCTCTAAATGGCATTCATTTAAAATAAAACCAAACCGTAAAAAATTAAAGGGCTTCAGTTTCCCAAATTCTGAAAGTTTCACAAATTTTGAAAGTGTCTGTTTCTGTGGAAATTCTGAAGTTGCCTTATTAAAAGGTTAAGTTTCAAATCAGAGAATCACAGAATCATGAAGGTTGGGAAAGACCCTGAAGATCATCTAGTCCAACCATTAATCTAACACTGACAGTTCTCAACTACACCAGATCCCTAAGTTTGGTTGGGAAAGAGAGTACTGAGACCAGATGACATATGGAATCCAAAAATTCACTGGGACTAAGCAAAACATCCTAGTGTGCTTGATTTTGAACATATCTCCTCCAAGGAAATTTTAAAAGCAGTGAAAAGTTCCCCTGTCTTTGAGATCTCTATAAACTGAAAGACTTCCCTTGGGTCAAGTACTGAGTCAAACAATGACTGAAAAAAGTTCTGGATAGAAGTGTCCCACAGGTCCTCTCTGAAGAGGGAGAGTTAGAAGCCTGGACAGGCAAATTGTCATGTCGCAGCACTGGATATGTAAAGGCTTGCATTAGATATGGTCCAAGCTTGGCAAGTAAAAGAAAAACCCAGAACTTCAGCAAATACTTTTTTGCATGTTGTGGGAGTGAAGAGGGTTCTTGTTTGGAGAGTAACTCTAGCTATGGATATTTTCTGTTCTTTGTATGAGTGCTTTGAACAGGTTTACGTGCTCTTCTGATTTTTTCTTCTATTTTCCATGGTAATGGCCACTTCCTCAGTCTGCTTATTTTGATAGCATCCATGTTCAGGAAGCATGTCTTGCATTTGGGGTTTGAAAGAGTTGCAGTATCCACTACTGTTATTCATGTTTAATTTTTATTGGGACTGGAAGTGGGTGATAGAGGAACTTGGGACATCATTCAAGCAGTATTTGGAAGCAATACCATTATGTTGCCTTCCCTGGCGCATCTGAAATACATTCCAGGCTCTGGAAACACGGCTGATCTTACCACAGAAGTTAGGCAAACAAACTGTACCAGTTCTGTTTTTCAATTTTACATCACAATTCAGGCTCATTGTTTCCTCATCCTTACAAAAAAACCTCAGGAACAAATAAGTGAGAGCAGAAGCTGGAGACTGTCCAGCGTTAAATCTCTTTCTGTTTGAGCCTGAAATTTTCACATAAAAAGAAATCTCCAAATGCTGTATCCACATTAGAGGCAGGCTGAGGACACAGAGGATAACATAGCTACACTCAGCATTTCCCTCTTTCCCTGTAAAACTATAATTTATTTGTGTGATTAGTCCCAGCAACCAGAAATGAAGCAGTTGTGTGCTTTAAAAAATAGGCTTATTTAGGCAAAAGCAGACGTAGTGGAGGGACTGTTTATTTCCATTACACGACACCCATATTACTATCAACATGACAGTATCATGAATCAGGAAACCAAAAATCATGAGATCAGCTCAAAAATAACAAACACTGTGTTCTTTTTGTTAGTCCTCTGACTTTTAATTCTCCAGGAATTCTCCTACCTATATAAATACAAGAGCTAAAATATTCACTTTTAAAACTAAGAGCTGTGATCTTCAGATAGTCTGCAGAGTAGTTTTTTGAAAGCAAAGCTGTAAGCAATATGAGATATTGCCATCTTGTCATCACAGGGTATTTCCAATCTCAGCATCATTTGGAATGTCTTGACAAGGAACTGAAGCAACACAGAGTTCTTGTTTCAGACGTCCTGATGGATTGAACTGCTGTCATCAGAGGAAGTTCCGATGACATTTTTGACAACAACCCGGATGAAAACATTCAGTGCTGAACTGCTGAGAAAAAGTGGTTGCAGCTGTGTTGCACAAGCCACAACAGCAGTATTACACTGTCCTGCTAAATTAATGGGAATAGAGGGAACATTACAGTGTTGGGCAATAGTACCTACTGTAACAAGTGATGGCATTGAAAATGGAAGGCAGAGCCTTCAGTATTATTTAGTTCAGGGTCCAGCAGCTTTGTAAGCATTTCTTTATTTCTCATTTCAAAATTAGAGGTTAAGCTAGACACTAGGAAATGTTGTAGCTCACAACAGTGAATGCAAATTGATATTATGTGGAGATGAGTTCTTGCTTTAATGTCAGTTTGTGATCACCTGAGTTGAGGCTGGTACCTCCTGCAAATTTCTCTGTTGGGACCTCATAGCTCACAGACCTTCACTGGTGATGTCTGGTGCATCCCCATTCTCCCTCCACCTGTTGGGCACATCTATTCTGACACAGCTGAATGCTAGCTTTCTGCTTCAGATGTCTCAGCAGCTTTTAGTTAAATAGCACCCCTTGCTGCTATTCTGATTACATAATAAAAAAGAATATATGGGTTTGCATTGGGTTTGTGTGGCAAGGTTTTGGTAGTGTGGGGGCTACAGAGGTGGTTTCTGTGAGAAGCTGCCAGAAGCTTCCCCTGTGTCTGACAGAGCCAAGACCAGCCGGCTCCAAGATGGACCCACTGCTGGCTGAGGCCGAGCCCATGAGAGATGGTGGTGGCACCTCTGTGATAACATATTTAAGAAGGCAAGAAATAAAATCCACAGCAATTGCAGCCAGAGAGAGGAGTGAGAACATGTGAAAGAAACACCCTTGCAGTCCCCAAGGTCAGTGAGGAAGGGGGGCAGGAGGTGCTCCAGGCACAGAGCAGAGGTTCCCCTGCAGCCCGTGGTGAGGCAGCTGTGCCCTGCACCCATGGAGCTCCATGGGGGAGCAGAGACCCACCTGCAGCCCGGGGGGGACCCCACGCCGGAGCAGGGGGATGCCCCAAGGAGGCTGTGACCCCGTGGGAAGCCCACGCTGGAGCAGGCTCCTGGCAGGACCTGTGGCCCTGTGGAGAGAGGAGCCCACGCTGGAGCAGGTTTGCTGGCAGGACTTGTGACCCCGTGGGGTCCCACGCTGGAGCAGTTCATGAAGAACCGCAGCTGTGGGAAGGACTCACGTTGGAGAAGTTCATGCAAGACTGTCTCCTGTGGGAGGGACCACACACTGGAGAAGGGTGTGAGGAGTTCACCCCCTGAGGAGGAAGGAGCACCAGGGACAACGGGTGATAAACTGGCCACAACCCCCATTCCTAATCGCTCTGGCCACTGGCAGGGAGGAAGTAGAGAAATTGGGACTGAAGTTGATCCTGGTAAGGGGGAAGGTGTTCAAAGATTTAGTTTTTAATTTCTCATTATTCTACTCTGATTTGATTGGTAATAAATGAAAATAATTTTCCCAAAGTCAAGTCTGTTTTAACTGTGATGGTAATTGGTGAGTGATCTCTCCCTGTACCTATCCTGAGTCACAAGACTTTAGTTCTATTTTCTCTCCTCTGTCCAGCTGAGGAGGAGAGTGATAGAGTGAGTGGCTTTGGTGGGCACCTGGCATCCAGTAAGGGTCAACCCACCACAGGACTATTACTGTAAGCTGTACCCCTGTCTTCCAACATACCTGAAAAAGACAATTGCCATATAAACTGTAGTGCCGAATGTCTTTTAATTCCTCATTTACTCTGGAAACTCGCTTCTGCAGTTTTTCAAAACTGATTCACAACAGATGTAACGATTAAAAACTCCACTGCAACTAGTTTTTATCACCCACACTCTGTAAACCCAAAACCTTCTTCCTCTCCTCACACCATGACCTCTTGTTTTTCCAACCTGACTTGAAACTGAAAACCCTGCTTGAGCCACGTTCGCTTTAACACATGCCCTCCCTTCAAATGAAGGCAGTTTCTCTGACGGCTGCAGGGCTGCAGACTCCTTTGGAAGCAGGGTTTCTGTCAGCCCAGAAGCATGCTATAGACAATACAAACAGCAGTGACACCACAGAGAAAGCGAGATCAAAAAATATCTAATGAAAACAGTCAAACCAATGAAATGTCCTGATAATTCTACATTCCCAAAAGAGCCAACTGTACAGCAAAATTTAATTTGTTAAAGATAGGCACTCTCCAGGCTCAGACATACAGTTCCCAGCCAGAAGTATCTGTCAGACCATCTGGTTAGATCTCTGGGATAGCCAAGGCTCTTCCATTTCCTGACCGCTGAGCTCAAGTGCTTCCTATCACTTAAAACATGGCTTGTGTTTGACTAAAGCCTGATCTTGCATGAAGCATTTAAGCTGGGCTCAGAGACACCAAGAAATGAATACTTCAGTCTCCTCCTTTGCAGTTCATGCCTGAAGATAATCATTCCACTGACAGAAAACTGCACGTTATTTCTGTTCGAGGATGTCTTCAGTTTTAGTTAATGCCAGATTAAAGAGACTGTTTATATCCTGCTTTTTCTCCCTCAAAAATAAGCAAGCTGCAACTAAGTGACCACTAACTTCTTTCCAATTAATTTAACAGATTATTCTCTAAAAGACTGGATTTGAAGTATTTGCACAAGTGGGTTTTTTTTGGTGTTTGGGGTTTTTTTTTGGTTTGTTTGTTTGTGGTTTTTTGTTTTTGTTTTTTTTTTTCTTGCAAGGTTGTTTTCCAGTGTCCTGCATTGCTTTTCCTCAGACATCAAAATCTGCATAGTGGCAAGTACTTACAACACAGGTTGCAGGGCGGATGTCTTCATATGTCAAGACATTAATGTCATTTTTCCAGGCTTTCAGACATGATCTATCTTCAAGAACCTGGAGGAGTAGAAAACTTTGGGACCAACTCAGGGAGTTTCTGTCACAGCTAAGGAGCTATGTGACAGACATGTGGGAAACACTAGCGCACGAAATGTAACACGGAATTGTCAGGTCAGTCCCGCAATGGAAAGGCAGACTGAAATATAAACATTTTTCCCTCCATAACCATCTAGTAAGACTTTGATTTCCAAATAAAAATGGGGGAAAGTGAATGGTCCTCTCTATCAAGTAATGTTTTGAAGAAGGAAGATTTCTTTTTTATACACGATTCTTGGCAAATCCCTCTTCGCTGTAATCAGAGTTAGTCCTGCAAATGCAATGTTACTCTCTCAAGTGACTCACTGAGTGCCTGTGTCAGGTTGAATAACAGGATATGAATACTTTTAAGATGACATACAAAGCCCCGCTTAAATAATACAAAAACTTTCTTCTATTTAGATGTAAACATTACCTTATCAATTATAATTTAAACCAAGTTATTAGCTGAATGCACTGAAAGTGTAAACTGGGTCTCATCATTGCACAGGAGTAAATAGCCACCAGAAACAGGCAGAAATGACATGGAAATGGAGAATTTTGTTTACCTCCCTCCACTGCAAATTCATCCATTCCTCTACAAGCATGATACTAACTGTGGCTAAGATTTATTACATTTCCAGTGGAGTATGTTCTATCAAGCAAGTCCAAACTCTTCTTTAGTGTGACCAATCTTTCCTGCTCAGTCTGAGACCTGACCCATTCATGAGTGCATCTTAGGATGTAAACTTAACTTCTCGTAAAGGCACAATGACCATCAGAGCCAGCCTAAGGCAGATATCGGTGAGAAGGACCAGGAAAAGGCAGAGGTCTGCTGCTGCCTGTTCCCATGTGTGGTGCAGACATCCCCCGACCTGTGATCTTTTGTAATTCCAGAAATATTGTACATCCATTTGGTGAATGCTATTAAGGAACATCACATCCCTGTGATTTGAAGAAAGTAATAAGGTCCTAAACAATCCAAATATAAGTGGCAGAGATAATCATGGGGCTTTATGCTAAAACCAGCTCCCCAGAGCACTGGCTATAAGGCTGTCACAGCTCTGTGTTGTAGACCCATTTGCTTATCAAGTTCCCTAAGGCTTTCCTGTCCCTTCAAAGTGAGGACTGCTTGCAGAGCCCATCAAGGAGAAAGGATATTCTCCTGAAATTACCATAGCTCCAAATTTTGGCACAGCTTTGGGAATCTGATCAGCACCTCCTGGTTTCAATAGAGCTTACACAACAGCTCCCACACTTGTCAACTTTTAGTTTTCATCATCAAACAGACTGGCATTACAATGAGCATCTGCTCAGAGCTACACTGGTGTGAAGTAGGAACTCTACTTGGGTTTTCTGGGTTTTTTTTTTTCTTTTTTTTTTTTTTTTTTGGCTTTAATTTTACTATACTAAATTAACTATATGAGCTTTTTAGATCACATCCTGATTATAAAAGCAAAGGGCAAACCTTAATAAATCCCTTTGACTTCTATAGTCATATCTGCAGTCCTATATTTCTGAGTGACTAGTCAGGTTGTTTAACAGGCTAGTATCTCTGTTTCCTCATCTCAGACACTGAGATGAGAGAGGATCTGAGGCTCCTGCCTCTGCACCTTGTACAACTGATGTGAAAATGTGCTTCATAGACAGGCTTTCACTCCATATTCTTCATTGCTTCAATTATTCGCAGAGATGTTTTGGGGTACAGAGCAATGAACAAAGCAAACCTTGCATTTCTGTTCAGGCTCAGTAAGTGTGGGGGGAAAAAAAAAAAAAAAAAAAAAGTTTTGTGCCTCTCTGTCTGTCTGAAAAAACTAGCAAAACTACATAAAGCAAACGGTTGGGGACTGAACAGTACTGGATAAATAAATTAGGAAGAAAAAGAGAAGATAAACCCTTTTAGTATAAGTAATGTAAACCAGGTTATTTTGTTCATTTCTTATATCTGCTAAAACCATCCCTGATGCAATATATTGAAAACCTCCCTGTTTTCCTCAGCCATAGATAAGAAGTGTCTTGAGTAGTGACTTGCAACAGGAACCTCATCTGTTGCAAACACTTTGAGCCTTCCTTATTTCTCAGAGAGGAAGTATGTGGCCTGTTTGGCAAATGCTGCTCTACATGACAGCGTGAACTTCACAACACACTCATTCGACCGGCTGCTCCTCGACTTGATCAGCTAAACCTTGCTGGCAGCATGAGAGCAGTATTATGACTACGGCTTTTTTGAGAAATACTGCAACCTGGAATATCATGCCTAGAATTTAAAGGTAATCATTGCTCTGATACATTTTAGATTATCTGCATATGGGACCAAATGTTTCAAATTTATTTATATAAAAGGCAGTTCTGTTTCATTAACAATGACGATATTCAGATGATGGATTTCAAGTACCACCAAAGGTAGAAATACAAAAGCCTGCCTTGATCCTTTTCATAAGGAGTGGTGATAAAGATAGAAGGGACAAGGAGTATTTCTACTGAAAGCTCACAGTAAGATGCATAGGACCTTAGGCTGAAGCAAACTGCATTTCTTTATAACCCAAAATATGAGCCCAAGATTCTTGGGCTTTTTATTCAAAGTAATAGAAGTTTGCATAATGTGGTATTTCTCTGTTGTTTCATAGTTGCATGTTTTTGTGAATTACCTTGATTACAGCATTACGTTGTTCTTTCTAAGCACAATGGTAGAAATGCCTCAAAGCTGAAAGGATGCTCATTTTGATTAATAACAAATTAAAGCAAAATTCACCGAAAAATATAGAGCTTCTGAAATCTAAGCTGCTTTTTTTTTCCCACATGAAAAATAACAGAATGCTGGTGCTTTCATTTTCAAGCTAAATGGTACTCAGACATTACCTGTGAACCTTATTAAGAATTCAATTCTAAGACATCAGTGGTATAGATGTGAATATCAGGTAACAAAAATAAAATTGGATATAACATCTCAGGAATTATGTATGTCCTAATTTGACTAGTCTGCAGTAGCCCCTTGAAGAGGAGTTTTACTCATGTATATCTTGCCTTTTTATTTCTCTTATTATTTTAATTTCTTTATATTTACTAATTCCCAATCCTTTTAGATATAACTTTGAAAAAGTTCTTACGAAGCAATTGACTTTCCTATGTGCTGTGCTATTTAACTGCTCAGAAGCATGTTTTCTCAGAGAACCGATTCTGTGAAAGGAAATTATTGCTACATGTGATGCATGCAGGAATGGAAGGTGTAAATTGTACCAAAGGTTTTTGAGACCCACAATTTAGGTCAGTGAGATTCCAGTCTTGACAGGTGAAGAGTTCATATCTGCCGAGAGCTCTGCCACTGATAAAAAGGATGCAAAGCAAGACCGGGGCTGTAGATGTTTTCTCACCTTACTTTTGGCAGCAAAAATAAAGCGGTAAAGATCACTAAACCCCACTAGCTGTGTGTTTGCAAACAGCTATGGCTGCAGTGACTGGCATTCCTTAAACAACATGGGCACAAGTGGAAAGGGGAGGAAGGACCAAAGCTTGGAAGACTGCAGATGTGTTCTTAATGGTTAAAATCAAATTTCCACACAAGCCTGAGGAGGTGGCCTGTGAGCAGGGAAAGCTGCAGGTAGGTTTTGGGTTGCATCCCAGCAGCACAGCGGTTCCTCCGCGTTGAACAGCAGCTGCACTCCTCCATGCAGGGCTTTGGGTTGATATGACAAGGTGAGCTTAAAGTCTATCACCTCTCCTTAATTCTTCCCAGATCACTTTTGGTGAACAATTTTCTTCTGGCATAATTATCTGCTTTTACGACAGAGGGATGCCACCTCTACTTGTATCCCAAACTCTGTCGCCAAGTTTAAGTGAGATGAGTAGATTCATCATTTCAAAAGAATAACATCTATAAAACTGTTATTGTTCTGTTATTGGCTTAAATGATTAAAAAATCAGCTCGGTCACAATACGCTCCACAGTTTCCTATAATTCTATTTTTACAGAGCATGTGAAAATTTCAGAAAACCACCATACAGTTTATCCTATAGCGATACAATGGCCTTGTGTTGCACTGCCAACACTCGACACAAGCACAAGCTACTTGAGCCGTTATGTTCTATCACACGCTTGCCAGTCATGTGCACTGTTGTTTTAGAAGTACTTAGGATACTAATTCATACACTGTTACTCTAAAAACAGTGATACACCATTGCCAGCGAGCAAGTTCAAACAATCTTTTGCCCCCCTTCCACAACTTCCAATTTCATCCATTTCCATCCCATTTTCAAATGTCTGAGAGTTGAACTATAGCTCAGGGCATCCACTCCACCACCTTTGACTGGACTATAGGCACCTTCATTCTGCTCAAATGAATAATGACAAGAGGCCTTAGTGGTAAAACCTAGCCTGATACTTGTCATTTTCCTTTTAATCACTTTGGATAAGTGAATCAACAGCAGTGGACACAGCTTTCCATTTGCTTATTTTTACTGAACATTTCTGCTATGAGTCTAGAGAACATCTTGAACTCTTTGACCTTTTCAAGACTTTATGCTGCCACCAACAGTAATTAGTGACGGTAAAACAGCATGGAAAACTGTAACGAGACACAGCAAACTGCCACGCTAGTGACATCAAAGTCCAAAACGTCACTGCTCTTCATTATTACTGTAAGTACTTTATAGCTCTTGCATATTTCATAAGTCAGATTCTTCCATATCTAACGTAGCAGCACTGAGCTGCATGCTCTGTCCTGTTGACTCCAGAGATCCTTTAAGAAGAACAATGAATTGTATGGCAGAAGTGAACCAAGCCACTCTTGGATGTGTTCTGCAGAAATATGAACTAGGCACATGCCTGCTGTCCAGTACTTAATCCATCTGGACTAGACAGCAAGTGGTTCAATTAAACACTACGTACAAGCAAATGTTCAAGAACACTTTAGATATTTTTAAAGAGATACTTAGAGTTTAGACACCTAAATAGCAGATAGGAAAATGAAGGTACCTTACTCAAATGTGCCGTACTTCTAGAAAGTTTGTAAGTATGAAGTAAAGTTTTCAGAAGTCTTTCCATCATGTGCAAATGCTACGTATCACTTTCCAAAGTGACTCAGGCACACCTGAAAATTGTATCCACTTTATGTTAAGAGTAGGAGAAAAGCCACTGAAAGCACTCTGTCACAATTCTGATCGCTAATAGGATGACTTGCTCTCCTGGCCCTCAAATACCAAGACCCAGAATAAAAGGGTACATAGAGGTAGGACTCTATTATTTTTATTTTTCCATACTTTTGTGACACATAATTCAAGTACCATTCTCATCTAAATAATATTTGCATGTGATAAAATTATAGACAGGCATAAGATATTTATTTTGCCGTGCTTGGCACCTATCTGGAATTGCACAAAATCTTTGGTAACTGCAGCTTACTTACTATACACTTGGCAAGATCTGAACTGCCTTTTTCAAGTACTGAAAAAATGCAGCTACTACAGCAAAGAGCTCAGCAGAGGTTATCTCTACAGGTATTTATCACACTTCTCTGGCTGACTTTTTCAGCTCCGTTGAGCCCTTTATTGTCATGCCCAGAAAATTTTGCTGGCTAATTTGAAGATGAGCCAGGAACGTCTATAATATCTGTAGCCAAAGTACTGACTGCACTATTCCTATGCATATACCTCTTATCCTTGGTAGGATACAACAGAAAAATGTTGAAGAAATTAAAATTGGGTCTTGTGAAAAAATATTCATAGTTAGTTCAGGAAATTATAATCTTGCAAGTAGACAGTGCCTGCCAAAATGAATTTTGATTTCAGTTTTAGAAATTCAGGTGCCTTTAAATGGAGAAAGATTTTGTGTTTTCTATCAAGACAGACCCTTTTATCCAGACATAAATACCCAGATCTTTTATTTAAATTTAAGGTTACTTTTTTATTCATCTTCTAGACTTCTTATATCAGGCAATGAAACAGCTTTTTGTTCTTGTGAAAGCAGCTTTCAGACACTTGACAGAAAGACACTGGCACAGCTGCATCCTACAGATGTGCCACAAGCTCTTTCCTGAGTGCAGACAGCAAAAGGGTAATGTGCCATTTGGCCAGTGAAATAGAGATTTCTAGCAAAGAGCCTTTGGAAAGAAGCACTAAGAAGCTTGAAAATTAGATGAGGTAGAGTCAAACTGTGCATTACCATCTGTTTTAGTACTGATCTACTTGTATTTGACAAGAGATGAATTCTCTTTCTTTTGAATGGCATTTTATTCTATAAGGTGTCTTCCTAAACTCTCTGTAAAATATCAAAAATTTATGGTATTAAGCAATATACTAAATTCTGCTAATCTTATTCCAAAAGACAATTGGTAATATAGCTTCACTAATTTCAGCAGTACTGCTTCTCAAGTTAGACACTGCTCCAGCTAACACCATTGGGCTCTAGCCTGTTGTAAGTAAAGAGCAGCATACCAAAGGCACTAATCATCTTTGAAATATTTAAGCTAGAAAAGACTAAAAGATGCAGAATACCCACACGATGCTGCTAGAGCTCCTGTTATCATTTTCACTGGAAAACTGGCAGAAATATATTTTAAAAAAAATAATTACCTATGAGCTAGTGGTGTTGAATTACTTTGCTTTAATGTACAATTTCAAACATAGATCTTATTCTTCTCTGCCTCTGAAAATATACCATAGTGTCAGACAAATTCCACATCCAAAGGGTTTTTCTCTGTCAGGGAGAATTAGAACAGGTGCAGTAAAAGCCATGAGATGGAACTGTCCTTCTCACAATATTTAGTTCCACAATTGTCTGATACTGTTTGAGATCAAGCATTTTGAGGTATGGTGTTACTTTAAAAAAAGAAAAGAAAAAAGAAAAAAGAAAAAAAGAGGAAAAACAACATTGCTCTTATTCATTAAGAGCACAACTGCACCAGAAAAAAAAAAAAAAACAAACACCGAACAATGTTCTTAGTGTTCATCAATAAACTGAAAACCAGATACGTCAATCTAATTAATTTCTTCGTAGCTTGAGATCTTCAAATGCTGAAAAGAACATTTTGTCTATGAAATGACTGTATGAGCATGGCTTTGCTGTGACTTCCTATTGTGCTGAGGTACTGGTAATGGAAACTTTTACTACTCTGCGTTCTTCTGAGCAACTTCCCTAGCTGTGGTTTTCTGCTATTCCCCTGATAAAAGCACCAAAGTGGTGAGAGTTTAGCAAGTATGTAAAACTCTCACATGAATTTGACACAAGAGTTCTCAAAAGCAAAACTGTATAAAATTGGAGACACCCAAACTAGGTCATTTCTCATCTGTTGGCACAGCAGGTGTTACTCTGATGTTTAATTTCAATGTCTCCTTTGATTTAGTTCTGAAAAGCTTTGACGGAATTAGAGAGCGCAATGGGAAATACTGTGAAAACGCCGAGAGCCTCTGAAGAAACAAGTGTGCCGAGCCAAACGGGTAAGCAGTCATTTAATTTCTTTCAAGAGAAAAAGATGTTTGAAATATATGGTACGTTCATCCATGTGTCTTCCTCCATCTGCCTGATGTAGTAAAGGCAGGTGAGTGTGTGACTGCTGTGGGAGGAGAGCATCCTTTAGACAGCGATTATTTTTAGGTACGTTCAGGCTCATTTTCCAAGAAGCACTTTAGTTAAAAACCCCAAATGTTAAAACTATTATTTGCTGGTGCTCCTTGAAAGATGTTCCTTGCAATTCAGAAAGCATTGAAGCACTGCTTCAGAAACCAGAATTACATATTTTGACATACTTGCATGTGTTACTTCATACAAATTTGTTCTTGAAATTTGGTTTTACTTCATTTAAGCTCAGAAACCTTGCTTGCACTGAACCTGAAGTTCACCATTAGACAGTTGCAGTAAAAATAGCACGCAGCCAACTTGTCACCGGGTTTATCAATAAAGGTTATACAGAAATACACATTTCACTGGCTAGGCTGCCAAAAGGGGATCTAACACATCTGCCTTGTGCTTCCACATGTGAAAAAATCAGGTTGCAAAGCCCCTCCCATAGGCTGGTAGAGGTCAGGCATCTGAGGGGAAAAGCAAGAGTGATTCAGTGGCCTGCTTCTCCCAAACTGCAAGCGAGTAGCTGGAGAGTCACTACAGCCTCAGCTCTCACGCCACAGAACAACAGACAGCTGGTACAAGAGCTGCGATAAATCACTTCCCAAAGGTGAGGAACAGAAAACAGTTCTGGGTTTTTGGTTTGGTTTGTGGGGTTTTTTTAGAGGGCGAAGGCATTAATCAAAATTTTGGAGTTTAGCATGAAAAATGGTCCGGTTGGGCTGCGCATTATTATAAGGGTAGGGAATCATCCTGTTTTCATTAGTGCTGTAAGGAAACCCCAGCCCTGCTTTCAGCATGGCCAAGAACTAGCTGATACAGGCAGTCATGTAGCCCTAGGTCCTAATAAAGCAGAGACCAAATACTGTTTTTTTTTTTTTTTTTTTTTGAGAAGTACCTTATGTTGAGATTTCCAACAACTGTTGTCACGAATACCATAGCCATCAAACCAGAGACATGCATGCACTTAGAGCAGGACCTTGCTGATGATCAGGGGAGGGAGAGGTCGCTTGCCATGTCTGTCACCAAGTTTGTATTGCTCCTGCACATGCTAAAAGTCAGGATTTAGCAGGGCTAAAGCCAATTGCATCCCTTCTGGTGATTTAAATAGAACATACGCCTAAAACATAACCCAAACAACATAGATAGGGGAAATTACCCATTTAGGAATTCAAGGCTAGATCTACTTGCACTCTCCTACATGTCTAGCACATCTAAAAAGGTGCTTTGTCAGATCCTGCCTGACCTTCTGCTGCCACATGGGGAGGGAACAAATCTCCCATAGCTTCAGTGGCGTTTGCCAAGGCCATAAGGATGTCTCAGACACTCACACAGCTGAAATTGCAGTGGATACTGTTTAAGCACTCAAAGGCAGCTTTTTGGCCACAAAAATGATCAGAGGGATGGAACACCTCTCCTACGAGGAAAGACTGAGAGTTAAGGTTGTTCAGCCTGGAGGAGAGAAGACTCGGGGGAGACTTTATTAAGGCTTTTCAATACTTAAGGGGGGCTTATAAGAAAGGTGGGGACAGACTTTTAGTACGGCCTGTAGCAGTAGGACAAGGAGGAATAGTTTTAAACTAAATTCAGACTAGATATAAGGAAGAAGTTTTTTTGTGATGAGGGTGGTGAAACACTGGAACAGGTTGCCCAGAAAGGTGGCAGATGCCCCATCCCTGAAAACATTCAAGGTCAAGTTGGACGGGGATCTGAGCAACCTGAGCTGAAGGTGTCCCTGCTCATTGCTGGGCGGTTGGAGTAGATGACCTTTAAAGGTCCCTTCCAACCCAAACTGTTCTATGATTTAACAGCCTGCCTAGCTCTTTGGATTTAACTCTTAGTCTGGATCAGACCAGCATATTTCATAATGGCTTAGATGTTGCTAATTAGAATTGTGAATACAAACATTAGTACTGTCATCCAAATCCAATGAAAACAGACTTTTGAAAAGGAACTTGGTACTAAAAACAAATATTTGGGTTAATCCAGTGAGTTTGTACCTATTTGTCTTCCTGAGCAGATCAAACTCCAAATCACATCAACAAAGACAGAAGATTTCCCCCAGGCCAGTTACAGACACCTTGATTTCAGTGAGGTGGAGGATCCAATTCACAGATTTACAACAGTCCAAATAGTTATTAGGAAAGGCAGGTTTTACACGGGCTCATTTGAGTGAGTCTGAATAAAATGAAGGACTGAAACAGAAGGGAAGGAGAGGAAAGAATATCCAAAAAGAAGGGGGAAGAAAACGGATAACTGCAGTCTGCAGACTTGATCTGCAGTGTGAATGTGTTCATCAGACCCCTATAAACCCTGCGCTGCCTGAGAGCTGCACTGAAAGCAAAACCTTGTGCTTCCCTCATCTCCAGTGCATCAGTCTTAGTCCTGAGAAAGGGAACAGTGCATATACTGCATTTCCCAAGAAGACATTCAGTCTCGAAAGATGACTGAACTCCACCTGGAAGCACACTGTATGGGCATCCCTGGCATAACAGCAGCAAGGGGTCATCAGGGATTGTGAGCCCTCCCCCTCCTCTTTCCTCCCTTGGCACACTGAATCAAGGGTTAATCCTGACTGAGCTGCACCTGCATAACTCTCAGTAACCAAGCTGGCTGGTTTAATTTGGGTACGCCAGAGCAAGCAACTCTGCAGCCACACCTTAGGGCTGCTGCACAGTCAGCCTCCCGGACACACATGAGTGCCCTCCTTTACCCTCTCTGGTATACAGCATGGCATAAAATCACAGTATTTCTGCTGGACAGGAAAGCTGGGATGATGCAGGGAGCTGAGCTCTGAGCAGCTCGTTCCCACTCCAGACAGGAACTGCACTGCTGCACAGCACAATGTTTTTTGAGGGTGATGAGCTGGATCTGGACGCGCTGCCTAAGCTCTTCCTTCTCTCTAATAGTGCTTGTAGTCCATTCACAATGAATAATTTGAAACATGCAATATTCAGTCTCACACTTTGCAAGACATCCAGGGATGCAGACATCTAAAACTAGCATGTATTTTATATTCATTTCCTACTCCTAAAAAAAAAACCCCAGAATTAACACCTGATTCAATGGAAATGACTGTACTTCGATCTTTCCACTCTAACTTTTGAACTGTTCCATTCCAGATGTAACCTACACTTGCACTGCGGAGGAGAGGTTATGTTAGAAAAACTCGGGCAAATCTTTATTCTTTTACAACTTAAAAGTGTGGGGAAATCATCAGATCAAATCATTAGAGCAATGTAAAATTCAGGTGTGGGGAAAGTGTAATTTGTTTAGTCCCTGTTTCGAGGCTTTTGTGTTTGAAAGGAGCGAGTATGGGTTCTGTGAAATGTAGAGTGTGGTGAGGTATATTACATGACCGAAAAACCCAGTGAGGTTTGATTTAAATACCAATTAAAATGAGACCTTGTTTGTGGAGTAGGAAGGTTGAAAGGTTTTGTACAAAAGTACTTTACTTTCACTCTAATTTAAGTACATGTAGTTTTACAGGTAATGTTTGCATGGATACGGCAGCTAACACTGATTAATTCCTTCCTTTTCAGAACTACAAATTAACATGCAAAACTGAAACGAAACTGAATATAAAGATGAAAGTGTAAGCAAAGTAACACAGATCTTGTTAGAGTAGAGAAAAAGTCACATACTCTGCAGTGCATAACGAAATGCAAACCAGTGGTACGCAAGGAAGGAGAGCAGAAAAGCACTTGTTTTTCACCCTTTCAGTATGGAAATAAAACATTTGTAAGTAAACAGCACAAGTTTAAAAAGCAAAAAAAAACCAAAAAACCAAACATTGTTAAAGGCAATGTCATTAAGCTAAAAAAAATGACATTCCATGTAGACCTGCTGTCTAACAATCCACAATAAGAAATTAGGCAATGGCACTTTATCCTCATTCTGCAGTTCTTAACAACAAGCCTTCTGGCATATATTTCTTGCAGTCCTGCGTAAAGATTTAGCTTTGTTGAAAAAAGACTCAGCACCAATACTTGTTAGCCTCCAGTACTAAGCAGTTTCATAGACAGAGAAGGTGTCAGTTTTTAATGCAGAACAGGGAAGCAATCAAAGGCGTCCTTAGCACAGAATTTCTTCAGTATGGTTGAACTAATTGTATAATAAGTTACAGTACACTAATCACAAAGGTACTGCGCTAGTCCTGTTTAATTCAGGGACACTAATCAACTAAGAAAACCATGATGACACTAATACTGAACACACTGTCAAACTAATCAATGTCTTTTCCAGACTCTACACACCTATGCATCCATAAGGATGCTCCCTAACTGTATCGTGGGGCTACTTCAGTGAGCAAAGGCTAGCAAGATTAAAAATGCTTACAGTCAATTTTAATATTAAGGCAAAATAACCCACTACTTTGCATAACACAAGTCCCTATAATGTAACAACAAACAGCTATTCAGAATCAACTGAAAAATCACTCGGTTTTACCTCCTTTAAACCACAGATGTGGAATATTTTCTTAACACTTATATTCACATTATCACTGCTGTAAAGATAACAAGTGTAAAATCTTTTGTTTCTAAAATATTTATTTTCAATAGACTTGCATGTTTCCTTCAGCCTTTTATTGTTTTCACTGTGAGCTATTTGTAAATCTGAGACGCAAAGGCTGAAAACATTAGAGCCAGTCTCAGCATTCATTCAGGATGCTCTTTCTCTAAATGACTGTCTTCCTTAAAGATGTTAAGGAATCTATATTAAACAAGAAAAATCTAACAATATGCAAAAGTTAATATCTCTCTGGGTAATTTCTTTCTCTCCTTCCCTGAATTCATTCCCATTTTTGCACATGTTGAGCTTCACAGAGTGGGCAAGTATGGAGATCAAACCACCTCTGCAAGCATACTACTAGATGGTAATACTAAGGAATGAGGCACTGATCCTCCTGGAGGCAGAGGGAAAACTTTGTCTCCCTGTATGCTGGTGGGGGGTACTGCGACACGCAGAGGGAAGGAGACCCCTCTTGCATGACCCCTCTTGCCAGGACTTCTGCCAAAGAGCTCAAAACACCCAGCATGACATATTTCTGAATCTCCCACCTGTCAGTATTTACTGGTCACCATGGATTCCTGCTGGATGAGGAGCTCTTGAACATTTGATAGTCACAGTCTTATGTAAAGTGCCTCTTCCATCCTCCAGAAACCCAGGAGACTCAGCACGTGTCCTACACAGTGATGCATGGCCCAGAGTCATCCCAACTGATGTAAAAAGGCTTCTTATCTCTTACTGACCTCAGTTCTGCAAACTACAGCTGTACAGTCATTTAATTGTAAACATCCACGTTGCTTCTCTTCTTTAACTGAAGATAAGGGCATCATGTGCTACCTCTAGTACAGTTTCCACACAAGGGGGAACAAAGTGGTCTGACTCTTCCTCAAGCTAATTTTAAAAAATGATGGGAAATGAGCAGTAATGGACACACTCTCATTGCCCTTGATCTAAACTAATTTCGTAGATTTGAAAAGTATCAGCATTAAATGATGGAACAATTCAATATGCATCTTCCTTTCCTTAAGTGTAACGCATCAGTTGGCTCAAAATTGTAGATGGAAGCATTTAGAGACAGTGACATTAATCAAACTGGGTTACTTCCTAATACTATAAATACTTACTAATTCTGCTAGTTTCAAACTGAATATGTCCTTTAAATATGGTAATTACTAGAAAAAGTAGTCTAAATTTAGTTGCTTATAATTAACCAAATTACTTTTCAAAAAATTTTTAATGTCTTCATATTCTTCCTATAAAATTATAGGCTCATCTTTAGCTCTTTATGTTTACCAAGTGACATTTCAGAGTGAGATTTTTTTGCACTTGACCTACCATGTAAAATATAACATACATAGTGAAAAATCCATTTCTGCTTCAGAACTCTATCTTTTTTTTTTTTTTAAGTGACATTTTCTTTCTTTTTTAATAGGTCAGGAGAGTGATTTCCTTGCTGTACTCTATGACTATCCTTCAGCAGACATAAGCCAACCTATATTTCATGTAGGGGAAAAACTACGTGTGCTGTCAGAGTAAGTTGATCCATTCTTTTAAAATTAGGTTTTGTTACAAATGATGCAAAGCTCTACTTTATGCACCTAGCCCAAAATGGATGCAGTTCAGCAAAACTGAGTTCAGAATTTGCAAGGAAGGATGCTTACCCATGGTGTAAATTTCCCTATAGTATAAGGATTCAAGATTCCAGACTGTTGGATTCCTCTGACATGGTTTCTGAACCTGGATTCAGACTCCATTCTAAAGTAGGACTCAAAACAGAATTCTGCTTTGAAAAATTATTTTGAGAAACTATCTCCCCCCAGTGTCAGTGGAAAATAGAGTGGGAGCAAAACCAGTCTTAATCACATAGAAAAGGAAAATTATTCTGAGTTTCTCTATGTCAAGACTATCATTTTCTCTCTTACCCTTTGCATCCAATTCCTTTATGATTATGAATTTTACCGTAGATTTAAGGCAACTCTAACAAAAGTAAAATAAAAAATAGCGCTTTTTTCCATCTTAAATTTTTTAATTGATTTTGCATTTTCTTAGGGCTGTCTCTTAT
>NW_020799095.1:145412961-145423693 GCF_003259725.1 Athene cunicularia | reverse complement strand
GCTTTGCGACCTCTAGGTTCAGGGAGGCAGGGAAAGCACTTTGTCAGCAGAACATAACTGCAGCCATACTGGGTCCACGTAACCCCCACATCTTGTTGCTGACAAAGACCTTTGTAGGTCATGGTGGCCTGGAGAAGAGTCCAACAATTCATCAGTCATCTATGATACTTCTCTTGAGTACTTCTGTCCTCCAACCATTTGACACTCTGACTTCCTCGCACAGAGATTTTTAAAATGAATTTAGAAATCCTCAGAAGATTTCTCTGCTATGAATGTGTCTGGTGTCCCCTTGAATCCATTGCCTCCACCAGCTGCAAAAATGAAATCTTTCATTTCTGTTTAAGCAGTGCAAACAGTGGCTGAGTAACTTCTAGGAGGTCACTGTGCCAATACAAGATGTGCATAAAAGAATATCAGGGCTGTTGGCTTCTACTTTTCAAGAAGTGTGCCCACTGCTGTGTGTGGCAACATTTGCACTATGCTTAAGGTCAGTCTGAACTAGTGCCCTTCCTTCTACTTCCTTCTGGGGCTCAAAGATTTCTCAGCTAGTTCCACTTGAAAATTTATGAGCCCCAGAAGGAAGTAGAAGGAAGGGCACTAGTTCAGACTGACCTTAAGCATAGTGCAAATGTTGCCACACACAGCAGTGGGCACACTTCTTGAAAAGTAGAAGCCAACAGCCCTGATATTCTTTTATGCACATCTTGTATTGGCACAGTGACCTCCTAGAAGTTACTCAGCCACTGTTTGCACTGCTTAAACAGAAATGAAAGATTTCATTTTTGCAGCTGGTGGAGGCAATGGATTCAAGGGGACACCAGACACATTCATAGCAGAGAAATCTTCTGAGGATTTCTAAATTCATTTTAAAAATCTCTGTGCGAGGAAGTCAGAGTGTCAAATGGTTGGAGGACAGAAGTACTCAAGAGAAGTATCATAGATGACTGATGAATTGTTGGACTCTTCTCCAGGCCACCATGACCTACAAAGGTCTTTGTCAGCAACAAGATGTGGGGGTTACGTGGACCCAGTATGGCTGCAGTTATGTTCTGCTGACAAAGTGCTTTCCCTGCCTCCCTGAACCTAGAGGTCGCAAAGCTCAGTCAATACCACTAAGATGAATTTTCTGCTGATGGAGAGCTTCCCTAAACCAGGGGAATTCTTCTCTGGTAACTCCTAGCTGTTTAAACCTTGCTGCAGTTTACGTAACATACTCAACATGGTATAACAATTGCTTTAGCTTGGAAATTCCAGCTTAAAGCCTCACTCCCAGCTTTCATCATCTACAAGCCCTCAGAACAGCACATAACTACATATGCTTTCAGCAATGGGAACTATGTGTGTGGCGACTCATATGCATACATGTGCTGCATATTATCATCTACTGGACAAAACTTTTAAAAGAACTAGGCTTCTGTAGCAGCAGTTTTTATCATGTTTGTCTGTCATGAAGTGATCAAGAGCTCCTCCTAATAGTAAATACGAGCCGAAGCAAGCCTTGATGGGAACTTACATCTTCCTGTTTTGAATCAGGTTTTTCACAGAAGACAAGACACTCCAATGCTCTATGCAAAACACAGTGTCCTAATGAAGGACCTGTTCTTCCCATCTGGGGTATGTGCTGGTGTTTTTAACAACTGTTTTCCTGCAGACTCTTGCTGCACATAAACTGTAGGTATTATCTTTTTTCTCAAATCATTCGAAGAAGTAAAATGCAGCAGAAGAGAAAAGCAGCATGGCAGAACCACAGAATCACAGAATCAACTAGGTTGGAAAGGATCTTGAAGATCATCCAGTCCAACCGTTGACCCAGCACTGACAGTTCCCAACTACACCAGATCCCTCAGCGCTATGAATTGCATATGAAAAGCAGTCATGACCAGAGTACAAGCAATGAGGAGTCACCACAGAGAAGCCAGCGTGAGCAGGCATCATGTACTGCCTTTATAACAGCAGCCTTCAGACTTCTACCAAAGCAATTATGTGCAGCAGCAATCAGCCCCACCAATCCTGCCAGGAACAAGATATATGGAATCCCCACAGAAAATACAACTACTAACAGATATTTGTGACTGCTCTGCGTTGGCAGGATTAGATAAGCACCACTGGCACAGTTTCTCACTCTCCACACTTGTCAGGCACCTTTCATTACCAGATGAACAACTGTATTTAACTGGCAGTAGTCAAACCAGATGCCCTCCAGTGATCCCCCCAATCTACATAGTTTCTGTGGCTCCTGCCCCAGGAGACAGGCGCTGCTCTGGGACTTTCAAACATCAGAGGGATTTTTCAGGGTTAGTAATAGTACAGTTTGGAGGGAGGGAGATGCTGAGCCTCTCGGGATTTTTGTTACTGAAATTCTTGGTTCTGCCTGGGAGAGTTGTGGGGAAAAAAACCCCAAAATAACCTGAACTTCTTATAGATAATTTCCCATCTGCTGGAAATCCTCAAACAAAACTTATGGGGCCCTGAAATTTCCAGCTCTGAGCAGTAGACACTTCCCTTTTTCCCTCAACATATACATTCTGGACCATGGTCCCAGCAGCTATAACTCAAGAGGTTTAACCTAAGTGTCTTCAACTCAGCTGTTTTGACATACACTGAGACTCTGGTCTTCAGTCCTGGCAGCATCTGGGAGCATTTATATGAATGTCCACAAACCCAGCATTCAAACACTAGACATGCTATTTTTTGGGTTCAATCTCTTAAAGGAAAAAGGTGGAGGGAACGCATCAAACATCAGCATCCTTGCACTAATCACTAAAGCTTTGCAGCATCCCTGTGAAAATGCTTGTAACCCTGCCCTTCCTAAGGGATTCGAAATCCAAAGCCAGCATTCAATCCCACAGCAAGAACCTAAGATATATCAGTCACAAAATATGTTAAGTCACCTATGTTCAGCTATCACGGGTTTTTTTATTGAAGTTTGGTCAGCAACTCATTGAAGAAAAGGAAAAGAGCAAACTGACTGAAAACCTGTTCCCAGGCAGACAGGATCCATCTGCTGAGTATTTGCTAGTCTGATGGTACAGGATTAACTACAGGGCTGTCCAGACACAGAACACTCAGCCATAAGCTGAATATCTTGGATACCAGTACAAGTCTAGCTGTGGGAAGGCAGAGCACAGCATGCTTTAACCACGGAGTATTTACCCTTCTTCTTTTAACTACAGAAAAATGTTTCATTACTTACGTAATTTAAATGGAACAAATGTGGTTTATTTCTGTGTCCAAATTTAATCCTGATGTAGGTTTAGAAATGGAACTACTCTAAATGAAACAAACTTGGGTCCCTTTATGAACATGTAAATTCAGTAACACAGACAGGAGGTTACAGGCTAATCTGTGTCTTAACTAATTTCTAAAATGAGGACAAACTCTGGAAGTACATCTGAAAATATCCCTTCTTTTGCTTTCACACAGTGAAGGAGGCTGGTGGAGAGTCCATTCCCTCACAACAGGTCGAGAAAATTATATTCCAGGAAAATATGTAGCAAAGGTTTACCATGGGTAAGTAAGTGCATTTGTTACAGCCTTTCAACACTATGTCTCTACTTATACTGCCCTGATAAATTATTCAGTGTCATAATCCAAAAAATGCCAATAGTGACTGGACAGACAGAAATGTTATTTATTGACAGTCTAAAATATTTCATTGGAAATCTGAGAACATCAAATCCACATCTAAATTTAGATTATATGAAAAGGAAAATCCTAGTTTTAAATGCTGTAAAGGGTCAAAACCCCCTCAAATGTCATATAAGATATTTAAAATACTTCTGTTTCCATGGACTGATCTCTAATTTTAAGAACTTGATAAAGAGCCTATTTAGAAATAATTTTTAGTGCTTACAAAGAGTAAAATTTAAGCTAGAGTTGCTCATGAATAACAGACCAAAAAGAACAAATAGATTAGCAGGTCATTCAAGAATGTAAATTCTCACACTGGAAGGGCTAAGAAATGTTTAGAGGTTTCTTGTTGCCTTAGACACCAGTCAGGGGAAAAAAAAAAAAAAACATTAAAGCACACACTTAAAACTTTTCTGGCAAAAGTTTTAATCCCTGTTTAGTTTTAAGCGTATGAAGTGTGAACTTCACTGCGATTTATGCAGTGCTTAAATTTTAATGTGCATTTATATCCTCCTAAAATAGAGCTTTCCCAAAGACAAGACACAGGTATGATAATGGAAGCTACTTTCTGAAGCTTCCCTAAGATCATTTTGCTGATAGCAGGCTAGAGCAAACACACAAGAACAACTTTAAAATAAAGTGCCCGTAACTCCTACATCAACTAAGCAAGGTCAGCTACATGGTTAGACACTAGCTGTGGCAAAATACGTCAGACCATGAAGATATGGTGAAAATCAGTAGGAATGATTCCACTTTCTCTTATCCACAAAGCCAACTAACTTAAATAGCTGGACTGTTCCCTAGCACAAGCAGGGTAATTGTATTTTATTTTGGGTTTATTTACAATACAATAAAATACAATCTGGGGTTAACAAAAGTGGTTTCAATGAAAAACAGGGATTTAACTACTGCCACAGATATGCCAACAGTATACCACATGGATATGTCCCCAACAATTCAGATCAAGACAGCTCAAAAAGTTTTGTTTACGCAAATAAGTCCAAACCTTATTCACTCTTCTCTTAGTCTCACAAAAGTTAATAGAACTCAAAGAGAGCAAGATTTTCTCCATAAACTGGGAAAATATGCCTGGACATAGTTGAGAAAATAACTACAGAAAGCCACACTGTTATTTTTGCAGTCACTTTTCCTGGCTAGTGCTGAACTTTCACGGCCACATGCTGCTCTCTGTTTCACTGGTGTCCAAATTTCAGAATTTGTTTTTTCCTGCTTCACAGCTGGTTATTTGAAGGGCTGGGAAGAGAAAAAGCAGAGGAACTTCTACAGCTACCCAACACCAAGGTTGGCTCCTTCATGATCAGAGAGAGTGAAACTAGGAAAGGTGAGAAAATACGATTTTTCCCCCCCTTGATGTCAGGCATTAACAGTTTTACAGCTCTTTAATTCACTCCCTCCTGTTTCATATGGATCAATCAAAAACCAGAAAGCGTATGTAATAGGAAGGCAAAGGCACCCAGTGCAGCATGCCAGACCTCACCAGTCACCTACGTTACGAGCGATGCTGGAAGCAGGGCTAGCAATGGCCATGGAAAGTTCCACAGGCATCAGCACAACAAGACACAGTTGTTTAAACACTGTTATTTACTTTGGTCTCATGCAAAGCTTGTTAGGCAGTGTGAGTTTTCAAATGGAGGAAAAGTCAGAGCTTTGCCTTGGTCCACAAAAGATTGCCCGAAGAAACTATAAAATACACACCAAACAGTGGGGGTGGCTGGTAAGTGTATTTCCTATATAAACAGGTGGTTCTTTTATTTACTTTTTTTAAATGACATGCCTTCAATTTTTATTTTCTTTCATAGCAATAATGTTGCTACATGGGTATTGTACTGTACACACCTTACAGTTTTATTCTCTTCAAAGGGAATACATCTCCCATTGTGCAACATATCTTCCCTTTTTCTGGAGCACCAGAACACATTCTAATACCATGATACCACAGTTAGAAGGGAATAATAAATCATCTACTCTGATCTCTTACATATCACAGGTCAATTAGTTTCATAATACCTGTACTAAATTTAAAGAAATTTAGTATCAACATTCGGTCCTTACCAACTAAATGCTGCACAAAGTAAAAGGAAAATCCAAGTTGTCATCTCCTGCCAGGATTGCATTATTGGGTATCAGCTTCTGCATTACTGGGAGCAAACTATATCTGCATACATGAGTCTGATGTCCCTCTTCAGGGGAAGGAAAACTATTTCTGTAAAGGCCTGTTTCCTTTACACCACTTCAAAAAAGTCCCATACCAGCAAAAATAAAGGAAAAAACCACGAGCAATTTAAATTCAAACAAAGTCTCAGGACCTAAATTTAGGTCCTTTATTCCCTTTGTTATACTTAAGTATATATATAAATTATATCATATAAGCAGAAATTAGGATGGCCACTCAGTTTTTTTCAGATCTTTCTGGGACCTTTTGGATCATGTCAGCACATCTTAGAGATACTGTGGTTGTGGTCACTGCTATCCATCCAGAATTAGTGCCTTACTTTGGTGTCATTAGTTCTCCTCTTTCTCCAGGGTTATACTCCTTGTCGGTGCGGCACAGACAAGTGAAACATTACAGGATCTTCCGCCTTCCAAATAACTGGTATTACATTTCTCCACGGCAAACCTTTCAGTGCCTTGAAGACCTTGTGAATCACTACTCAGGTAAAAAGAACTGCAGAATAAACATATTTTCCACTGGCAACTGTAAAACTATCAAAGGTCCAGGACCTTTGCCTATGTCTGAGACTTGCAACTACTGTCACAGAACAAGTAATGGAAAAACTTTTGATTTATATCTTTTGCTTTATTTTTGATCCTAAATGCAAATATGCTACCTTTAACAGTACAACTGAAACCAACCCAAGAACTCAGCTAAATAAAGACAGATAGGTTCTGCCCGTATTGGTATATGGTATTGTATGGACATGTCAGTAACACTATTTGGTCCAAAGGCTAGTGTCTAGCACTTCCCTAAACAACTTTCAGATATAATTTGGAGGTTAGCACAGGCCAGGGATGCCCAGCCCATCTCAGAGCACAGCTAAAGTTAAAGTCTGGGTGTACAATAATGTTAAGCTCTGCAGATGGAGGTCATGGTTCTGAGTCCCAGGGCCAGAGTTCAACTCCTGGATGACTTTGTTTAACATTATGGACATGTCTTCCAGTTAGTTATTTACCGTATAGACAGAGAGATATCATCAGGACATGCAAGACCAGGTTCTGCAATCTTGCTTCTCTTAGGAACCATTACATCAGATGACCTTATCTGCAGCAGAAAATTCTCATAAATGTTAATTTGTTCCCTATTACTTTAGAAGAGCATGGGTGGATTTCATCAGCATAAGTTATTTCAAGGGGCTCAAGCCGTTAGATCAAATCTAGACTCAGCTGTCATTTTTACTATCAGTCCAATGGATGACACCGGTTTCAACAATAGTTTTCCAGATTTATGGCAATCTAACCTGTGTCAGAGAGATAACTTGGCAAATGATACAATTAAGTAGCTGTAGTTACCATGCATTAAAATGAGAACATTTTAAAAAGAGGAAGGAAGATTGCAATAAGTTAATTGCATAAGTCATGAGAGAACAATAGGTTCTGTGCTTTAATTAGTAATGGTACTCCGTAATCTTAAAAGTGTAAAGTTACTATATCTGTGTATTTCATACATAAATGAAAAAGTGTGTTGGCCAAAGAGTACTTTGATAAACTGGGGAGAAAATCCATATTCACATTCAAAACATGCAAAAGAAACTTTCAAGTCCAATGATATAAACAGAGGAGTGAGAATTTGGACATGACATTTTTTTAATACATTTTAGTTAGCTGACACCTTTCTCCACTTAGAAAGAAACTAACATCAAAACCTAAAATTCAGGATGGGGAGGAACACAAAGCTTATAACAATTAACATTTTTTTTGAGTTATAGGTGTAAGAGGAGATATGGTGAGATTTAGCTCTCCTCCTTCCCCTACCATGAGATGATACAGAATCTCACCCTGAAATAAGGCTAGTGTAAAACACGAGCATTCAGCCAT
The DNA here is from genome assembly GCF_003259725.1 of Athene cunicularia. Taxonomy (NCBI): domain Eukaryota; kingdom Metazoa; phylum Chordata; class Aves; order Strigiformes; family Strigidae; genus Athene; species Athene cunicularia. The sequence goes on along the minus strand of NW_020799095.1, from coordinate 145,416,010 downwards.
GACGTTCTCTACTCGGGAAGAAGAACATATGTGATCTTTCTAGTGGAGCAAGCAGCAGAGGATAGAGAGAAGAAACATAGATGAAAGTAACGTGTGAACCTTGATTCATTCCACAGCCATGTTCCACAGCAGAATCGGTGCACATGCAATCCAATCTGAGTGGCTACATCTTGCATCTATTTCACACTCTTATTATCACAGCTGAGACAATGGGGCACAAAAGTAGAACTCACTGAGGACTCAGAAAACCTGGGTTTAAGTCCCTGCTCTGTCATAAACTTCCTTGTAGATTTCAGGCAAGTCTTTCTGTGTCTCAGTTCCTCACTTGTTTTGTGGGAAATACACCCCATGATAAATTAAAACCCAAAAGTATGAGGAAAGGAAAAAGTTAAGTCTGTATTACAGTGTCCTTGCTGAGAACGCACTATTTATTTACTACTACTGTGTCCAAAAGTGTTCATTTGAGCATGTGCCAGGGAAGTAAACCAGTGAAGATAACCGTGAGCAAAGTTTAACTGTCTGTGTATTCATTTCCCTGTTCAGAAGTTGCTGATGGTCTTTGCTGCGTCCTTACAACACCTTGTCTTACCCAGTGCACTAACAACAACAGCGTCACAAATCAAGTTCCTCCTGTGATGATGCGGAATAAAAACTTCAACTGGAGAAACATTCACAGGTACCACGTACAACACAGGCTGCCAGAAACAAGATTTTTTCCAGACTTGCATATACTTGGTTACAGAAGAAACAGCCACTTCCTTCTCCTGAGACCAGTTTTAAAGATTAGACAATCTTCAAAGCTGCTGACGGCAGGTTGACCCATGAAAACAGGATGTCCAGCTTTCTAACTGATATTCTTGGTCTAACTTTGAAAGGAACTACAGTTAGCATTCTGCCATTTCTCCTGTGCAGCTAAGAGTATGGCCACATGTGCAGTCCCTTTGGGACTCATGAGTCCTCTCCACCAAGGGGGCAAGATGAAGAGCTCCTCCATAAAGCCTAGTCAGATCCACCACCAAAGGCACACTGATGTGCCATGGCTTACCAGTGAGCCCTGGTAGTTCCCATGGTGGCTATCCATGTAGCAGCACAAGTGTAATGGACACGTTATTCCAGCACAAATCCTTCCTGCTGTGTCTCTCTCAATACACAGCCCAACCTGAGGTTCATGAGATTTCTAATATCATGACTGCAGCTAGGGAAAGTAGGTCAGGTTTCAGAAGCTGGTGAAACAACCACCTTCAGAATCAAAAGCACCTCTTATTTCTGAAGTGTAAATTTCCCTTCTCTACTCTTCCTTCACAAAGCCTATTCATTTGCTTACAAATGCAAGAAAATTCTGTACAGCATCGAGGCCATTTTTCCTACAGATTAAGAAGAAAGAGAAAATATATACATGTTATTTCCTTTTCAGATGCCAAAAAATATTTAGATACTACTGCTGTACTGATTGTTTCGGAAAATTGCTAAGTGACAGAAATGTTTGGTGATTTATGAGACAGGAAATTTTTTATACAACAAAATTAACATCATTTGGTTTAACAACTGCTAATATTATACTACTAGGCTCAATGCAAGTAGATGAAATGATAACAAAATTTTGTTCTTTTAAAGGCTGGAGATGACTGAAGATACTGAAAGTACCCTGGCAGCAATGGATGATTCTTGTCTCAGCTATGGCCTGAGGGAAAGTATTGCTTCCTACCTCTCCTTAACAGGGGATGACAACACTTCTTTTGCAAGTGCCAGAAAGAAGAAAGCCCAATCCCTGATATACACAGGGAGCAAACGAAAGAGTACCCTTCACTTGCCACCTACGTACTATGAAGACTAAATGTAAGACAACCGGGGGCGAAAAAAGCAACTGAGGGGTAAGAAGAGAAACTCAGAGCATCCTGTGGTCCTGCAGTCCTTCAGCAGCTGAGAGATACAAGGACATCAGCTGATGATCAAACTCTGGCAATGATTGATTCTGCATTTCCTCTTCTGAATGTTAACCAGAGACCTTCTTAAGGGTGCTATCTCAGACCCGGCATATGCTGGGAACATCCCCGCTGCACCTGCAATTAGAACCTGCTCATAAACAGAGATAGACTGTAAGTCAAGAGCCAAGTGAGGCAGATGACTCTTCAGCAAGGGCGATGCCCATCATTCTACAAAGGTGATCACATAGGGAAGGACTAACTACAGCTCAAGAACTTAAAATAAATCTTACTCTGGTATTCTCCACAAAGCTGAAAACTGCCTTTACAGAACCTACCTACACTGAAAACAGAAGCCTTTTTCTTCTCTATATATAATCCTTGATTGTCATTGACAATGGGGCAGAAAGTCATCAATAACCCCAAGAAAGTAACATCCAGCATCCAAGAAACATCCAATTATATTGACTCCATACTTTTGTCTTTTTTACTTCTTAGGGGAAAAAATTAAAATCATTGACTTTCCAAGTGGCATTTAATTCAACAACTGGTAACAGCCTGCAGTGTCACAAAATTAAGAATAGGCTTAACTCACTGAGAAAAGCAGTTCCTGCTTAGCCTTGAGCTGGGAATACAGGCATATGCAAAATCATAACTCAGCTGCTCATAGTCTAGCAGATATACAACAAAGAACAAAGGGGTTTTTGAGCAAAAATTAAAATGTGGTAATATCATGCCTAAGTGCAAAGTATGCTTGCAAAGGTGTGACTTTTTATGTGTAGAGGACCAAATTTTAACCTTATCTCCTGAAGCCACCCCCGTATTTATGTATAATATTTATATTAATAGCAGCTTTTTTAATAATGAAACTAAGAGAGAAAATCAGCATGGTGGATGTTAAAGAGTTTCCTGAATTTCTCGTCTGAAGGGAGTTAGGTCAAATAGTAATGACACATTTCAAACTGCTTAAATATTTGCAACTCTGTTATCTGAAATTTCATGAATTAGACAATTTATATATATATATATACTGTCTCTCTAGATGCTTTATTATCTTGAAGCATCTGAGTCTCACCCAGGGTCTGATATCTTGCAAGCACTGTATTTTAAATGCAAAGTAACAGATA
>NW_020799095.1:145406977-145412911 GCF_003259725.1 Athene cunicularia | reverse complement strand
TGGATTGATCTAGGTTTTCGGGCACAGAAATGTAAATCCCTGTGGTCTGTCATGTCATTCACACATGTGATGTCAGGCATGTGACTGAACCTTTCCTCCTTAACTCACTTAACTCATGACTGGGGCATTCAATGAGTTCTTTGAGGGCTTCAATCAGCCTAAAATCTGTAAAATTCAACTTTTGTTTTGCTCCCCACTTCATTTAGTTTCATTGCTGCATTTACAAGTTCAATGTGCATATGACCAAGCTGTGAAAACAGCAACTGAACAAAATGACACCCTGAGGTCTGATCAGCAGTGAACTGGGATTTACTTCTTTCAGGCTATCATCCTCGATTTTAAATCGGAGCAGGGAGCACAGCATGGTCATTTTATTGATTGGATTAGAGAAAAATTGAGCTAGCTGATCTGTATGATGACATTATTGAGTTGTGTTTGCATCTCTGGCAGAAACAAAAGAGTTTTTATTGGATTATTGGAGGCACAGGGAGAAAAGGGGAAAGAAAAGGTAATACAGAGGTGAGAAGGTACTAGGCTTGGTGCCTTTGTGTTTAGTCTCTCCAGCAAGGTCTCTATTCTCTGCTATCTGTAGCTCACTGCTGTGTTGGCTACTGCTGCCTTTCCAAACACAACCAACCACATAATCAAAGAGACAGGAATTAGTTGCAGTTCCTCATTAGTGGATGCTCACATTACACTTGTTCATCACCCAGATGAGAATATTTGTGACCTTAAAAAACCAACAAACCCATTTGGAGGTGAATATCCTATTTAAGGGACATTTTTATGCAAACCAGGTGTTTAAAAACTGTGGTGTTGCATGACACCTACTGACAAGCAGGGCATATCACAGTTCACAGTATGTGGTCAACTGAGTCACTAGATGTATTTTTACCGGTGATTTATTTTTTACGTTTGTTAAAAGTATATGACTGAGAAGGAAGAAATTGATACTTTGTACCATGTGAATATGTGACAGTGAGTGAGTAACTAGCATATATATATATATATATATATATATATATGTACTCTTTTCTAAGTGATAAAGCAGCAACTAGCATGATCCTTTGAACCTGACTTGTGATTGCTTTCTAAATCAAGTAGTCACTCATATCTGGGGTTGCAAAATGCTGCGATCTATGTTCTCAAGGAGAGATCTTTTCTATCTAATATTCTGTCATACCTTTTTTTTTTTGCACAGATTTGAGTAATGAAGGTTTGGAGAGATAAGGAATTTGAGTTTTTTATATATGTATAAATATATTTCCTCTGTAAATAGCTCTCAGCACAAATCTGTGTGCTCTTTAGATCTTGCAACAGATCATATGCACTATCAAGAGAGATTAAGAAATCAAAATAGTTCACAGCCTATTTAAGCATATTTCAGAACTTAAAGGATGAATGTAATTTGGCTGGTAAACATTGAACACCACAAAGCAAAATGAACTCAGGAACTCTAGGTGTCTGTATAATCTTTTACTGTTACTGATCATTAATATGTTATGGTGACTGCATTTTATCCAGTGAACTGTACATGGGGAGCATTACAGATTGCTAAGTAATGACTTATATTTATTCATTAAAATAATATCCAATAGACACTTTGTATTGCTTCTAGAAAATGGAAAACCTAACATGCAACTAGTAAAAACACCCAGACTTGCAATGATGCTGCCAGAAGGCATCTTTGATGGAACATGACAAAAGAATACAAGAGTCCATGTAACTGAGGAGCAGTAGGTAGGCTCTGTAGGAAGGGGATGAAACACGACAACAGGTTCACACAATCACAGATTGGTTTGGGTTGGAAGGGTCCTCTGGAGGTCACCAACCCCGTTGCTCACATAGGGCTACCTGGAGCTGTTTGCCCAAGATGATGTCCAGACAGCTTTTGAATATCTCCAGAGATGGAGACTCCACAGCTCCCCTGGTCAACCTGTGCCAGTGCTCAGTCACCCTCACAGTAACGATGTGAAAAGGTGACAAACCTTATGAATTGTGTCATAAAGGACAGATGGATTTCACAGATGGTTATGGGGAAATTCTGTGAGGTATGGTCATTTCTCACAAATAACTGAAAGACTGTATTGGAGACCTTCTGGGAAGCATGATATTGTAACAGCTGACAGCACTGAGGTGATGCTACACAAATCTGAGATTACCTAAGAAACTATATCAGAAATACCAAATTTGGGTAGGGACGTAGCAAAACTGGGGCCAATGGAGAAAAAGTAATCAGAGGTGTTTGGTTTGTTTGAGAGGAAATGAAGCTGGTAAAGGGGAGAAAAAAGTAGCTAGGAAAAGGGGGAAGAAAAGGGATCTAAAGGGCAGCTAAGCACAGGATCAGGAATATTTAGGCCCTGCACCTGATTGGAATAGTTTTCAGTAGGGCAATAAATCTGCTCTTTCCGCCACTGGCTGACCTGCTTCCATGGCCAGGAGAGACCTGATGTCTTCCCTTGCATTGTGGGGAGGAAACCTGGGACCTCTCCTCCTGACACCAACCAAAGAATGCCTGGAAGTAACACCTACCATATCTGCCCTCCACAGCCTCCTCAAAGAGATGGAGGCGATCCATACCATTGATCCACTCTCCTACATCAAAATTGTACTGGTTAATAAATCAATTAATCAAAATGTTAAGTTAAAATCTAGGTTAATGCTCTTAAATGGTTTAAAACAAGGCCATAATCACTGAGACTACTTTTTTCTAATCATACTACTGAAAGATGGAATAAGTTATAAAAAGTCTCCATGACAGCTTTGCATTAATTTTGTACAATCATTTTTCAGATCTGTTCCAAACGAAATCTATTATAGGGCAGACATAGGAAAATCAAAAGCATTTTGTTATTTCAGGAGCACGTCTTCTTGTAGAGAAAGTTTCATACATCACACCTCTCTGCATGCTAAGAAACAGTATCATTTTTTTATGCATGACAAGGACCCAAACAAGGAGTGCAAAACTAACTTGTGCAAAAAAGCTGTATTGCTTCATGGAATTTTTACCCTCAGGAAAGCTGTATCTGGTATATATTCTCAGTTTCATGATTCGTAGTCTGTGTGAACCTCCTTCTTTGATAGTAAAATTAAAAGTACTCAATGATCTTGGTGTCTTGGAACAGAAAAAAAGATGTATCCCTTTCCAGAAGGTCTAGATGAGAAATCTGATCAAACCAACAGTTGCAATCTGCATCATTTCATTACAAAGGAAAAAAAAAAAAAAAAAAAGCCATTGCTATTACTGCTTGCTCTTTATTTTATTAGTGTATTTCACAAGAAAACTAAATCCACCATAACAAAGTAAGGATAAATGCTTAATATTACTTTGAAATAAGTGGAGATCCTGCTGTTGGTAGTTGTCTGCACAGTCCAGGAAGAAAATTATTGTTACGAACACTAAATTAGTGGGAAGAATTGATACACCTGCCTGCTTATTCCACTTGCAACTATTTTCCATTATTTGATGTCCTGCTGGAGGAGAAAGGAGGAGTTAAAAGTTTCTTTTATAAAAGAAAAGATGTAACATGGAACTACACTCCAGAAATAAAGATAAGCAAAGAGTTCCCTGCATTTCTCTTTCATAAGTTGCTCAACTGGTAAACTGCACTGTATCCTGTTACAGATTCCACAGGGCCCAATCCTAAACCATGTCAGTAAAGGGTTTGTGTCTTCAGAGGAAGAGTAGGATGAAACTGCACTCTGAGAGAAAAGGACTCTGGGTCTACTAGCAAATTAACTGCTATGCCAAGAGATGACTAAAAATCTAGGAACTATGTGAGGAATTCTCTGAGAATGACGGAAAAAAACCCAACTACTCGAACAGCAGTTTTCAACAACTCTCCTTGCCTTCCCCTCTAGAATGATGCAATTTAAAATAATCTTACTGAGACATGGAGATGTAGAAGGCAAGTTATGTTTGCTGGAACAAAGGCACACTGAAGAAAAATCAAGTAATTAATAGAGATGTCGTTATCTCCAAGGCAATATTTTATTTAATTAGTCCCTAGATTTCCTGGACCAAGAATTCTATTCCTCTGGTCACTGTTTCAAGTCAACACTGCTAGCAGATATATCATTTTGTCCAAGTACCATTCCTGCTGGATATGTAAACTTCCACTGGAGATTAAGCCTCATTTCAGAGAGCACTACTCTAAGATCAGTAATGGTAGTATCGATGCTGACAAATGTGATCTCAGAGTAAGTCCTGAGACTTGACACAGGAAGGGCTGTAAAATACGGATCACTTGGGGTGACTGTGAAAATGGTCCAAGCTGACAGCAAACAAGCCCTTGGGTAAACGGATTTTTACTCTCTCTCTGAAACCTGCTTTTTCTTTTAAATGAAGTCTGTCATGAGATCAGATAAAGAGATTGGATACTTTAAACATGCGGATGTTTGGCTCATCAGTTTTAGAGTCTAAAAACTGCTGATCAACAACTGTATTTATGGAACGGAAACGAACCTGTTGTACCTATAAGTTATGAAACAAAACTATTTATATAATACACAAAAAACCACAGTGACGAAAACCAGATTCTCACTATGACTAAATCAATCACCAAAGTGCACCTCTGGTACATCCTTGTGAAGCACCCAGCTCCTGGAGATAGCAGTCACAGGTGAGATGAAAAAGAACTGTAGCAGTAACAGCCCTATTAGTGATGCTAAGGTATGGATGAAATAAAACCACCACCCACACACTGCAACATCCTCATGTCTGTAACAACATCCTTTCACTGTGACATGGCAGGAATGGGACTTACCATCAACACCGCCCTCCTGAAGAGGTCCATATCTGCTGCCTCTGTGAACAGATGAATGCTGGTGACATCTGCCCCACCGCGGTCAGCTCCCAAAGAAACCCGGCTCGGATCTCCTCCAAAGCTGGCAATGTTCTGCTGCACCCACTTCAAAGCTGCCATTTGATCCAAAAGGCCAGCATTTCCACTCACCTCAGGAGACCCTATTGTGGAAAATAAATAAATAGGTCTGAAAAGAAATAAATCTATAAACATTTGATGTTTTGATTAAATGCTACGTTTTTAGCGGCTCTTGCATCTGAACCATGACAAAACTGATACCAGAGTTTGGAAGTCTGAACTGGTTTCTCCCAAGGTCATCACTTTACAGATTGACTCCATTTCAGTTTTACTACTCCACCAGACATCCTGGGGGGTGTCTAACTGTCTCTCACAATAGAAAAATAACACTCCAACTTCCAAGCTTCATTTGGACACCTCACGGCAGAAGACTTGAATCCAGGCTCAAGTATCCATAAATTCAGGCCACGAGATTCTGTTTCTACATAAGTAGCTCAATCTTAAAATTAATTAAAAGTAAACAAAAAGTCAGTGTATTTGCCAACTTCTCAAGCTGGAAGGGACCCAGTAAGGATCATTGACTGTTTTCCTGAAGTACACCTTATTGCATCTGTTTGCTTCCTACATCCCCTTTACACTGTCTGACCAATCATTTGCAAGTCACATCATCTTGCATTTCTTTACACACATACAGATAGATATTGGTTTATAATTTATAATATCTCCATATATATCCTTTGAGACTGACCTATGTCTAACTGATAGAGATATGATTTATATGTGTTCATATTTTTGTTCCCATGAAAACAAAAGAAAAATAATTAATCATGTACTCCCCATGCTTAGGTATCACCACTGAAAAGATTTCTTTCTTTTCAACACCAACCCGTGGTAACTTGATAACTTTGATTAATAGGAAACTAGGGCTGAAAGCCTCTAATGATGCAAACACCTAGGCAAGCTTAATTTTATAACAACTAAAGCAGAAATAAGTAATTCCTACACAGTCTGAAAGGAATAGAAAATTATTATTCACTGTCTACCTCCTTTGAATCCACAATGAGCCATTCATTTTTAATGATTTTAAATTCTTCACACTAAAAACTGTCTC